>NC_136811.1:59915874-60172705 GCF_951216825.1 Electrona antarctica | reverse complement strand
GTTCCAGAATATAATAATGATTTGAGGAGGAGTAGTTCCAGAATATAATAATGATTTGAGGAGGAGTAGTTCCAGAATATAATAATGATTTGAGGAGGAGTAGTTCCAGAATATAATAATGATTTGAGGAGGAGTAGTTCCAGAATATAATAATGATTTGGGGAGGAGTAGTTCCAGAATATAATAATGATTTGGGGAGGAGTAGTTCAGAATATAATAATGATTTGGGGAGGAGTAGTTCCAGAATATAATAATGATTTGGGGAGGAGTAGTTCCAGAATATAATAATGATTTGAGGAGGAGTAGTTCCAGAATATAATAATGATTTGAGGAGGAGTAGTTCCAGAATATAATAATGATATTGAGGAGGAGTAGTTCCAGAATATAATAATGATTGAGGAGGAGTAGTTCCAGAATATAATAATGATTTGGGAGGAGTAGTTCCAGAATATAATAATGATTTGGGGAGGAGTAGTTCCAGAATATAATAATGATTTGGGGAGAGTAGTTCCAGAATATAATAATGATTTGGGAGGAGTTAGTTCCAGAATATAATAATGATTTGGGAGGAGTAGTTCCAGAATATAATAATGATTTGGGGAGGAGTAGTTCCAGAATATAATAATGATTTGGGGAGGAGTAGTTCAGAATATAATAATGATTTGGGGAGGAGTAGTTCCAGAATATAATAATGATTTGGGGAGGAGTAGTTCCAGAATATAATAATGATTTGAGGAGGAGTAGTTCCAGAATATAATAATGATTTGGGAGGAGTAGTTCCAGAATATAATAATGATTTGGGGAGAGTAGTTCCAGAATATAATAATGATTTGGGAGGAGTAGTTCCAGAATATAATAATGATTTGAGGGAGGAGTAGTTCCAGAATATAATAATGATTTGGGGAGGAGTAGTTCCAGAATATAATAATGATTTGGGGAGGAGTAGTTCCAGAATATAATAATGATTTGGGGAGGAGTAGTTCCAGAATATAATAATGATTTGGGAGGAGTAGTTCCAGAATATAATAATGATTTGGGGAGGAGTAGTTCCAGAATATAATAATGATTTGGGGAGGAGTAGTTCCAGAATATAATAATGATTTGGGGAGGAGTAGTTCCAGAATATAATAATGATTTGGGGAGGAGTAGTTCCAGAATATAATAATGATTTGGGGAGGAGTAGTTCCAGAATATAATAATGATTTGGGAGGAGTAGTTCCAGAATATAATAATGATTTGGGGAGGAGTAGTTCCAGAATATAATAATGATTTGGGGAGGAGTAGTTCCAGAATATAATAATGATTTGGGGAGGAGTAGTTCCAGAATATAATAATGATTTGAGGAGGAGTAGTTCCAGAATATAATAATGATTTGGGGAGGAGTAGTTCCAGAATATAATAATGATTTGGGGAGGAGTAGTTCCAGAATATAATAATGATTTGAGGAGGAGTAGTTCCAGAATATAATAATGATTTGAGGAGGAGTAGTTCCAGAATATAATAATGATTTGGGGAGGAGTAGTTCCAGAATATAATAATGATTTGAGGAGGAGTAGTTCCAGAATATAATAATGATTTGAGGAGGAGTAGTTCCAGAATATAATAATGATTTGGGGAGGAGTAGTTCCAGAATATAATAATGATTTGAGGAGGAGTAGTTCCAGAATATAATAATGATTTGAGGAGGAGTAGTTCCAGAATATAATAATGATTTGGGGAGGAGTAGTTCCAGAATATAATAATGATTTGAGGAGGAGTAGTTCCAGAATATAATAATGATTTGGGGAGGAGTAGTTCCAGAATATAATAATGATTAGGAGGAGTAGTTCCAGAATATAATAATGATTTGGGGAGGAGTAGTTCCAGAATATAATAATGATTTGGGGAGGAGTAGTTCCAGAATATAATAATGATTTGAGGAGGAGTAGTTCCAGAATATAATAATGATTTGGGGAGGAGTAGTTCCAGAATATAATAATGATTTGGGGAGGAGTAGTTCCAGAATATAATAATGATTTGAGGAGGAGTAGTTCCAGAATATAATAATGATTTGGGGAGGAGTAGTTCCAGAATATAATAATGATTTGGGGAGGAGTAGTTCCAGAATATAATAATGATTTGGGGAGGAGTAGTTCCAGAATATTAATAATGATTTGAGGAGGAGTAGTTCCAGAATATAATAATGATTTGGGGAGGAGTAGTTCCAGAATATAATAATGATTTGGGGAGGAGTAGTTCCAGAATATAATAATGATTTGGGGAGGAGTAGTTCCAGAATATAATAATGATTTGGGGAGGAGTAGTTCCAGAATATAATAATGATTTGGGGAGGAGTAGTTCCAGAATATAATAATGATTTGAGGAGGAGTAGTTCCAGAATATAATAATGATTTGGGGAGGAGTAGTTCCAGAATATAATAATGATTTGGGGAGGAGTAGTTCCAGAATATAATAATGATTTGAGGAGGAGTAGTTCCAGAATATAATAATGATTTGAGGAGGAGTAGTTCCAGAATATAATAATGATTTGGGGAGGAGTAGTTCCAGAATATAATAATGATTTGAGGAGGAGTAGTTCCAGAATATAATAATGATTTGAGGAGGAGTAGTTCCAGAATATAATAATGATTTGAGGAGGAGTAGTTCCAGAATATAATAATGATTTGAGGAGGAGTAGTTCCAGAATATAATAATGATTTGAGGAGGAGTAGTTCCAGAATATAATAATGATTTGAGGAGGAGTAGTTCCAGAATATAATAATGATTTGAGGAGGAGTAGTTCCAGAATATAATAATGATTTGAGGAGGAGTAGTTCCAGAATATAATAATGATTTGAGGAGGAGTAGTTCCAGAATATAATAATGATTTGAGGAGGAGTAGTTCCAGAATATAATAATGATTTGAGGAGGAGTAGTTCCAGAATATAATAATGATTTGAGGAGGAGTAGTTCCAGAATATAATAATGATTTGAGGAGGAGTAGTTCCAGAATATAATAATGATTTGAGGAGGAGTAGTTCCAGAATATAATAATGATTTGGGGAGGAGTAGTTCCAGAATATAATAATGATTTGGGGAGGAGTAGTTCCAGAATATAATAATGATTTGGGGAGGAGTAGTTCCAGAATATAATAATGATTTGAGGAGGAGTAGTTCCAGAATATAATAATGATTTGAGGAGGAGTAGTTCCAGAATATAATAATGATTTGAGGAGGAGTAGTTCCAGAATATAATAATGATTTGGGGAGGAGTAGTTCCAGAATATAATAATGATTTGGGGAGGAGTAGTTCCAGAATATAATAATGATTTGAGGAGGAGTAGTTCCAGAATATAATAATGATTTGGGGAGGAGTAGTTCCAGAATATAATAATGATTTGGGGAGGAGTAGTTCCAGAATATAATAATGATTTGGGGAGGAGTAGTTCCAGAATATAATAATGATTTGAGGAGGAGTAGTTCCAGAATATAATAATGATTTGAGGAGGAGTAGTTCCAGAATATAATAATGATTTGAGGAGGAGTAGTTCCAGAATATAATAATGATTTGGGGAGGAGTAGTTCCAGAATATAATAATGATTTGGGGAGGAGTAGTTCCAGAATATAATAATGATTTGGGGAGGAGTAGTTCCAGAATATAATAATGATTTGAGGAGGAGTAGTTCCAGAATATAATAATGATTTGGGGAGGAGTAGTTCCAGAATATAATAATGATTTGGGGAGGAGTAGTTCCAGAATATAATAATGATTTGAGGAGGAGTAGTTCCAGAATATAATAATGATTTGAGGAGGAGTAGTTCCAGAATATAATAATGATTTGAGGAGGAGTAGTTCCAGAATATAATAATGATTTGGGGAGGAGTAGTTCCAGAATATAATAATGATTTGAGGAGGAGTAGTTCCAGAATATAATAATGATTTGAGGAGGAGTAGTTCCAGAATATAATAATGATTTGAGGAGGAGTAGTTCCAGAATATAATAATGATTTGAGGAGGAGTAGTTCCAGAATATAATAATGATTTGGGGAGGAGTAGTTCCAGAATATAATAATGATTTGGGGAGGAGTAGTTCCAGAATATAATAATGATTTGGGGAGGAGTAGTTCCAGAATATAATAATGATTTGGGGAGGAGTAGTTCCAGAATATAATAATGATTTGAGGAGGAGTAGTTCCAGAATATAATAATGATTTGGGGAGGAGTAGTTCCAGAATATAATAATGATTTGGGGAGGAGTAGTTCCAGAATATAATAATGATTTGAGGAGGAGTAGTTCCAGAATATAATAATGTCTCATTGGGACTTTGATTGAGGAACAGTTGTCTGGCTACGCGAGACACTGTGATTTGTACATTTGGTAGAGGAGGAATTATTTCTGAGAATATCGAACGTCCGTAAATATGAGACAGTAACCTGCATCATTCTGCCTCCCCGTGTGTCCTGTGATAACGTGTGTCCTGTGATAACGTGTGTCCTGTGATAACGTGTGTCCTGTGATAACGTTTGTCCTGTGATAACGTGTGTCCTGTGATAATGTTACCAATATGTGTTTACTTAACCAACATGGCTGCTTACTGCATGTCCCTCAACTCCTTATCATGCATCTGTCTTCTGTCCTCCTGTCTCTTTGTCCTTCTGTCTCTCTGTCTGTCTGTCTCTCTCTCTGTTTCTCTCTCTCTCTCTCTCTCTCTCTCTCTCTCTCTCTCTCTCTCTCTCTCTCTCTCTCTCTCTCTCTCTATGCATGCTGAATGTCTCTCGCCCATGTTGCCTTGCTCCATCGTTGCGTCGTCACTAACAGTAAAGTCCGGATGCTGGAGGAGCAACTGAGAGGTTTCGACCAATCACTGAAGAGCCTGCAGGCGTCTGAGGACAAGGTATTGGTCCATCCACCCGCCACTCAAACCAGACCCACGGCCAATAGGAAACCAGACCCCCGGCCAATAGGAAACCAGACCCCCGGCC
The DNA here is from genome assembly GCF_951216825.1 of Electrona antarctica. Lineage (NCBI taxonomy): Eukaryota > Metazoa > Chordata > Actinopteri > Myctophiformes > Myctophidae > Electrona > Electrona antarctica. The sequence continues at coordinate 60,167,741 of NC_136811.1, read as the reverse complement.
AATAGGAAACCAGACCCCCGGCCAATAGGAAACCAGACCCACGGCCAATAGGAAAAACAAAAAGGGATTTCTGATCCGATGATGCATTTAATCTGCGTACATTTTTAGGTGATCAAAAACTAGGATCTAGATTTATTTTAAAAAGAAGCCCCTTGGAAGAGGCCCATAACTGGGGCCAGACATGGGTCTGCACGACCTCCATACACTGAAAAACATGACCTCCATACACTGCAAAACATGACCTCCATACACTGCAAAACATGACCTCCATACACAGCAAAACATGACCTCCATACACTGCAAAACATGACCTCCATACACTGCAAAACATGACCTCCATACACAGCAAAACATGACCTCCATACACTGCAAAACATGACCTCCATACACTGCAAAACATACACAGCAAAACATGACCTCCATACACTGCAAAACATGACCTCCATACACAGCAAAACATGACCTCCATACACAGCAAAACATGACCTCCATACACTGCAAAACATGACCTCCATACACTGCAAAACATGACCTCCATACACTGCAAAACATGACCTCCATACACTGCAAAACATGACCTCCATACACTGCAAAACATGACCTCCATACACTGCAAAACATGACCTCCATACACTGCAAAACATGACCTCCATACACTGCAAAACATGACCTCCATACACTGCAAAACATGACCTCCATACACTGCAAAACATGACCTCCATACACTGCAAAACATGACCTCCATACACTGCAAAACATGACCTCCATACACTGCAAAACATGACCTCCATACACTGCAAAACATGACCTCCATACACTGCAAAACATGACCTCCATACACTGCAAAACATGACCTCCATACACAGCAAAACATGACCTCCATACACTGCATGACCTCGCACTGGCTGGCAGCACCGCACTGCACCGCGCCGCCGCACGCCTCTACAACGCCTGCCCCTCTTATATCCAGCTCGCGTCGCCCTCTCCCCCCTCTCCTCCCTCCTCACCCCCCCTCTCTCTCCTCCTCTCCCCGTCATGTTCTCCCAAACCAAACCAAACCGCATCGTCTGTCTCTGCATGTCCTTAACCTCCCCCTCCTCGCCTCCCCCTCCTCCACCCCCTCCTCCTCATCCACCCCCTCCTCCTCCTCCTCCACCCCCTCCTCCCAGGCAGACATGTTTGCCTTCCACAGTCTCTGTTCCTTCCACAGGGTCGTGGAAGCCCCCCCTCCCCCCCCCCCCCACCTCCTTCTCCCTCCACAGGGTCGTGGAAGCCCCCCCCCAACCCCTCCTTCCACAGGGTCGTGGAAGCCCCCCCCCCAACCCCTCCTTCCACAGGGTTGTGGAAGCCCCCCCCCAACCCCTCCTTCCACAGGGTTGTGGAAGCCCCCCCCAACCCCTCCTTCCACAGGGTTGTGGAAGCCCCCCCCCCAACCCCTCCTTCCACAGGGTTATGGAAGCCCCCCCCCCCAACCCCTCCTTCCACAGGGTCGTGGAAGCCCCCCCCCACCTCCTTCTCCTTCCACAGGGTCGTGGAAGCCCCCCCCCAACCCCTCCTTCCACAGGGTCTCCATGTGGAAGGTGTGCGTTCAGGTTTTCTTCCTCCCTCCCCCCCCCCCCCCCCCCCACCTCCTTCTCCTTCCACAGGGTCGTGGAAGCCCCCCCCCAACCCCTCCTTCCACAGGGTCTCCATGTGGAAGGAGTGCGTTCAGGTTTTCTTCCTCCCTCCCCCCCCCCCCCCCCCCCCACCTCCTTCTCCTTCCACAGGGTCGTGGAAGCCCCCCCCCCAACCCCTCCTTCCACAGGGTCTCCATGTGGAAGGTGTGCGTTCAGGTTTTCTTCCTCCCCCCTCCCCCCCCCCCCCCCCCCCCCCCCCCCCTCCTCCTCGGTGTGTAGGTCATCATCTGGTGTTGGCAGTGGTTCCCAAACGTTGTCATGTCAAGGACCCCCTGGGACCCCTCTGGGACCCCCTGGGACCCCCCTGGGACCCCCGCGTTGACATTAATTAGCCCCGCGGACCCCCTGATTTATATTGTAAAATCACTGTTAATTGAACTCGGTGTACAAATGAAACCAAACGGTTTGGTTCCATTTGTACACTCGGAGTTACAGACCCATAAGGGGACACTGGGGACCCCCTGGAACTCCCTCAAGGACCCCTGGGGGGTCCCCACTCAGAGTTACAGACCCATAAGGGGACACTGGGGACCCCCTGGAACTCCCTCAAGGACCCCTGGGGGGTCCCCACTCGGAGTTACAGACCCATAAGGGGACACTGGGGACCCCCTGGAACTCCCTCAAGGACCCCTGGGGGGTCCCCACTCAGAGTTACAGACCCATAAGGGGACACTGGGGACCCTCTGGAACTCCCTCAAGGACCCCTGGGGGGTCCCCACTTGGAGTTACAAACCCATAAGGGGACACTGGGGACCCTCTGGAACTCCCTCAAGGACCCCTGGGGGGTCCCCACTCAGAGTTACAGACCCATAAGGGGACACTGGGGACCCCCTGGAACTCCCTCAAGGACCCCTGGGGGGTCCCCACTCAGAGTTACAGACCCATAAGGGGACACTGGGGACCCCCTGGAACTCCCTCAAGGACCCCTGGGGGGTCCCCACTCTGGGAACCACTGAGCTATGGATCACCCCCCCCCAGGTGAAAGGTCAAAGGTCATTCCTCCTCCCCCCCCCCCCCCTGTTGTTGTTGTTGTTTCTCGTTGTAAATCTCTGTCTGTTTTTTGTCTCTGTCCTCCTCTCCCCCCCGCCCCCCCTCCCTCCTTCCCCTCTTCACCTCCTTTCCCCCGCCCCCCCCCCCCCTCCTTTCCCTTCTTCACCTCCTCCCCCCCCCCTCCCTCCTTCCCTTCTTCACCTCCTCACCCCTCCCTCTTTCCCCTCTTCACCTCCTCCCCCCCCCCCCTCCCTCTTTCCCCTCCTCACCTCCTCCCCCACCCCCCCCCCCCCCCCCCCCTCTCCCTCTTTCCCTTCTTCACCTCTGGGGTTGTTCTTCGCCATGTCCCCCCTCCCCTCCCCTCCCCCCCACCCCTCTCCATCATCACCCCCCTCCCTCTCCTCTTTCCACGCAATGCGAAACCCCTCCCTACCCCCCCCCCCCCCCACACACACACCGCGAACAAAACTTCCATGTTTTTTTTTAAAAACGCGACAAACTCCCCCGACAGCAAATGTGGCGAGCTGGATGAGGAGCTGAGAAATGTCACCAATAACTTAAAGTCCCTGGAGGCCCAATCAGAGAAGGTAGGAGGGGTTGGTGGACGCATGTCTTTATATATACAAACTTCATTAAGGGCATTTTATCAGGTATTTGACCTTAATCTGGGAACTAAATCGTTACCAATTTCTAAAGGTGTCTAATAACATGTACTAAAAGATTGGAATTCAACTCCCGGGAAAATTTGAGTTATTAGCATAATATGTGACCGTACCATTAACATAATTATTATTTATCATTAACATATTTATCTTATTATTTATCTATTTATTATTGATCTTATTATTGATCTTATTATTTAACATATTTGTCATTAACATAATTATTATTAACATAATTAACATATGTGACCGTACCATTAACATCCTACTTTATCAGGTATTTGACCTTAATCTGGGAACTAAATCGCTACCAAGACATTTCTAAAGGTGTCTAATAACATGTACTAAAAGATTGGAATTCAACTCCCGGGAAAATTTGAGTTATTGGCAAAAAGTCCAAATGTCTTCATTCTTTCAGTAGCATGTGACATATGAAACTAGGGGGTTCATGATTCTGAATCCATTCCAAGCTTTAGTTTTACACAAAAAACACTCATTGGGGCTAAAAGCGTCCATATCCAAACCCCCCCTCCACAGCATGTTGTAGTCCAAACAAACCCCCCCTCCACAGCATGTTGTAGTCCAAACAAACCCCCCCTCCACAGCATGTTGTAGTCCAAACAAACCCCCCGTCCACATGTTGTAGTCCAAACAAACCCCCCGTCCACATGTTGTAGTCCAAACAAACCCCCCCTCCACAGCATGTTGTAGTCCAAACAAACCCCCCCTCCACAGCATGTTGTAGTCCAAACAAACCCCCCGTCCACATGTTGTAGTCCAAACAAACCCCCCGTCCACATGTTGTAGTCCAAACAAACCCCCCCTCCACAGCATGTTGTAGTCCAAACAAACCCCCCCTCCACAGCATGTTGTAGTCCAAACAAACCCCCCCTCCACAGCATGTTGTAGTCCAAACAAACCCCCCGTCCACATGTTGTAGTCCAAACAAACCCCCCGTCCACATGTTGTAGTCCAAACAAACCCCCCTCCACAGCATGTTGTAGTCCAAACAAACCCCCCGTCCACATGTTGTAGTCCAAACAAACCCCCCGTCCACATGTTGTAGTCCAAACAAACCCCCCGTCCACAGCATGTTGTAGTCCAAACAAACCCCCCCGTCCACATGTTGTAGTCCAAACAAACCCCCCGTCCACAGCATGTTGTAGTCCAAACAAACCCCCCGTCCACAGCATGTTGTAGTCCAAACAAACCCCCCCTCCACAGCATGTTGTAGTCCAAACAAACCCCCCCTCCACAGCATGTTGTAGTCCAAACAACCCCCCCCCCCTCCACAGCATGTTGTAGTCCAAACAAACCCCCCCGTCCACATGTTGTAGTCCAAACAAACCCCCCCGTCCACATGTTGTAGTCCAAACAAACCCCCCATCCACAGCATGTTGTAGTCCAAACAAACCCCCCCTCCACAGCATGTTGTAGTCCAAACAAACCCCCCACTCCACAGCATGTTGTAGTCCAAACAAACCCCCCGTCCACAGCATGTTGTAGTCCAAACAAACCCCCCGTCCACATGTTGTAGTCCAAACAAACCCCCCGTCCACAGCATGTTGTAGTCCAAACAAACCCCCCCTCCACAGCATGTTGTAGTCCAAACAAACCCCCCACTCCACAGCATGTTGTAGTCCAAACAAACCCCCCGTCCACAGCATGTTGTAGTCCAAACAAACCCCCCCTCCACAGCATGTTGTAGTCCAAACAAACCCCCCCCCGTCCACATGTTGTAGTCCAAACAAACCCCCCCTCCACAGCATGTTGTAGTCCAAACAAACCCCCCCTCCACAGCATGTTGTAGTCCAAACAAACCCCCCCCTCCACAGCATGTTGTAGTCCAAACAAACCCCCCCCTCCACAGCATGTTGTAGTCCAAACAAACCCCCGTCCACTTGCATTGAACTCATTTTCCCAGAAGCCCTAGCAGCCCAGAGGATGGCTCGATTTCCATGTTTCGTCGTCATAACGCAACGGCCTCGCCACCATGGGTCTGCGACAAATCCACTTATTTTAAAACGGCGAAATAAACCCATTAAACAAATAGCCGGGTTTAGCGTATTTAGGTTTAGCGTATTTAGGTTTAGCGTAGTTAGGTTTAGCGTATTTAGCCTAACGTTGGATACCAACTGTCAGGATTTAGCAGAGGTTTTGTAGAGACTTTTTCTCGGTACTAAATGGGTTAAAGTACATAGTTTTTTTTGTTTATCTGCATCTGTGGACGTACTGTATCTTCTGTACGTACTTCCTGCTTTCTCAGACGTCTGGCTCTGATTGGCTGCTCTGTTCCCCCCCCCATCCTCCCCCCCTACAGTACTCCACGAAAGAAGACAAGTACGAGGAGGAGATCAAGAACCTGACGGACAAGCTGAAGGAGGTCAGACCACCGCACGCTTTTAGTCCTAGTGTCTCTTCAATAGTTTTCATGTAGTTTCAGTCACATTTTAGTCACCTGGAATGTTTTAGTGTTGTTGGTCTAGTTTTAGTCGACTAAATATCATACGATCTCAGTCGACTGAAACTACTGTCGATTTTTGGCGAGCCTCGATGCCGTCGTAATGGCTGATTTTACACTGAAAATGGCAGATATACAAGCTCACATGCAACCAAGTGTAAAATGACTTATACTGGATCTCCCACAATTCCATAGGAGAGATAACGGAGCATGTAGAAGAATTGACTTTTTGATGGTTTTCCTAATTGTGTACTTATACTACTTGTAAATAAAGTAATGCAGATGGTTGGCAATACTTTAATTGTACACTTAGTTAAATATCTAAGGGTCCATTTGGTTACCAACCCTCCATTTAGCTGCATGGGGAAAATACATTCATACTAGAGATGTGCCGATGAGACATTTTGGCCGATATCGATATCCGATATAATTAATTGCTGTTATGGCCGATAACCGATATTACCGATGTAGATATGATCTCATTCTGTATTGAAACATTATAATATTTTTGTCCATTCTAAAAAATACATGTAACATAACAGGGTGTCTGCACTGCAGGCTATAGGCAAGTCAGATTTAACTTAAATACCTTATATTTAATATTGTGAGCTTTTAGATCTGTTCAAGCTGTTACTTTGGGCTTGTTTATCTGTAAAGACAGACCGATTATTCAGACTGATTAATTAATTGGTCTGATTGATTAATCAAACCGATGCCGATTAATCTAAAAACAACTAAAATTGGCCGATACCGACGTGTTTGCCGATTAATCTCCCATCACTAATTCATACATTCTGTACAGAATGTTCTATTTATAGATTTATAGATGATGAGGTTCAGTGTGTGATCCACGCTATAGATTTATAGATGAGGTTCAGTGTGTGATCCACGTTATAGATTTATAGATGAGGTTCAGTGTGTGATCCACGTTATAGATTTATAGATGATGAGGTTCAGTGTGTGATCCACGTTATAGATTTATAGATGATGAGGTTCAGTGTGATCCACGTTATAGATTTATAGATGAGGTTCAGTGTGTGATCCACGTTATATATTTATAGATGAGGTTCAGTGTGTGATCCACGTTCTAGATTTATAGATGAGGTTCAGTGTGTGATCCACGTTATAGATTTATAGATGATGAGGTTCAGTGTGTGATCCATGTTATAGATTTATAGATGATGAGGTTCAGTGTGTGATCCACGTTATAGATTTATAGATGATGAGGTTCAGTGTGTGATCCACGTTATAGATTTATAGATGAGGTTCAGTGTGTGATCCACATTATATATTTATAGATGAGGTTCAGTGTGTGATCCACGCTATAGATTTATAGATGAGGTTCAGTGTGATCCACGTTCTAGATTTATAGATGATGAGGTTCAGTGTGTGATCCACGTTCTAGATTTATAGATGAGGTTCAGTGTGTGATCCACGTTATATATTTATAGATGAGGTTCAGTGTGTGATCCACGTTATATATTTATAGATGATGAGGTTCAGTGTGTGATCCACGTTATAGATTTATAGATGAGGTTCAGTGTGTGATCCACGCTATAGATTTATAGATGATGAGGTTCAGTGTGTGATCCACGTTATAGATTTATAGATGATGAGGTTCAGTGTGTGATCCACGCTATAGATTTATAGATGAGGTTCAGTGTGTGATCCACGCTATAGATTTATAGATGAGGTTCAGTGTGTGATCCACGTTATAGATTTATAGATGAGGTTCAGTGTGTGATCCACGTTCTAGATTTATAGATGATGAGGTTCAGTGTGTGATCCACGCTATAGATTTATAGATGAGGTTCAGTGTGTGATCCACGCTATAGATTTATAGATGAGGTTCAGTGTGTGATCCACGCTATAGATTTATAGATGAGGTTCAGTGTGTGATCCACGTTCTAGATTTATAGATGATGAGGTTCAGTGTGATCCACGTTATAGATTTATAGATGAGGTTCAGTGTGTGATCCACGTTATAGATTTATAGATGATGAGGTTCAGTGTGATCCACGTTATAGATTTATAGATGAGGTTCAGTGTGTGATCCACGTTATATATTTATAGATGAGGTTCAGTGTGTGATCCACGTTATAGATTTATAGATGATGAGGTTCAGTGTGATCCACGTTATAGATTTATAGATGAGGTTCAGTGTGATCAACGTTCTAGATTTATAGATGAGGTTCAGTGTGTGATCCACGCTATAGATTTATAGATGAGGTTCAGTGTGATCCACGTTCTAGATTTATAGATGAGGTTCAGTGTGATCCACGTTCTAGATTTATAGATGAGGTTCAGTGTGTGATCCACGTTATATATTTATAGATGAGGTTCAGTGTGATCCACGTTATAGATTTATAGATGAGGTTCAGTGTGTGATCCACGTTATATATTTATAGATGAGGTTCAGTGTGATCCACGTTATAGATTTATAGATGAGGTTCAGTGTGTGATCCACGTTATATATTTATAGATGAGGTTCAGTGTGATCCACGTTATAGATTTATAGATGAGGTTCAGTGTGATCCACGTTCTAGATTTATAGATGAGGTTCAGTGTGTGATCCACGCTATAGATTTATAGATGATGAGGTTCAGTGTGTGATCCACGTTCTAGATTTATAGATGATGAGGTTCAGTGTGTGATCCACGTTATAGATTTATAGATGATGAGGTTCAGTGTGTGATCCACGCTATAGATTTATAGATGATGAGGTTCAGTGTGTGATCCACGTTCTAGATTTATAGATGATGAGGTTCAGTGTGTGATCCACGTTCTAGATTTATAGATGATGAGGTTCAGTGTGTGATCCACGTTCTAGATTTATAGATGAGGTTCAGTGTGTGATCCACGTTATAGATTTATAGATGAGGTTCAGTGTGTGATCCACGTTCTAGATTTATAGATGATGAGGTTCAGTGTGATCCACGTTATAGATTTATAGATGAGGTTCAGTGTGTGATCCACGTTATAGATTTATAGATGATGAGGTTCAGTGTGATCCACGTTATAGATTTATAGATGATGAGGTTCAGTGTGATCCACGTTATAGATTTATAGATGAGGTTCAGTGTGTGATCCACGTTATAGATTTATAGATGATGAGGTTCAGTGTGATCCACGTTATAGATTTATAGATGAGGTTCAGTGTGTGATCCACGTTATAGATTTATAGATGAGGTTCAGTGTGATCAACGTTCTAGATTTATAGATGAGGTTCAGTGTGTGATCCACGCTATAGATTTATAGATGAGGTTCAGTGTGATCCACGTTCTAGATTTATAGATGAGGTTCAGTGTGATCCACGTTCTAGATTTATAGATGAGGTTCAGTGTGTGATCCACGTTATATATTTATAGATGAGGTTCAGTGTGATCCACGTTATAGATTTATAGATGAGGTTCAGTGTGTGATCCACGTTATATATTTATAGATGAGGTTCAGTGTGATCCACGTTATAGATTTATAGATGAGGTTCAGTGTGTGATCCACGTTATATATTTATAGATGAGGTTCAGTGTGATCCACGTTATAGATTTATAGATGAGGTTCAGTGTGATCCACGTTCTAGATTTATAGATGATGAGGTTCAGTGTGTGATCCACGCTATAGATTTATAGATGATGAGGTTCAGTGTGTGATCCACGTTCTAGATTTATAGATGATGAGGTTCAGTGTGTGATCCACGTTCTAGATTTATAGATGATGAGGTTCAGTGTGTGATCCACGTTCTAGATTTATAGATGATGAGGTTCAGTGTGTGATCCACGCTATAGATTTATAGATGAGGTTCAGTGTGTGATCCACGTTATATATTTATAGATGAGGTTCAGTGTGTGATCCACGCTATAGATTTATAGATGAGGTTCAGTGTGTGATCCACGTTATATATTTATAGATGAGGTTCAGTGTGTGATCCACGTTATAGATTTATAGATGATGAGGTTCAGTGTGTGATCCACGTTATAGATTTATAGATGATGAGGTTCAGTGTGTGATCCACGTTATAGATTTATAGATGAGGTTCAGTGTGTGATCCACGTTATAGATTTATAGATGAGGTTCAGTGTGTGATCCACGCTATAGATTTATAGATGAGGTTCAGTGTGTGATCCACGTTATATATTTATAGATGAGGTTCAGTGTGTGATCCACGTTATATATTTATAGATGATGAGGTTCAGTGTGTGATCCACGTTATATATTTATAGATGATGAGGTTCAGTGTGTGATCCACGCTATAGATTTATAGATGAGGTTCAGTGTGTGATCCACGTTATATATTTATAGATGAGGTTCAGTGTGTGATCCACGTTATAGATTTATAGATGAGGTTCAGTGTGTGATCCACGTTATAGATTTATAGATGAGGTTCAGTGTGTGATCCACGCTATAGATTTATAGATGAGGTTCAGTGTGTGATCCACGTTATAGATTTATAGATGAGGTTCAGTGTGTGATCCACGTTATATATTTATAGATGAGGTTCAGTGTGTGATCCACGTTATAGATTTATAGATGATGAGGTTCAGTGTGTGATCCACGTTATAGATTTATAGATGATGAGGTTCAGTGTGTGATCCACGTTATAGATTTATAGATGAGGTTCAGTGTGTGATCCACGTTATAGATTTATAGATGAGGTTCAGTGTGTGATCCACGCTATAGATTTATAGATGAGGTTCAGTGTGTGATCCACGTTATATATTTATAGATGAGGTTCAGTGTGTGATCCACGTTATAGATTTATAGATGAGGTTCAGTGTGTGATCCACGTTATAGATTTATAGATGAGGTTCAGTGTGATCCACGTTATAGATTTATAGATGAGGTTCAGTGTGATCCACGTTCTAGATTTATAGATGATGAGGTTCAGTGTGATCCACGTTCTAGATTTATAGATGATGAGGTTCAGTGTGATCCACGTTATAGATTTATAGATGAGGTTCAGTGTGATCCACGTTATAGATTTATAGATGAGGTTCAGTGTGATCCACGTTATAGATTTATTAGGGATGCACCATTAATCGGTAGCATAATTCGGTCATATCGGCCATAAAAATGCCATATCGTTATCGGAGCGGTCTCTAATTAACCCATTTAGGCCTGGTCGACATTTTTAAAAAAAATCTTCAAAATCCTGACAGTCTTCTGAAAAACCTTGTTTCTGTATCAGTGGTGCTCAATATTTCATGTCAAGGAACCCAACAATTATACGTAATATGCCTCCGCACCCCATCTTCAAATATGTTGTTCCAGGGACCCCCCCCCCCCAGAAGCAAAGATTTGAGTTAAAATGTTGACTCTGTAATAATATATATTCAAAGATTTGAAGCACATTTTCACGATTTTTCAAAAATAGCAGATCTACAAGCTCATAGGGCGCCACCGAGTGCCGCGCTATGAGCTTGTAGATCTGCTATTTTTCAATAGCTAAAGTATAATGTAATGCTTTAAAACACCAAAAGGGGTCCCCACCCAAAATGGGATAATACAGATTATTTTATTGGTTTTCACCAGTAAAACAATGTAAAAAGGAAAACATTCTACATTTAATTTGTGTTCTCATCTCATTCAGTTGTGAAAACAGACACTTGGGAAATAGTATGTTATTTATTGATTGATTGATATTAACAGGCTTTGGGCCAATCAGCCCCTATAGATTTATAGATGATGTTGATGAGGTTCAGGTTCAAAGTGTGATTCACGTTTGTTCTCGTCTTGTTTTGCGTCAGGCTGAAACCAGAGCTGAGTTTGCTGAGAGGACTGTGGCCAAACTGGAGAAGAGCATCGACACTCTGGAAGGTACGCGTCTGTCTGTCTGTCTGTCTGTCTGTCTGTCTGTCTGTCTGTCTGTCTGTCTGTCTGTCTGTCTGTCTGTCTGTCTGTCTGTCTGTCTGTCTGTCTGTCTGTCTGTCTGTCTGTCTGTCTGTCTGTCTGTCTGTCTGTCTGTCTGTCTGTCTCTCCCTCTCTCCTCCTCGGCCCAGTATGGTTCCAGTAACCCTTGGTTGTGTTTCCTCCAGTCCGCTGCCGTAGTGTCAGTGCGCGGTGGTCAGACCGCGCGTCTGACCGTCTGTTAGGTCAGGACATGGACCTGCTGCTGACCCTCTGTTAGGTCAGGACATGGACCTGCTGCTGACCGTCTGTTAGGTCAGGACATGGACCTGCTGCTGACCCTCTGTTAGGTCAGGACATGGACCTGCTGCTGCTGCTCTCACTGACCGGCCCTTTGCGTCCATGACCCTCACCTCTCCTCAGGTGCTGGATTGCTTTTTTGCTTGCGCCTGGAGTGGAGTGGAGTGGAGTGGAGTGGAGTTTGTGCTTTTTGTCATGCCTTTTTTGTGCATGTATGGAGACCTGTGTGCTGTGGAATGGAGTGTGGTTTGCCACTGGAATGCAGTCCGACTTGGCCCGGAGTTCGGTGTGATGTTGTGGAGTGTAGCCTGTATAATTAGCCCTTCGCTTTAAGTCCCTCCGCGGAGACACACCAAGCTGTCCTCCTCCCCCACAGATCATTTCAGTAGCAAGAGCTTCAAAATGTATTCTAAATCTAGTCTACCAGGCCTGCAGTAGGCTATGCACTGGACACATGTCTTCTAAATCTAGTCTACCAGGCCTGCAGTAGGCTATGCACTGGACAGATGTCTTCTAAATCTAGTCAACCAGGCCTGCAGTAGGCTATGCACTGGACACATGTCTTCTAAATCTAGTCTACCAGGCCTGCAGTAGACTATGCACTGGACACATGTCTTCTAAATCTAGTCAACCAGGCCTGCAGTAGGCTATGCACTGGACACATGTCTTCTAAATCTAGTCAACCAGGCCTGCAGTAGGCTATGCACTGGACACATGTCTTCTAAATCTAGTCAACCAGGCCTGCAGTAGACTATGCACTGGACACATGTCTTCTAAATCTAGTCTACCAGGCCTGCAGTAGGCTATGCACTGGACACATGTGTTCTAAATCTAGTCTACCAGGCCTGCAGTAGGCTATGCACTGGACAGATGTCTTCTAAATCTAGTCAACCAGGCCTGCAGTAGGCTATGCACTGGACACATGTCTTCTAAATCTAGTCTGCCAGGCCTGCAGTAGGCTATGCACTGGACAGATGTCTTCTAAATCTAGTCAACCAGGCCTGCAGTAGGCTATGCACTGGACACATGTCTTCTAAATCTAGTCTGCCAGGCCTGCAGTAGGCTATGCACTGGACACATGTCTTCTAAATCTAGTCTACCAGGCTATGCACTGGAAAATGTGCATGAAATTATTTAAATAAACTAGAAATAGGAGGAAATGAGGAAGACCAACATCAACTTTTAACGACCGTCCGACAGGAGTTTTCATGTTTCACAGTAAGACAGAGATTTGAGCTGTCTGATGTGAACAGAGATTTGAGCTGTCTGATGTGAACAGTGATTTGAGCTGTCTGATGTGAACAGAGATTTGAGCTGTCTGATGTGAACAGTGATTTGAGCTGTCTGATGTGAACAGAGATTTGAGCTGTCTGATGTAGCATTTGGGGGTCGGTGCTGCTAATTGGATGTAGCATTTGGGGGTCGGTGCTGCTAATTGGATGTAGCATTTGGGGGTCGGTGCTGCTAATTGGATGTAGCATTTGGGGGTCGGTGCTGCTAATTGGATGTAGCATTTGGGGGTCGGTGCTGCTAATTGGATGTAGCATTTGGGGGTCGGTGCTGCTAATTGGATGTAGCATTTGGGGGTCGGTGCTGCTAATTGGATGTAGCATTTGGGGGTCGGTGCTGCTAATTGGATGTAGCATTTGGGGGTCGGTGCTGCTAATTGGATGTAGCATTTGGGGGTCGGTGCTGCTAATTGGATGTAGCATTTGGGGGTCGGTGCTGCTAATTGGATGTAGCATTTGGGGGTCGGTGCTGCTAATTGGATGTAGCATTTGGGGGTCGGTGCTGCTAATTGGATGTAGCATTTGGGGGTCGGTGCTGCTAATTGGATGTAGCATTTGGGGGTCGGTGCTGCTAATTGGAGAGGAGAGTTTTTGGGCAGAGTCCTGCTATAGTCTCATTCTCCTGGTGTCTCTGGCAGTGTCCTGCTAGTCTCATTCTCCTGGTGTCTCTGGCAGTGTCCTGCTATAGTCTCATTCTCCTGGTGTCTCTGGCAGTGTCCTGCTAGTCTCATTCTCCTGGTGTCTCTGGCAGTGTCCTGCTATAGTCTCATTCTCCTGGTGTCTCTGGCAGTGTCCTGCTAGTCTCATTCTCCTGGTGTCTCTGGCAGTGTCCTGCTATAGTCTCATTCTCCTGGTGTCTCTGGCAGTGTCCTGCAATAGTCTCATTCTCCTGGTGTCTCTGGCAGTGTCCTGCTATAGTCTCATTCTCCTGGTGTCTCTGGCAGTGTCCTGGTGTCCCTGGCAGAGTCCTGCTATAGTCTCATTCTCCTGGTGTCTCTGGCAGTGTCCTGCTAGTCTCATTCTCCTGGTGTCTCTGGCAGTGTCCTGCTATAGTCTCATTCTCCTGGTGTCTCTGGCAGTGTCCTGCTAGTCTCATTCTCCTGGTGTCTCTGGCAGAGTCCTGCTAGTCTCATTCTCCTGGTGTCTCTGGCAGAGTCCTGCTAGTCTCATTCTCCTGGTGTCTCTGGCAGTGTCCTGCTAGTCTCATTCTCCTGGTGTCTCTGGCAGTGTCCTGCTAGTCTCATTCTCCTGGTGTCTCTGGCAGAGTCCTGCTAGTCTCATTCTCCTGGCTGCTATTTTGTCACTCACCCTGAATATTCCGGCATACAGATTCACGTTGGTAACATGTGTACTCTTGCTGATGTTGAGCACTACGCGTAACATTCTGGTGTAGCACCGTCTAGAGCCTTCTGCAAGGTTGGCTTCATTCACCCGTCTTCCCTTTCACCCACCTTCACTTAATGTGGCCCTCAGGTTAATATCAACTGGGGGCCCGGGGGCCACATGGGGCCCCCACCTTCACTTAATGTGGCCCTCAGGTTAATATCAACTGGGGGCCCGGGGGCCACATGGGGCCCCCACCTTCACTTAATGTGGCCCTCAGGTTAATATCAACTGGGGGCCCGGGGGCCACATGGGGCCCCCACCTTCACTTAATGTGGCCCTCAGGTTAATATCAACTGGGGGCCCGGGGGCCACATGGGGCCCCCACCTTCACTTAATGTGGCCCTCAGGTTAATATCAACTGGGGGGCCACATGGGGCCCCCACCTTCACTTAATGTGGCCCTCAGGTTAATATCAACTGGGGGCCCGGAGGCCACATGGGGCCCCCACCTTCACTTAATGTGGCCCTCAGGTTAATATCAACTGGGGGCCCGGGGGCCACATGGGGCCCCCACCTTCACTTAATGTGGCCCTCAGGTTAATATCAACTGGGGGCTCGGGGGCCACATGCGGCCCTCACCTTCACTAAATGCGGCCCTCAGGTTATTATCAGAATACGGTGATAGTATTCTTTTCAGCTGTTACAATTCCAAACATGACCCGCTTTTAATTACTTCAGTCTATATTAGTACTGTAGCTTAATGAGTAGTATTAAAATGTTTGTCGTTTTTATGTCCACTGTATTTGTATTTAGTTCATAAATAAATAATTAGCATATCTAGCATAACCAACTAAATACATTTATTTGAAATTAAATGCGTAAAGTTTACTTTTCAGAATTCCACTTCAAAAATAGAAAAAAATAAAATAGTGCAGTTCAAATATAGCTTCAAATATACGCGTCGCACTGCGACTAGAGTTCTCATCGGGCCTGAAAATTAAGGCCCGGCCCTACCCTACCCTAACTGGGTCGGCCCGAGGCCCGGCCCGACCCTAACAATTACCATAATGTCAGGCCCGAAAACCCGAAAAATCCCGAGTGGAAAAAAAAGAGAAAAAAAGGAAAAAGAAAAATGCCACTATATGGCCGCGGCGCCGTGGATTATTGAGACGACCGTGTCAGAGAACGCACTTATAGTCTAGTCGCCGAAATAAAGGATTTATGTAACTCACGTCAATTGGCTGATAATGTTCCATTTTCAACATTCTAATGGTTTCCAGCAATTTCCAGGGGTGAGTAAACATCTTCTGAATCAAAGTAGCAGCGATCCTCTGAAGTGACGCAGTTAATTATGTCCAATAGGCTACTGGTAATATTATGACAATTGTCAACTTGGCTATAATCTACTAGGTTACTGTATAGTTTACATTAATCATTGCCTCTCAAACCCACATACCACGCGTAATGTGCGTTGCCTAACCAAAAGAACAGACATACAAACCATCAACATGCCGCTCGATGGCGTGTCGAGTCTGTCGACAGCTTGCAGATCTTTTATTTTGGGCAGTGGGCACACAACGAGGCGCGCTGCGCTACGATGGGGAAATTAAATAGCTGTAGGCTACAGCGCGCTGCGATACGATTTGTAAACCAAATAGCTGTAGCCTATACAGTGTGACTGTAACATTGCTTGGTCATCATGTAACTATATTACGTGCAGGCGCTTTCATAGTAATATGGAGCATTTACCGTTGATTAGGTAGCCTAATTTAGCTTATTCACCCAGCTGGGTTCAACGAGACAGCAGTGTCTCGTTAAGCCCCGGCGTTTCCAAAACGAGCTATTGCGGATAAATCGATGGTCTTATAAAATATTTAAGCATATGGCAAGTTGACTTAAGTTATATAGTTGATGCTGAGCAGTAAGCAGCTCATTTGGTTGGCAAACCAGAGGCCAGCCAGCGGTAGCAAGTTCAACAACCACCGTTCTATTCTGTCACTTTGGTGCGCTGCTGCCTGGTGCCTGCTGCTGATCATCGCCGCCTCCTCCTTCAGTCACATATAGTATAATAGCCTAAACTGTAAAAGTTAATCGCCAACATTCACCAGCTCAGCCCTCTTCATATTAAATAAATACATTACACAAACAACAGAATTGTTATTTTTGTTATAATAAAATTATATAAAAAAAATAAAAAAAATCACAGAGCCCGAGGCTCGGCCCGGCCCGACTAATTATCGTGCATTTTGGGCCCGGCCCCACCCGAAAATGTCGGGCCGGGTCGGGCCGGGCCCGGTTCGGGCAGAGATTGAGAACTCTAACTGCGACACGGTTTGAGCTTGTAGATCGGCTATTTTTGATATGACAGACCTACAGTATGCAATGTGGCCCTCTGGAGTGAGTGTGGAACTATAGCGGCCCTCTGGAGTGAGTGTGGAACTATAGTGGCTCTCTGGAGTGAGTGTGGAACTATAGTGGCCCTCTGGAGTGAGTGTGGAACTACAGTGGCCCTCTGGAGTGAGTGTGGAACTATAGTGGCTCTCTGGAGTGAGTGTGGAACTATAGTGGCCCTCTGGAGTGAGTGTGGAACTATAGTGGCCCTCTGGAGTGAGTGTGGAACTATAGTGGCTCTCTGGAGTGAGTGTGGAACTATAGTGGCCCTCTGGAGGGAGTGTGGAACTACAGTGGCCCTCTGGAGTGAGTGTGGAACTACAGTGGCCCTCTGGAGTGAGTGTGGAACTATAGTGGCCCTCTGGAATGAGTGTGGAACTATAGTGGTCCTCTGGAGTGAGTGTGGAACTATAGTGGTCCTCTGGAGTGAGTGTGGAACTATAGTGGCCCTCTGGAGTGAGTGTGGAACTATAGTGGCCCTCTAGAGTGAGTGTGGAACTATAGTGGCCCTCTGGAGTGAGTGTGGAACTATAGTGGCCCTCTGGAGTGAGTGTGGAACTATAGTGGCCCTCTGGAGTGAGTGTGGAACTACAGTGGCTCTCTGGAGTGAGTGTGGAACTATATTGGCCCTCTGGAGTGAGCGTGGAACTATAGTGGCCCTCTGGAGTGAGTGTGGAACTATAGTGGCCCTCTGGAGTGAGTGTGGAACTATAGTGGCCCTCTGGAGTGAGTGTGGAACTATAGTGGCCCTCTGGAGTGAGCGTGGAACTATAGTGGCCCTCTGGAGTGAGCGTGGAACTATAGTGGCCCTCTGGAGTGAGTGTGGAACTACAGTGGCTCTCTGGAGTGAGTGTGGAACTATAGTGGCCCTCTGGAGTGAGTGTGGAACTACAGTGGCTCTCTGGAGTGAGTGTGGAACTATAGTGGCCCTCTGGAGTGAGCGTGGAACTATAGTGGCCCTCTGGAGTGAGTGTGGAACTACAGTGGCTCTCTGGAGTGAGTGTGGAACTATAGTGGCCCTCTGGAGTGAGTGTGGAACTATAGTGGCCCTCTGGAGTGAGCGTGGAACTATAGTGGCCCTCTGGAGTGAGTGTGGAACTATAGTGGCCCTCTGGAGTGAGTGTGGAACTATAGTGGCCCTCTGGAGTGAGTGTGGAACTACAGTGGCTCTCTGGAGTGAGTGTGGAACTATAGTGGCCCTCTGGAGTGAGTGTGGAACTATAGTGGCCCTCTGGAGTGAGTGTGGAACTATAGTGGCTCTCTGGAGTGAGCATGTAAATAAATACAGTGGGACCTAGACTCCATCTTCAAAGTGTCCCAGCCCTGCAGTGCATTCAGTGCAGCCTGAGTGTGAAGGTATGCCTGCTGTGGGGAATACAGTGAGGAGGACAAAGTCTATTTTTAACCCTCCACCACCACGCGGAGCCGCGTCTCCTTGGCAGCAGCGTCTCCTTGGCAGCAGCGTCTCCTTGGCAGCAGCGTCTCCTTGGCAGCAGCGTCTCCTTGGCAGCAGCGTCTCCTCGGCAGCAGCGTCTCCTTGGCAGCAGCGTCTCCTTGGCAGCAGCGTCTCCTTGGCAGCAGCGTCTCCTTGGCAGCAGCGTCTCCTTGGCAGCAGCGTCTCTTCCTTGGCAGCAGCGTCTCCTTGGCAGCAGCGTCTCCTTGGCAGCAGCGTCTCCTTGGCAGCAGCGTCTCCTTGGCAGCAGCGTCTCCTTGGCAGCAGCGTCTCCTTGGCAGCCGCGTCTCCTTGGCAGCAGCGTCTCCTTGGCAGCCGCGTCTCCTTGGCAGCCGCGTCTCCTTGGCAGCAGCGTCTCCTTGGCAGCCGCGTCTCCTTGGCAGCAGCGTCTCCTTGGCAGCAGCGTCTCCTTGGCAGCAGCGTCTCCTTGGCAGCAGCGTCTCCTTGGCAGCAGCGTCTCCTTGGCAGCAGCGTCTCCTTGGCAGCAGCGTCTCCTTGGCAGCCGCGTCTCCTTGGCAGCCGCGTCTCCTTGGCAGCCGCGTCTCCTTGGCAGCCGCGTCTCCTTGGCAGCAGCGTCTCCTTGGCAGCACGTCTCCTCGGCAGCAGCGTCTCCTTGGCAGCAGCGTCTCCTTGGCAGCAGCGTCTCCTTGGCAGCAGCGTCTCCTTGGCAGCAGCGTCTCCTTAACAGCAGCGTCTCCTTGGCAGCCGCGTCTCCTTGGCAGCAGCGTCTCCTTGGCAGCCGCGTCTCCTTGGCAGCCGCGTCTCCTTGGCAGCAGCGTCTCCTTGGCAGCAGCGTCTCCTTGGCAGCAGCGTCTCCTTGGCAGCAGCGTCTCCTTGGCAGCAGCGTCTCCTTGGCAGCAGCGTCTCCTTGGCAGCAGCGTCTCCTTGGCAGCCGCGTCTCCTTGGCAGCAGCGTCTCTTCCTTGGCAGCAGCGTCTCCTTGGCAGCAGCGTCTCCTTGGCAGCCGCGTCTCCTTGGCAGCCGCGTCTCCTTGGCAGCAGCGTCTCCTTGGCAGCAGCGTCTCCTTGGCAGCAGCGTCTCCTTGGCAGCAGCGTCTCCTTGGCAGCCGCGTCTCCTTGGCAGCCGCGTCTCCTTGGCAGCAGCGTCTCCTTGGCAGCAGCGTCTCCTTGGCAGCAGCGTCTCCTTGGCAGCAGCGTCTCCTTGGCAGCAGCGTCTCCTTGGCAGCAGCGTCTCCTTGGCAGCCGCGTCTCCTTGGCAGCAGCGTCTCCTTGGCAGCAGCGTCTCCTTGGCAGCCGCGTCTCCTTGGCAGCCGCGTCTCCTTGGCAGCAGCGTCTCCTTGGCAGCAGCGTCTCCTTGGCAGCAGCGTCTCCTTGGCAGCAGCGTCTCCTTGGCAGCAGCGTCTCCTTGGCAGCAGCGTCTCTTCCTTGGCAGCAGCGTCTCCTTGGCAGCAGCGTCTCCTTGGCAGCAGCGTCTCCTTGGCAGCAGCGTCTCCTTGGCAGCCGCGTCTCCTTGGCAGCAGCGTCTCCTTGGCAGCAGCGTCTCCTTGGCAGCCGCGTCTCCTTGGCAGCAGCGTCTCCTTGGCAGCAGCGTCTCCTTGGCAGCCGCGTCTCCTTGGCAGCAGCGTCTCCTTGGCAGCAGCGTCTCCTTGGCAGCAGCGTCTCCTTGGCAGCAGCGTCTCCTTGGCAGCAGCGTCTCCTTGGCAGCAGCGTCTCCTTGGCAGCCGCGTCTCCTTGGCAGCAGCGTCTCCTTGGCAGCAGCGTCTCCTTGGCAGCCGCGTCTCCTTGGCAGCCGCGTCTCCTTGGCAGCAGCGTCTCCTTGGCAGCAGCGTCTCCTTGGCAGCAGCGTCTCCTTGGCAGCAGCGTCTCCTTGGCAGCAGCGTCTCCTTGGCAGCAGCGTCTCCTTGGCTGCAGCGTCTCTTCCTTGGCAGCAGCGTCTCTTCCTTGGCAGCAGCGTCTCCTTGGCAGCAGCGTCTCCTTGGCAGCAGCGTCTCCTTGGCAGCAGCGTCTCTTCCTTGGCAGCAGCGTCTCCTTGGCAGCAGCGTCTCCTTGGCAGCAGCGTCTCCTTGGCAGCAGCGTCTCCTTGGCAGCCGCGTCTCCTTGGCAGCAGCGTCTCCTTGGCAGCAGCGTCTCCTTGGCAGCAGCGTCCCCTTGGCAGCAGCGTCTCCTTGGCAGCAGCGTCTCCTTGGCAGCAGCGTCTCCTTGGCAGCAGCGTCTCCTTGGCAGCAGCGTCTCCTTGGCAGCAGCGTCTCCTTGGCAGCAGCGTCTCCTTGGCAGCCGCGTCTCCTTGGCAGCAGCGTCTCCTTGGCAGCAGCGTCTCCTTGGCAGCCGCGTCTCCTTGGCAGCAGCGTCTCCTTGGCAGCAGCGTCTCCTTGGCAGCAGCGTCTCCTTGGCAGCAGCGTCCCCTTGGCCTCCATTCTCTCTTACCTCCAGCTACGTTCAGGACACCGACCATTGTTGATTTTCCAAGCTGGCATGGAATGGAAACAAGCCTGGTTTTATCTAGCATCAGTATTATAATGACTCAAATATTAAAGAATCTGCATATCAGCACCCCCACCACCTCAGGACATTGTGGCACTGCAGCTAAAACTGCTTTCAAAGTCCAGAAAGAAATGACAAGGCCTGGTTATATCAGAGTGGTGATTGAGGCCCAACCATTAGAAATAACTTTGAGGGACATAGACAATATGATATTAAATATTAAAAGCAGTTTTAAAATGCATGTTATTTGCACTTTAATAATAATTATACATTTTATTTATATTACAGTTGATTTAGTCGACTAAAATGTATTTTGGCTGGACGTCATGGAGTTTAAAAGGCTGTGCCGAAAATGGCAGATCTACAAGCTCACGTGAACTTGTAGATCGGCTTTTTGAAATGAACTTGTGTTGGTTCTACTGGATCTCTTTCTCCGCTAGGCCCCTCCCGTTTAAAAATAAGGTGTTGGCCGAACATTTTTCGTCATGGTTTTAGGAGAGTTGCGACATTGAGGGTTCAGAAAACATGCAGCCTGGATGGAGAGGGACGAGCTGGAGTTGGAAATGCATTGTTTTCAACGAGGGGCGGTGCAAATATCAGCCATTTTAGGCATGTGTGCAACATGACAACTGTTTTAAAGTATTGTACAGTAACAACTAAAGTCTCTGTAATGTTTATGCTGTACTATTACTAAGAAAAACGATCTAAAATAAAGGGATTTAAGATCATTAAAGCTGGGCTGTTGCCCTGAGTCTAGCCTGGAACTCACCTATGCTTTTTATGGCATAGTTTCTCCCGGCAGGATCCGCCGGGAGAAACTATGCGCAGCTGCGCGACATGAGACTAATTACTTAGAGCGAGAGAGAGAGAGGAGTGTGTGTACATGTGTGCGTGTGTGTGTCAATTTAACAAAGGTGCAGACGATCAGAAATCAGCAGAGAGTGATCGATGTTTGCGCTACTCTATGCCGAATTGAAGTGGACTCGGACCCAGACTTTTTTTTTCTTCCTGGAAATAAAAATGCCTGGGTTTCCGAGGCTACCCTGAGTCCAGTCCAGTGGCTACCCTAGTCCAGTGCATTCTGCCCTGAGTCCAGTGCATTCTGCCCTGAGTCCAGTGCATTCTGCCCTGAGTCCAGTGCATTCTGCCCTGAGTCCAGTGCATTCTGCCCTGAGTCCAGTGCATTCTACCCTGAGTCCAGTGCATTCTGCCCTGAGTCCAGTGCATTCTACCCTGAGTCCAGTGCATTCTGCCCTGAGTCCAGTGCATTCTGCCCTGAGTCCAGTGCATTCTACCCTGAGTCCAGTGCATTCTGCCCTGAGTCCAGTGCATTCTGCCCTGAGTCCAGTGCATTCTGCCCTGAGTCCAGTGCATTCTGCCCTGAGTCCAGTGCATTCTGCCCTGAGTCCAGTGCATTCTGCCCTGAGTCCAGTGCATTCTACCCTGAGTCCAGTGCATTCTGCCCTGAGTCCAGTGCATTCTGCCCTGAGTCCAGTGCATTCTGCCCTGAGTCCAGTGCATTCTGCCCTGAGTCCAGTGCATTCTGCCCTGAGTCCAGTGCATTCTGCCCTGAGTCCAGTGCATTGGCTACCCTGAGTCCAGTGCATTCTACCCTGAGTCCAGTGCATTCTGCCCTGAGTCCAGTGCATTCTGCCCTGAGTCCAGTGCATTCTGCCCTGAGTCCAGTGCATTCTGCCCTGAGTCCAGTGCATTCTGCCCTGAGTCCAGTGCATTCTGCCCTGAGTCCAGTGCATCTATTCTCCAATAGAAGTCTATGTAGGAGAGCCTCCATTGGACTGAAGCCAATGGAAGTCTATGTAGGAGAGCCTCCATTGGGCTGAAGCCAATAGAAGTCTATGTAGGAGAGCCTCCATTGGACTGAAGCCAATGGAAGTCTATGTAGGAGAGCCTCCATTGGACTGAAGCCAATGGAAGTCTATGTAGGAGAGCCTCCATTGGACTGAAGCCAATGGAAGTCTGCCCTGAGTCCAGTGCATTCTGCCCTGAGTCCAGTGCATTCTGCCCTGAGTCCAGTGCATTCTGCCCTGAGTCCAGTGCATTCTGCCCTGAGTCCAGTGCATTCTGCCCTGAGTCCAGTGCATTGGCTACCCTGAGTCCAGTGCATTCTACCCTGAGTCCAGTGCATTCTGCCCTGAGTCCAGTGCATTCTGCCCTGAGTCCAGTGCATTCTGCCCTGAGTCCAGTGCATTCTGCCCTGAGTCCAGTGCATTCTGCCCTGAGTCCAGTGCATTCTGCCCTGAGTCCAGTGCATTCTGCCCTGAGTCCAGTGCATCTATTCTCCAATAGAAGTCTATGTAGGAGAGCCTCCATTGGACTGAAGCCAATGGAAGTCTATGTAGGAGAGCCTCCATTGGGCTGAAGCCAATAGAAGTCTATGTAGGAGAGCCTCCATTGGACTGAAGCCAATGGAAGTCTATGTAGGAGAGCCTCCATTGGACTGAAGCCAATGGAAGTCTATGTAGGAGAGCCTCCATTGGACTGAAGCCAATGGAAGTCTATGTAGGAGAGCCTCCATTGGACTGAAGCCAATGGAAGTCTATGTAGGAGAGCCTCCATTGGACTGAAGCCAATGGAAGTCTATGTAGGAGAGCCTCCATTGGACTGAAGCCAATGGAAGTCTATGTAGGAGAGCCTCCATTGGACTGAAGCCAATGGAAGTCTATGTAGGAGAGCCTCTATTGGACTGAAGCCAATAGAAGTCTATGTAGGAGAGCCTCCATTGGACTGAAGCCAATGGAAGTCTATGTAGGAGAGCCTCCATTGGACTGAAGCCAATGGAAGTCTATGTAGGAGGAGCCTCCATTGGACTGAAGCCAATGGAAGTCTATGTAGGAGAGCCTCCATTGGACTGAAGCCAATGGAAGTCTATGTAGGAGAGCCTCCATTGGACTGAAGCCAATGGAAGTCTATGTAGGAGAGCCTCCATTGGACTGAAGCCAATGGAAGTCTATGTAGGAGAGCCTCCATTGGACTGAAGCCAATGGAAGTCTATGTAGGAGAGCCTCCATTGGACTGAAGCCAATAGAAGTCTATGTAGGAGAGCCTCCATTGGACTGAAGCCAATAGAAGTCTATGTAGGAGAGCCTCCATTGGACTGAAGCCAATAGAAGTCTATGTAGGAGAGCCTCCATTGGACTGAAGCCAATAGAAGTCTATGTAGGAGAGCCTCCATTGGACTGAAGCCAATGGAAGTCTATGTAGGAGATCCACCATTGGACTGAAGTTGTCACAACTCTCATCTAAACACCGCTGGGTTTTAGTCGACAAAATTAACACTGCCTCTCTGTCCTGTCCTGTCCTGTCCTGTCTCTGTCTCTGTCCTGTCCTGTCCTCGCAGATTCCCTGGAGTCGGCCAAGGAAGCCAACGTGAAGCTGAACGCCACTCTCAACCAGACCCTGGAGGAGCTGAACTCCTGCTGAGCTGCTGCCGCCACCTCCTCCACCTCCCCAGCACCACCTGCACCACCTCCCCAGCACCACCTCCTCCACCTCCCCAGCACCACCTCCTCCACCTCCTACCTCCTCCACCCCAGCACCTCCTGTCCTCTCTACCCATGTAGCCCTGAAGGCTTATTCATAGTCCCAAGTTTTGGGTGATAAGGTGACCAGCAAAACAGTGGTCAGCCTCTGAGGTGACCACCCTTTCGGTGGTCAGCCT
Organism: Electrona antarctica; assembly: GCF_951216825.1. NCBI lineage: Eukaryota > Metazoa > Chordata > Actinopteri > Myctophiformes > Myctophidae > Electrona > Electrona antarctica. The sequence goes on along the minus strand of NC_136811.1, from coordinate 60,143,231 downwards.
CTGAGGTGACCACCTAAAACTTGGACTATGAATAGGCCTTGAATTATCCTCCTCCAGTGAGGTCGTATCTGGAGACACATCGTGTGTCCAGTGAGGTCGTATCTGGAGACACATCGTGTGCCCAGTGAGGTCGTATCTGGAGACACATCGTGTGTCCAGTGAGGTCGTATCTGGAGACACATCGTGTGTCCAGTGAGGTCGTATCTGGAGACACATCGTGTGTCCAGTGAGGTCGTATCTGGAGACACATCGTGTGTCCAGTGAGGTCGTATCTGGAGGTCGGGATGAGACGTCATTCGAGTCGTTTTGTTTTTTGTTTTGTTTTAGGTTTTTTATTTTTGGTGAAGGTAGAAATCTTGTCCCATTCCTTCTTCCTTTTCCTCATTGGAACCCTCCCCGGCTTTGCCTCTCGAGAGCATCGAATGAAACCAAATGAACCCGTAACGTAACGGGTCCATTTGGTTTAATTTTGCGCTCTGGAGAGCAGTATGTCCTGGTTGTTTCTTTGGGGTGAAAAAGAGCTTCTCTTAAGGCCATTAGCCATTAGCGTTTCCTCTCTATATGGGGCCACTTATCTCCTCCAGAGGACTTGTCCATCTCCACACATTCCCTAAGATTTAGCCCACGTTCAACCATTGTTCTCCATTGCTTTCTATACATTCCTGCTGTCTGTCTGTCTGTCTGTCTGTCTGTCTGTCTTGGCATTAAATGTCCCACATCTGGTCTGTTAAAACAACTAACTGGTGCTCTTCTGTATGCACACATCTCTGGAGGAGTTAAGACAACTAAATAGTCTTCTGTATGCACACATCTCTGGAGGAGTTAAGACAACTAAATAGTCTTCTGTATGCACACATCTCTGGAGGAGTTGAACAACTAAATAGTCTTCTGTATGCACACATCTCTGGAGGAGTTGAACAACTAAATAGTCTTCTGTATGCACACATCTCTGGAGGAGTTTAACAACTAAATAGTCTTCTGTATGCAAACATCTCTGGAGGAGCCGGAATGTCAAAGCTCTTGGTTTTTTCTTCCGAGCACTAAGGTGTTCTTTTGTTTTTTTACGTCCCTTGCCAACCAGAATCATCTTTCTCTATCTGCTTTGCACGCACGCACACACAGACGCACACACAGACGCACACACAGACACACACACAGACACACAGACGCACGCACAGACAGACACGCACCTGCGTTGTTCCTAAATTCTCGCCTCATCCTCCCTCTCCACCCGAAAAACCACACTCTTCTCTTCCCTGTCAGCTGACTGTGCCAACCCCCTGATCCTGCTTTTTCTACTCAGTATTTAATGTTGATATTTAGAGGTCCAGATGTTGGTCTATCTGGGAGAAGATATTTAGAGTCCCAGACTGGGAGATGTTAGTCTATCTGGTTTAAGGGAGATGTTATTTAACATTTTAGATTATATTCATTAACCACTTTCTAAGCAAATCTTCCCTATTTTGGGGCCCGTCATCACAGGGCCCGTCATCACAGGGCCCCGTCATCACAGTCATCACAGGGCCCCGTCATCACAGGGCCCCGTCATCACAGTCATCACAGGGCCCCGTCATCACAGTCATCACAGGGCCCCGTCATCACAGGGCCCCGTCATCACAGGGCCCCGTCATCACAGGGCCCCGTCATCACAGTCATCACAGTCATCACAGGGCCCCGTCATCACAGTCATCACAGGGCCCCGTCATCACAGGGCAAAAGATTTTCAGAAAACGGTGGAAGTAGCCGCAAGCGCGCTCTCTCTCTCTCTCGCTCTCTCTCTCTGTCGCTCTCTCTCTCTCTCTCTCTCTCTCTCTCTCTCTCTCTCTCTCTCTCTCTCTCTCTCTCTCTCTCTCTGTCGCTCTCTCTCTCTCTCTCTGTCGCTCTCTCTCTCTCTGTCGCTCTCTCTCTCTCTCTCTCTCTCTCTCGCTCTCTCTCTCTCTCTCTCTCTCTCTCTCTCCTCTCTCTCTCTCTCTCTCTCTCTCTCTCTCTCTCTCTCTCTCTCTCTCTCTCTCTGCTTACTTCCTCCTCCTCCGCACGACGATGTATCAAATATGGCGTTGAAGTGGTTTGGGGCTCACCATCGCATGACTGTAAGTCAAACGGTTTGTTCGTTTCGTTCTTCTCGACTCTTAACCACGAGGGAATAGATTTAGTTGTCTGATGATGTGTTTTAGATTATTAAGACGAGGCCAAATTTCATATCTGCAACTGGAAGTTAACCACAGATGTATTGACCAATCACCATCATTGTAGTCATGTTTTTTTTTCCTTCAGTTTGTTTTTTGTATGAGGTGATGTGTGTGTGTGGTGGGGGGGGGGGGGGTGTTTAGGGGAGTGATCTGATCAGCCAATCACATCGACACATTCCACACTGCCAAAAATGGGACGGCCAATCAATGACGGGCAAATAACGGGACGGCCCGCGTGGGCCAATCAATGATGGGAGAAGGGAAGCCCCGCCTCTTTATTATCAATGATGGGAGAAGGGAGAGCCCCGCCTCTTTATTATCACATGGATGATTTAACTTTGGGTTTTTTTTCTCTTTTTTTTTGTCTGTCTGCATAATTAATGAACCCTATGAAATGAAATAAAAGTATAATAAATGTATGGCATGGAAACCATGTTTTTAACTGGAAGCTTTTTGCAACATGGCCGAGTTAAATAAAGCATTTTTGTTACCAGTTTATTTTCTCATTGTAAGAATCATGACAAAAAGAAATTGACACAGGATTTTTTTTTTTTAAATAATAAAGCACCATGATTGGTATTTACATTCCAGACTGTTGTTTTTCATTCAGGTCGGGAGGAATTCTGGTGTTTTAAGCATTATGTTATACTTTAGCTATTGAAAAATAGCAGATATACAAGCTCGTAGTGCCGCGCTACGATCTTGATCTGCTATTTTTTTAAGAATCGTGAAAATGTGGCACAAATCTATGAATATATTCTTTCAGAGCGAACGATTTTAACTCAAGTCTTATGGGGGGGGGGGGTCCCTGGAACAACATCATTTCAGATGGGGGGAGGGGGGGGGGGTCGGCGGCCAATTACATATAATTAGTTGGGGGGTCCTTGACATGAAATAGTATCGATACTGCAACGTAGAAACTTACAAGTAAAAGTCCAGAATTTAAAACTTGAGAGTTTTTTTTTTTTTAAAGTAATTGTGTAGAATGTCCCATTCTACAGTTTAATTGTATATCATTTGAATGTCCCATTCTACAGTTTAATTGTATATCATTTGAATGTCCCATTCTACAGTTTAATTGTATATCATTTGAAAAATATTTTCTAATGGCCAAAATGTCAGTTTGTATGTTTAATGTATGTTTGTTTAGTAATGATCAAAATCTACATTAAGTAGTAAATGGTAAGTTTTCCAATAATTGTAAAAGTGCAATATTTGCCTCTGAGATGCAGTGCAGTAGAAGTCCTCTGAGATGTCCTCTGAGATGCAGTGCAGTAGAAGTCAAAGTACAGAACATTATACCCCAGTAAGTAAGTATGCTACTGTACATGTACTGTACGAGTAAGGTTTACACCACTGGTTTCCAGGGTTAGGGTTAGTAAGGTTTACACCACTGGTTTCCAGGGTTAGGGTTAGTAAGGTTTACACCACTGGTTTCCAGGGTTAGGCTTAGTAAGGTTTACACCACTGGTTTCCATGGTTAGGGTTAGTAAGGTTTACACCACTGGTTTCCAGGGTTAGGGTTAGTAAGGGTTTACACCACTGGTTTCCAGGGTTAGGGTTAGTAAGGTTTACACCACTGGTTTCCAGGGTTAGGGTTAGTAAGGGTTTACACCACTGGTTTCCAGGGTTAGGGTTAGTAAGGTTTACACCACTGGTTTCCAGGGTTAGGGTTAGTAAGGTTTACACCACTGGTTTCCAGGGTTAGGGTTAGTAAGGTTTACACCACTGGTTTCCAGGGTTAGGGTTAGTAAGGTTTACACCACTGGTTTCCAGGGTTAGGCTTAGTAAGGTTTACACCACTGGTTTCCAGGGTTAGGGTTAGTAAGGTTTACACCACTGGTTTCCAGGGTTAGGGTTAGTAAGGTTTACACCACTGGTTTCCAGGGTTAGGGTTAGTAAGGTTTACACCACTGGTTTCCAGGGTTAGGGTTAGTAAGGTTTACACCACTGGTTTCCAGGGTTAGGGTTAGTAAGGTTTACACCACTGGTTTCCAGGGTTAGGGTTAGTAAGGGTTTACACCACTGGTTTACAGGGTTAGGGTTAGTAAGGGTTTACACCACTGGTTTACAGGGTTAGGGTTAGTAAGGTTTACACCACTGGTTTCCAGGGTTAGGGTTAGTAAGGTTTACACCACTGGTTTCCAGGGTTAGGGTTAGTAAGGTTTACACCACTGGTTTCCAGGGTTAGGGTTAGTAAGGTTTACACCACTGGTTTCCAGGGTTAGGGTTAGTAAGGTTTACACCACTGGTTTCCAGGGTTAGGGTTAGTAAGGTTTACACCACTGGTTTACAGGGTTAGGGTTAGTAAGGTTTACACCACTGGTTTCCAGGGTTAGGGTTAGTAAGGTTTACACCACTGGTTTCCAGGGTTAGGGTTAGTAAGGGTTTACACCACTGGTTTACAGGGTTAGGGTTAGTAAGGTTTACACCACTGGTTTACAGGGTTAGGGTTAGTAAGGTTTACACCACTGGTTTCCAGGGTTAGGGTTAGTAAGGTTTACACCACTGGTTTCCAGGGTTAGGGTTAGTAAGGGTTTACACCACTGGTTTCCAGGGTTAGGGTTAGTAAGGTTTACACCACTGGTTTCCAGGGTTAGGGTTAGTAAGGGTTTACACCACTGGTTTACAGGGTTAGGGTTAGTAAGGGTTTACACCACTGGTTTACAGGGTTAGGGTTAGTAAGGTTTACACCACTGGTTTACAGGGTTAGGGTTAGTAAGGTTTACACCACTGGTTTCCAGGGTTAGGGTTAGTAAGGTTTACACCACTGGTTTCCAGGGTTAGGGTTAGTAAGGGTTTACACCACTGGTTTACAGGGTTAGGGTTAGTAAGGTTTACACCACTGGTTTACAGGGTTAGGGTTAGTAAGGTTTACACCACTGGTTTCCAGGGTTAGGGTTAGTAAGGTTTACACCACTGGTTTCCAGGGTTAGGGTTAGTAAGGGTTTACACCACTGGTTTCCAGGGTTAGGGTTAGTAAGGTTTACACCACTGGTTTCCAGGGTTAGGGTTAGTAAGGTTTACACCACTGGTTTCCAGGGTTAGGGTTAGTAAGGTTTACACCACTGGTTTCCAGGGTTAGGGTTAGTAAGGTTTACACCACTGGTTTCCAGGGTTAGGGTTAGTAAGGTTTACACCACTGGTTTCCAGGGTTAGGCTTAGTAAGGTTTACACCACTGGTTTCCAGGGTTAGGGTTAGTAAGGTTTACACCACTGGTTTCCAGGGTTAGGGTTAGTAAGGTTTACACCACTGGTTTCCAGGGTTAGGGTTAGTAAGGTTTACACCACTGGTTTCCAGGGTTAGGGTTAGTAAGGGTTTACACCACTGGTTTCCAGGGTTAGGGTTAGTAAGGGTTTACACCACTGGTTTCCAGGGTTAGGGTTAGTAAGGGTTTACACCACTGGTTTCCAGGGTTAGGGTTAGTAAGGTTTACACCACTGGTTTCCAGGGTTAGGGTTAGTAAGGTTTACACCACTGGTTTCCAGGGTTAGGGTTAGTAAGGTTTACACCACTGGTTTCCAGGGTTAGGGTTAGTAAGGTTTACACCACTGGTTTCCAGGGTTAGGGTTAGTAAGGTTTACACCACTGGTTTCCAGGGTTAGGGTTAGTAAGGTTTACACCACTGGTTTCCAGGGTTAGGGTTAGTAAGGTTTACACCACTGGTTTCCAGGGTTAGGGTTAGTAAGGTTTACACCACTGGTTTCCAGGGTTAGGGTTAGTAAGGTTTACACCACTGGTTTACAGGGTTAGGGTTAGTAAGGTTTACACCACTGGTTTCCAGGGTTAGGGTTAGTAAGGTTTACACCACTGGTTTCCAGGGTTAGGGTTAGTAAGGGTTTACACCACTGGTTTACAGGGTTAGGGTTAGTAAGGTTTACACCACTGGTTTACAGGGTTAGGGTTAGTAAGGTTTACACCACTGGTTTCCAGGGTTAGGGTTAGTAAGGTTTACACCACTGGTTTCCAGGGTTAGGGTTAGTAAGGGTTTACACCACTGGTTTCCAGGGTTAGGGTTAGTAAGGTTTACACCACTGGTTTCCAGGGTTAGGGTTAGTAAGGGTTTACACCACTGGTTTACAGGGTTAGGGTTAGTAAGGGTTTACACCACTGGTTTACAGGGTTAGGGTTAGTAAGGTTTACACCACTGGTTTACAGGGTTAGGGTTAGTAAGGTTTACACCACTGGTTTCCAGGGTTAGGGTTAGTAAGGTTTACACCACTGGTTTCCAGGGTTAGGGTTAGTAAGGGTTTACACCACTGGTTTACAGGGTTAGGGTTAGTAAGGTTTACACCACTGGTTTACAGGGTTAGGGTTAGTAAGGTTTACACCACTGGTTTCCAGGGTTAGGGTTAGTAAGGTTTACACCACTGGTTTCCAGGGTTAGGGTTAGTAAGGGTTTACACCACTGGTTTCCAGGGTTAGGGTTAGTAAGGTTTACACCACTGGTTTCCAGGGTTAGGGTTAGTAAGGTTTACACCACTGGTTTCCAGGGTTAGGGTTAGTAAGGTTTACACCACTGGTTTCCAGGGTTAGGGTTAGTAAGGTTTACACCACTGGTTTCCAGGGTTAGGGTTAGTAAGGTTTACACCACTGGTTTCCAGGGTTAGGCTTAGTAAGGTTTACACCACTGGTTTCCAGGGTTAGGGTTAGTAAGGTTTACACCACTGGTTTCCAGGGTTAGGGTTAGTAAGGTTTACACCACTGGTTTCCAGGGTTAGGGTTAGTAAGGTTTACACCACTGGTTTCCAGGGTTAGGGTTAGTAAGGGTTTACACCACTGGTTTCCAGGGTTAGGGTTAGTAAGGGTTTACACCACTGGTTTCCAGGGTTAGGGTTAGTAAGGGTTTACACCACTGGTTTCCAGGGTTAGGGTTAGTAAGGTTTACACCACTGGTTTCCAGGGTTAGGGTTAGTAAGGTTTACACCACTGGTTTCCAGGGTTAGGGTTAGTAAGGTTTACACCACTGGTTTCCAGGGTTAGGGTTAGTAAGGTTTACACCACTGGTTTCCAGGGTTAGGGTTAGTAAGGTTTACACCACTGGTTTCCAGGGTTAGGGTTAGTAAGGTTTACACCACTGGTTTCCAGGGTTAGGGTTAGTAAGGTTTACACCACTGGTTTCCAGGACGCTGCATGGCTGTAAAACTTCACTCACTAAGAATATATAGTTTCCGTCCACAGCCAGCCACATAGAATAGTATATATACACATTTTCTCTGTACAGCGGTGGCCCAACGGATTGCGGAGCGGTCTTGATACCGGAAGGTCGCCAGTTCGAATCAGCGGTCCGACACGTTAAAATGACCACCGCTGAAGTGCCCTTGAACAAGGCATTGAACCACTACCATGAAATGTTCTATGAGCAGGGCCTGGCTGGAAACAAGTTCTTGAGCTTAGCCCAGATACCCTGGGTAAATATAGTAACTTTGACACGTTTATAAATAAAGGCTGATTAGAAATCAGTTCAGTTTCCGTTTATTTTATTTATAGTACAAAATCACCCCAAGGGGTCCCTGTGCACTTTACAGCATTAATAATACATCAAAAAACAAATCAAAGACAAAAATAGCATAGCAATAAAAAACATGGTAAAATGTGCATAGCTATGGATCATACAGATTAAAACTAGGCGGAACCGTAGTGCATAGAAAAAAGGTGTGTTTTTAGCCTCGACTTAAAAATGTCCAGGGAGTTTGCATTTCTGACATCCTGAGGGAGAGTTCCAGAGACTCGTACATTTGCTGATCCTGCTGTTTGTATATAGGCTATATTTGGTGGGACAGAAATGACTGTACAGCCATTATACATATTAAGTAGCGTTTAGCATCCTGAGCTGGAGTCGAACCCCGGCAGCGGTGGCCGAACGGATTGCGGAGCGGTCTTGATACCGGAAGGTCGCCAGTTCGAATCAGTGGTCCGACACGTTAAAATGACCACCGCTGAAGTGCCCTTGAACAAGGCATTGAACCACTACCATGAAATGTTCTATGAGCAGGGCCTGGCTGGAAACAAGTTCTTGAGCTTAGCCCAGATACCCTGGGTAAATATAGTAATCATTTCATTTCACTTCACACTATCAATGTTGACACTTTTATACTCATAGTATGACGGTGTGACTTGCCATGGTTGATACTTAAAGTGTAACAACAATGAAATGTTTGGACCCAAAGTTTCAGTGGAAATGAGCTTCCACAGTGGCCACAGCCGTCTTGACCGGTAGATGGCGCCCAAGCACATAAAACGGGTTTTGTTCCGTTAACAGTGGCTGTTTAATGTCAAACTGATGTTTGACTAAATGCGGGTCCATTTGGTTTAATTTTACGCTCATCATTAGCAGACAATGTTATCCTTGATCTTGTTTATGCCCCAAATGACTGCAGGGCTACAAGAACCAGCATTTAGTCAACTCTATTCGCAGTAATATCAAAATATAATAATCATTGAACTATAGAAATATACATTGCCAGGTAAACACATTAACATTGCATCTGTCTAAGTAGCCACATGCAGTCATTATTAAGGGTCCATTGAGCTTAGGGGTCCCTTGGCCAAATTAAGAACAGTTTAGCCTATTTATTTTGCAAAACACGTTTGTTTGAAGTATTTATTAACAGTATGTAGACTGGGTTAATTTCACATGAAAGCACAACTCAATACAGAGACTGTTAACTGTGGACGACACTGATGCAGCATTACACTGGTTTACAACACAGACTGTTACTGAGGACGACACACCGATACAGCATTACACTGGTTTACTACACAGACTGTTACTGAGGACGACACACTGATACAGCATTACACTGGTTTACTACACAGACTGTTACTGAGGACGACACACTGATACAGCATTACACTGGTTTACAACACAGACTGTTACTGAGGACGACACACTGATACAGCATTACACTGGTTTACAACACAGACTGTTACTGAGGACGACACACTGATACAGCATTACACTGGTTTACAACACAGACTGTTACTGAGGACGACACACTGATACAGCATTACACTGGTTTACTACACAGACTGTTACTGAGGACGACACACTGATACAGCATTACACTGGTTTACTACACAGACTGTTACTGAGGACGACACACTGATACAGCATTACACTGGTTTACAACACAGACTGTTACTGAGGACGACACACTGATACAGCATTACACTGGTTTACAACACAGACTGTTACTGAGGACGACACACTGATACAGCATTACACTGGTTTACAACACAGACTGTTACTGAGGACGACACACTGATACAGCATTACACTGGTTTACACTGGGTTTATCAGACGTGAAGACAGAATTACCACTCTGGTAGTCTAGTCTGGTAACTGTCTTTCTGACAGAATTACCATCTGATATAATGCATTTCTGATAGAAATACATTGTGATAAGTGTCTTTCTGACAGAATTACCATCTGATATAATGCATTTCTGATAGAAATACATTGTGATAAGTGTCTTTCTGACAGAATTACCATCTGATATAATGCATTTCTGATAGAAATACATTGTGATAAGTGTCTTTCTGACAGAATTACCATCTGATATAATGCATTTCTGATAGAAATACATTGTGATAAGTGTCTTTCTGACAGAATTACCATCTGATATAATGCATTTCTGATAGAAATACATTGTGATAAGTGTCTTTCTGACAGAATTACCATCTGATATAATGCATTTCTGATAGAAATACATTGTGATAAGTGTCTTTCTGACAGAATTACCATCTGATATAATGCATTTCTGATAGAAATACATTGTGATAAGTGTCTTTCTGACAGAATTACCATCTGATATAATGCATTTCTGATAGAAATACATTGTGATAAGTGTCTTTCTGACAGAATTACCATCTGATATAATGCATTTCTGATAGAAATACATTGTGATAAGTGTCTTTCTGACAGAATTACCATCTGATATAATGCATTTCTGATAGAAATACATTGTGATAAGTGTCTTTCTGACAGAATTACCATCTGATATAATGCATTTCTGATAGAAATACATTGTGATAAGTGTCTTTCTGACAGAATTACCATCTGATATAATGCATTTCTGATAGAAATACATTGTGATAAGTGTCTTTCTGACAGAATTACCATCTGATATAATGCATTTCTGATAGAAATACATTGTGATAAGTGTCTTTCTGACAGAATTACCATCTGATATAATGCATTTCTGATAGAAATACATTGTGATAAGTGTCTTTCTGACAGAATTACCATCTGATATAATGCATTTCTGATAGAAATACATTGTGATAAGTGTCTTTCTGACAGAATTACCATCTGATATAATGCATTTCTGATAGAAATACATTGTGATAAGTGTCTTTCTGACAGAATTACCATCTGATATAATGCATTTCTGATAGAAATACATTGTGATAAGTGTCTTTCTGACAGAATTACCATCTGATATAATGCATTTCTGATAGAAATACATTGTGATAAGTGTCTTTCTGACAGAATTACCATCTGATATAATGCATTTCTGATAGAAATACATTGTGATAAGTGTCTTTCTGACAGAATTACCATCTGATATAATGCATTTCTGATAGAAATACATTGTGATAAGTGTCTTTCTGACAGAATTACCATCTGATATAATGCATTTCTGATAGAAATACATTGTGATAAGTGTCTTTCTGACAGAATTACCATCTGATATAATGCATTTCTGATAGAAATACATTGTGATAAGTGTCTTTCTGACAGAATTACCATCTGATATAATGCATTTCTGATAGAAATACATTGTGATAAGTGTCTTTCTGACAGAATTACCATCTGATATAATGCATTTCTGATAGAAATACATTGTGATAAGTGTCTTTCTGACAGAATTACCATCTGATATAATGCATTTCTGATAGAAATACATTGTGATAAGTGTCTTTCTGACAGAATTACCATCTGATATAATGCATTTCTGATAGAAATACATTGTGATAAGTGTCTTTCTGACAGAATTACCATCTGATATAATGCATTTCTGATAGAAATACATTGTGATAAGTGTCTTTCTGACAGAATTACCATCTGATATAATGCATTTCTGATAGAAATACATTGTGATAAGTGTCTTTCTGACAGAATTACCATCTGATATAATGCATTTCTGATAGAAATACATTGTGATAAGTGTCTTTCTGACAGAATTACCATCTGATATAATGCATTTCTGATAGAAATACATTGTGATAAGTGTCTTTCTGACAGAATTACCATCTGATATAATGCATTTCTGATAGAAATACATTGTGATAAGTGTCTTTCTGACAGAATTACCATCTGATATAATGCATTTCTGATAGAAATACATTGTGATAAGTGTCTTTCTGACAGAATTACCATCTGATATAATGCATTTCTGATAGAAATACATTGTGATAAGTGTCTTTCTGACAGAATTACCATCTGATATAATGCATTTCTGATAGAAATACATTGTGATAAGTGTCTTTCTGACAGAATTACCATCTGATATAATGCATTTCTGATAGAAATACATTGTGATAAGTGTCTTTCTGACAGAATTACCATCTGATATAATGCATTTCTGATAGAAATACATTGTGATAAGTGTCTTTCTGACAGAATTACCATCTGATATAATGCATTTCTAATAGAAATACATTGTGATAAGTGTCTTTCTGACAGAATTACCATCTGATATAATGCATTTCTGATAGAATTTCTGAACCCTATAACCACTAAAAAAACATCAAGGGCTGCAATTCGAAACTTGCCCCCGTAAAATCTGAATCAACCCCACCGCCCCCCCCCCCCCCCCCCCCCCCTTCCCCTCACTGTATATGTTTATTTTCCCTTTTTACCTCCATTATGATGAATTCCTGTTCTGTTCTTTGTCTATATAGAATTGTCTATTTGTACGTCTCTAAATGTTTTGATGAATTGAACATGGTGGACCCTCTTGTAAACAAGTGTAATGCTTAATTGGGTCGTCCACTCACAGTTAACAGTCTTTGTATTGAGTTTGTGCTTGAAATGTACTGTAATTCTGCAAACTGTTAATAAATATTTAAATCAATCAATCAATCAATAGTAAACCCTAGAAGTAACAGAAACTGTTTTAGCGTTGTTTGGTAGTTGATTATTTGTTTTCTTTTGTCATAATTAGGGACCAAGAAGTCACGTAGTGACTTTGGTCACTTATTGTTTTTGTGTTTATTTTTCTTCTTCTTCTTCTTCCGCCAAAAATAGCTGTTCTGACTGAATGGTGCAGTCGGTTTTCGCGAAACGTGGTAATCTGGTAGAGGGCCATGCCAAACGGTGAATATGATTGGCCAAATGGTGGCGCTATAGCACTCAATCGATGCAAAACTTGCAAACTTTGAACGTGCATATCTCATGAACCGTTTGACCGTTGGCAATGACACTTTGATACACATATGTGTCTCCTCATGCCGAACAACTTTCGTGTTCTGACTTTTGACTCTGACCTTTAGATCACCCGCCATTTTGAATTATATGAAAAACAGTTCAAATGTAACTCCTCCCAGAATCTTTGCTCAAAATGCACGAAAACTTCTACACGTGAACTTTGGACCTATACGTCTATGTCAGTGGTGCTCAACCTGTGTTTCTATGTCAGTGGTGCTCAACCTGTGTTTCTATGTCAGTGGTGCTCAACCTGTGTTTCTATGTCAGTGGTGCTCAACCTGTGTTTCTATGTCAGTGGTGCTCAACCTGTGTTTCTATGTCAGTGGTGCTCAACCTGTGTTTCTATGTCAGTGGTGCTCAACCTGTGTTTCTATGTCAGTGGTGCTCAACCTGTGTTTCTATGTCAGTGGTGCTCAACCTGTGTTTCTATGTCAGTGGTGCTCAACCTGTGTTTCTATGTCAGTGGTGCTCAACCTGTGTTTCTATGTCAGTGGTGCTCAACCTGTGTTTCTATGTCAGTGGTGCTCAACCTGTGTTTCTATGTCAGTGGTGCTCAACCTGTGTTTCTATGTCAGTGGTGCTCAACCTTTTTCATGTCAAAGGACCCCCAGAATTATCTGTATTTGGCCGCCGAACCCCCATGACATTCCAGGGACCGCCCCGGAAGCAAAGATTTGAGTTAAAAAAACGCTCGCTCTGAAAAAAATATATATTCAAAGATTTGCGCCACATTTTCACGATTTTTTTAAAATAGCAGATCTACAAGCTCGTAGCGCGGCACCGCGCTACGAGCTTGTAGATCTGCTATTTTTCAATAGCTAAAGTATAACATGCTCAAAACACCAAAAGGGGTTCCTGACCGTCCTGAATGTGTTAGAGAGCAGCCTCTCTATCCAACCCAAGTCTCACTCGATCAGGGAGCAACGCAATCTGGAGAATAACATCTCTGACTCCCCTACCATAACACCGTACCTCGATCAGGGAGCAACGCAATCTGGAGAATAACATCTCTGACTCCCCTACCATAACACCGTACCTCGATCAGGGAGCAACGCAATCTGGAGAATAACATTTCTGACTCCCCTACCATAACACCGTACCTCGATCAGGGAGCAACGCAATCTGGAGAATAACATCTCTGACTCCCCTACCATAACACCGTACCTCGATCAGGGAGCAACGCAATCTGGAGAATAACATCTCTGACTCCCCTACCATAACACCGTACCTCGATCAGGGAGCAACGCAATCTGGAGAATAACATCTCTGACTCCCCTACCATAACACCGTACCTCGATCAGGGAGCAACGCAATCTGGAGAATAACATCTCTGACTCCCCTACCATAACACCGTACCTCCCTCGATCAGGGAGCAACGCAATCTGGAGAATAACATCTCTGACTCCCCTACCATAACACCGTACCTCGATCAGGGAGCAACGCAATCTGGAGAATAACATCTCTGACTCCCCTACCATAACACCGTACCTCGATCAGGGAGCAACGCAATCTGGAGAATAACATCTCTGACTCCCCTACCATAACACCGTACCTCCCTCGATCAGGGAGCAACGCAATCTGGAGAATAACATCTCTGACTCCCCTACCATAACACCGTACCTCGATCAGGGAGCAACGCAATCTGGAGAATAACATCTCTGACTCCCCTACCATAACACCGTACCTCGATCAGGGAGCAACGCAATCTGGAGAATAACATCTCTGACTCCCCTACCATAACATACCCCTACCATAACATAACTCGATCAGGGAGCAACGCAATCTGGAGAATAACATCTCTGACTCCCCTACCATAACACCGTACCTCCCTCGATCAGGGAGCAACGCAATCTGGAGAATAACATCTCTGACTCCCCTACCATAACACCGTACCTCGATCAGGGAGCAACGCAATCTGGAGAATAACATCTCTGACTCCCCTACCATAACACCGTACCTCGATCAGGGAGCAACGCAATCTGGAGAATAACATCTCTGACTCCCCTACCATAACACCGTACCTCGATCAGGGAGCAACGCAATCTGGAGAATAACATCTCTGACTCCCCTACCATAACATACCCCTACCATAACATAACTCGATCAGGGAGCAACGCAATCTGGAGAATAACATCTCTGACTCCCCTACCATAACACCGTACCTCCCTCGATCAGGGAGCAACGCAATCTGGAGAATAACATCTCTGACTCCCCTACCATAACACCGTACCTCGATCAGGGAGCAACGCAATCTGGAGAATAACATCTCTGACTCCCCTACCATAACACCGTACCTCGATCAGGGAGCAACGCAATCTGGAGAATAACATCTCTGACTCCCCTACCATAACACCGTACCTCGATCAGGGAGCAACGCAATCTGGAGAATAACATCTCTGACTCCCCTACCATAACACCGTACCTCGATCAGGGAGCAACGCAATCTGGAGAATAACATCTCTGACTCCCCTACCATAACACCGTACCTCCCAATTTCACACCTCAGTAGATAGAGTGTAATCAACCGACTTCCAGGACTCCACACAATGCCGGTGGGGGGGGACTCAATTTGACCTGGATGTCAAGGTCAACCTTGCATGGGGGGTGGGGTGGCTGATCGGGGCGTACGGTACGGTGCGTTGGAAGCCTGTTTGATGTTTTTGGACCAAACAAATAATAACAAATAAATACAGTGCGTTACGATAGTTCAAACAGGTGGAGATAAAAGCATGAATGACACGTTCAAAATCGTTAAAAGAAAGCACATGATTTAGTGAAGCTAGACTTTGATGACATCGCAGTAAAGCTGTTCCACTGTGTTATTACACTGTACCATGGTACCATATAGCTGTTCCACTGTGTTATTACACTGTACCATGGTACCATATAGCTGTTCCACTGTGTTATTACACTGTACCATGGTACCGTATAGCTGTTCCACTGTGTTATTACACTGTACCATGGTACCGTATAGCTGTTCCACTGTATTATTCCACTGTACCATGGTACCGTATAGCTGTTCCACTGTGTTATTACACTGTACCATGGTACCGTATAGCTGTTCCACTGTATTATTACACTGTACCATGGTACCGTATAGCTGTTCCACTGTATTATTCCACTGTACCATGGTACCGTATAGCTGTTCCACTGTGTTATTACACTGTACCATGGTACCATATAGCTGTTCCACTGTGTTATTACACTGTACCATGGTACCGTATAGCTGTTCCACTGTGTTATTACACTGTACCATGGTACCATATAGCTGTTCCACTGTATTATTACACTGTACCATGGTACCATATAGCTGTTCCACTGTGTTATTACACTGTACCATGGTACCATATAGCTGTTCCACTGTGTTATTACACTGTACCATGGTACCATATAGCTGTTCCACTGTGTTATTCCACTGTACCATGGTACCATATAGCTGTTCCACTGTGTTATTACACTGTACCATGGTACCATATAGCTGTTCCACTGTATTATTCCACTGTACCATGGTACCATATAGCTGTTCCACTGTTATTACACTGTACCATGGTACCGTATAGCTGTTCCACTGTGTTATTACACTGTACCATGGTACCATATAGCTGTTCCACTGTATTATTACACTGTACCATGGTACCGTATAGCTGTTCCACTGTATTATTCCACTGTACCATGGTACCATATAGCTGTTCCACTGTGTTATTACACTGTACCATGGTACCATATAGCTGTTCCACTGTATTATTCCACTGTACCATGGTACCATATAGCTGTTCCACTGTGTTATTACACTGTACCATGGTACCATATAGCTGTTCCACTGTGTTATTCCACTGTACCATGGTACCATATAGCTGTTCCACTGTATTATTACACTGTACCATGGTACCATATAGCTGTTCCACTGTGTTATTCCACTGTACCATGGTACCATATAGCTGTTCCACTGTGTTATTACACTGTACCATGGTACCGTATAGCTGTTCCACTGTGTTATTACACTGTACCATGGTACCATATAGCTGTTCCACTGTATTATTACACTGTACCATGGTACCGTATAGCTGTTCCACTGTGTTATTCCACTGTACCATGGTACCGTATAGCTGTTCCACTGTGTTATTACACTGTACCATGGTACCGTATAGCTGTTCCACTGTATTATTACACTGTACCATGGTACCATATAGCTGTTCCACTGTGTTATTACACTGTACCATGGTACCATATAGCTGTTCCACTGTGTTATTACACTGTACCATGGTACCATATAGCTGTTCCACTGTGTTATTACACTGTACCATGGTACCATATAGCTGTTCCACTGTTATTACACTGTACCATGGTACCGTATAGCTGTTCCACTGTGTTATTACACTGTACCATGGTACCATATAGCTGTTCCACTGTGTTATTACACTGTACCATGGTACCGTATAGCTGTTCCACTGTGTTATTACACTGTACCATGGTACCGTATAGCTGTTCCACTGTGTTATTACACTGTACCATGGTACCGTATAGCTGTTCCACTGTTATTACACTGTACCATGGTACCGTATAGCTGTTCCACTGTGTTATTACACTGTACCATGGTACCGTATAGCTGTTCCACTGTGTTATTACACTGTACCATGGTACCGTATAGCTGTTCCACTGTGTTATTACACTGTACCATGGTACCGTATAGCTGTTCCACTGTTATTACACTGTACCATGGTACCGTATAGCTGTTCCACTGTGTTATTACACTGTACCATGGTACCATATAGCTGTTCCACTGTGTTATTACACTGTACCATGGTACCGTATAGCTGTTCCACTGTGTTATTACACTGTACCATGGTACCGTATAGCTGTTCCACTGTTATTACACTGTACCATGGTACCGTATAGCTGTTCCACTGTGTTATTACACTGTACCATGGTACCATATAGCTGTTCCACTGTGTTATTACACTGTACCATGGTACCATATAGCTGTTCCACTGTGTTATTACACTGTACCATGGTACCGTATAGCTGTTCCACTGTTATTACACTGTACCATGGTACCGTATAGCTGTTCCACTGTGTTATTACACTGTACCATGGTACCATATAGCTGTTCCACTGTGTTATTACACTGTACCATGGTACCATATAGCTGTTCCACTGTGTTATTACACTGTACCATGGTACCGTATAGCTGTTCCACTGTGTTATTACACTGTACCATGGTACCATATAGCTGTTCCACTGTGTTATTCCACTGTACCATGGTACCATATAGCTGTTCCACTGTGTTATTACACTGTACCATGGTACCATATAGCTGTTCCACTGTTATTCCACTGTACCATGGTACCGTATAGCTGTTCCACTGTGTTATTACACTGTACCATGGTACCATATAGCTGTTCCACTGTTATTACACTGTACCATGGTACCGTATAGCTGTTCCACTGTGTTATTACACTGTACCATGGTACCATATAGCTGTTCCACTGTTATTACACTGTACCATGGTACCATATAGCTGTTCCACTGTTATTCCACTGTACCATGGTACCGTATAGCTGTTCCACTGTGTTATTACACTGTACCATGGTACCGTATAGCTGTTCCACTGTGTTATTACACTGTACCATGGTACCGTATAGCTGTTCCACTGTGTTATTACACTGTACCATGGTACCGTATAGCTGTTCCACTGTGTTATTACACTGTACCATGGTACCGTATAGCTGTTCCACTGTGTTATTACACTGTACCATGGTACCGTATAGCTGTTCCACTGTGTTATTACACTGTACCATGGTACCATATAGCTGTTCCACTGTGTTATTACACTGTACCATGGTACCGTATAGCTGTTCCACTGTGTTATTACACTGTACCATGGTACCGTATAGCTGTTCCACTGTGTTATTACACTGTACCATGGTACCATATAGCTGTTCCACTGTGTTATTACACTGTACCATGGTACCGTATAGCTGTTCCACTGTATTATTACACTGTACCATGGTACCATATAGCTGTTCCACTGTGTTATTACACTGTACCATGGTACCGTATAGCTGTTCCACTGTGTTATTACACTGTACCATGGTACCATATAGCTGTTCCACTGTGTTATTACACTGTACCATGGTACCGTATAGCTGTTCCACTGTGTTATTACACTGTACCATGGTACCGTATAGCTGTTCCACTGTGTTATTACACTGTACCATGGTACCGTATAGCTGTTCCACTGTGTTATTCCACTGTACCATGGTACCGTATAGCTGTTCCACTGTGTTATTCCACTGTACCATGGTACCATATAGCTGTTCCACTGTATTATTCCACTGTACCATGGTACCGTATAGCTGTTCCACTGTGTTATTACACTGTACCATGGTACCATATAGCTGTTCCACTGTTATTACACTGTACCATGGTACCGTATAGCTGTTCCACTGTTATTACACTGTACCATGGTACCATATAGCTGTTCCACTGTGTTATTACACTGTACCATGGTACCATATAGCTGTTCCACTGTGTTATTACACTGTACCATGGTACCATATAGCTGTTCCACTGTGTTATTACACTGTACCATGGTACCGTATAGCTGTTCCACTGTGTTATTACACTGTACCATGGTACCATATAGCTGTTCCACTGTATTATTACACTGTACCATGGTACCGTATAGCTGTTCCACTGTGTTATTACACTGTACCATGGTACCGTATAGCTGTTCCACTGTGTTATTACACTGTACCATGGTACCGTATAGCTGTTCCACTGTGTTATTACACTGTACCATGGTACCATATAGCTGTTCCACTGTTATTACACTGTACCATGGTACCATATAGCTGTTCCACTGTGTTATTCCACTGTACCATGGTACCATATAGCTGTTCCACTGTATTATTACACTGTACCATGGTACCATATAGCTGTTCCACTGTGTTATTACACTGTACCATGGTACCGTATAGCTGTTCCACTGTGTTATTACACTGTACCATGGTACCGTATAGCTGTTCCACTGTATTATTACACTGTACCATGGTACCATATAGCTGTTCCACTGTGTTATTACACTGTACCATGGTACCATATAGCTGTTCCACTGTATTATTACACTGTACCATGGTACCGTATAGCTGTTCCACTGTGTTATTACACTGTACCATGGTACCATATAGCTGTTCCACTGTATTATTACACTGTACCATGGTACCATATAGCTGTTCCACTGTGTTATTACACTGTACCATGGTACCATATAGCTGTTCCACTGTGTTATTACACTGTACCATGGTACCGTATAGCTGTTCCACTGTGTTATTACACTGTACCATGGTACCATATAGCTGTTCCACTGTGTTATTACACTGTACCATGGTACCATATAGCTGTTCCACTGTTATTACACTGTACCATGGTACCATATAGCTGTTCCACTGTATTATTACACTGTACCATGGTACCATATAGCTGTTCCACTGTGTTATTACACTGTACCATGGTACCATATAGCTGTTCCACTGTATTATTACACTGTACCATGGTACCGTATAGCTGTTCCACTGTATTATTACACTGTACCATGGTACCATATAGCTGTTCCACTGTATTATTACACTGTACCATGGTACCATATAGCTGTTCCACTGTTATTACACTGTACCATGGTACCATATAGCTGTTCCACTGTATTATTACACTGTACCATGGTACCATATAGCTGTTCCACTGTGTTATTACACTGTACCATGGTACCATATAGCTGTTCCACTGTATTATTACACTGTACCATGGTACCGTATAGCTGTTCCACTGTATTATTACACTGTACCATGGTACCATATAGCTGTTCCACTGTTATTACACTGTACCATGGTACCATATAGCTGTTCCACTGTATTATTCCACTGTACCATGGTACCATATAGCTGTTCCACTGTGTTATTACACTGTACCATGGTACCATATAGCTGTTCCACTGTGTTATTACACTGTACCATGGTACCATATAGCTGTTCCACTGTGTTATTACACTGTACCATGGTACCGTATAGCTGTTCCACTGTATTATTACACTGTACCATGGTACCGTATAGCTGTTCCACTGTGTTATTACACTGTACCATGGTACCATATAGCTGTTCCACTGTGTTATTACACTGTACCATGGTACCATATAGCTGTTCCACTGTGTTATTACACTGTACCATGGTACCATATAGCTGTTCCACTGTGTTATTCCACTGTACCATGGTACCATATAGCTGTTCCACTGTGTTATTACACTGTACCATGGTACCGTATAGCTGTTCCACTGTGTTATTACACTGTACCATGGTACCATATAGCTGTTCCACTGTGTTATTACACTGTACCATGGTACCGTATAGCTGTTCCACTGTATTATTACACTGTACCATGGTACCGTATAGCTGTTCCACTGTGTTATTACACTGTACCATGGTACCATATAGCTGTTCCACTGTGTTATTACACTGTACCATGGTACCATATAGCTGTTCCACTGTGTTATTACACTGTACCATGGTACCGTATAGCTGTTCCACTGTGTTATTACACTGTACCATGGTACCATATAGCTGTTCCACTGTGTTATTACACTGTACCATGGTACCATATAGCTGTTCCACTGTGTTATTACACTGTACCATGGTACCATATAGCTGTTCCACTGTGTTATTCCACTGTACCATGGTACCATATAGCTGTTCCACTGTGTTATTACACTGTACCATGGTACCGTATAGCTGTTCCACTGTGTTATTACACTGTACCATGGTACCATATAGCTGTTCCACTGTGTTATTCCACTGTACCATGGTACCGTATAGCTGTTCCACTGTGTTATTACACTGTACCATGGTACCGTATAGCTGTTCCACTGTGTTATTACACTGTACCATGGTACCATATAGCTGTTCCACTGTGTTATTACACTGTACCATGGTACCATATAGCTGTTCCACTGTGTTATTACACTGTACCATGGTACCGTATAGCTGTTCCACTGTGTTATTACACTGTACCATGGTACCATATAGCTGTTCCACTGTGTTATTACACTGTACCATGGTACCGTATAGCTGTTCCACTGTGTTATTACACTGTACCATGGTACCATATAGCTGTTCCACTGTGTTATTACACTGTACCATGGTACCATATAGCTGTTCCACTGTATTATTACACTGTACCATGGTACCGTATAGCTGTTCCACTGTGTTATTCCACTGTACCATGGTACCATATAGCTGTTCCACTGTGTTATTACACTGTACCATGGTACCGTATAGCTGTTCCACTGTTATTACACTGTACCATGGTACCGTATAGCTGTTCCACTGTGTTATTACACTGTACCATGGTACCATATAGCTGTTCCACTGTGTTATTACACTGTACCATGGTACCATATAGCTGTTCCACTGTGTTATTACACTGTACCATGGTACCATATAGCTGTTCCACTGTATTATTACACTGTACCATGGTACCGTATAGCTGTTCCACTGTGTTATTACACTGTACCATGGTACCATATAGCTGTTCCACTGTGTTATTACACTGTACCATGGTACCGTATAGCTGTTCCACTGTGTTATTACACTGTACCATGGTACCGTATAGCTGTTCCACTGTGTTATTACACTGTACCATGGTACCGTATAGCTGTTCCACTGTATTATTACACTGTACCATGGTACCATATAGCTGTTCCACTGTGTTATTACACTGTACCATGGTACCATATAGCTGTTCCACTGTGTTATTACACTGTACCATGGTACCATATAGCTGTTCCACTGTGTTATTACACTGTACCATGGTACCGTATAGCTGTTCCACTGTATTATTACACTGTACCATGGTACCATATAGCTGTTCCACTGTGTTATTACACTGTACCATGGTACCATATAGCTGTTCCACTGTGTTATTACACTGTACCATGGTACCGTATAGCTGTTCCACTGTGTTATTACACTGTACCATGGTACCGTATAGCTGTTCCACTGTGTTATTACACTGTACCATGGTACCATATAGCTGTTCCACTGTGTTATTACACTGTACCATGGTACCATATAGCTGTTCCACTGTGTTATTCCACTGTACCATGGTACCATATAGCTGTTCCACTGTGTTATTACACTGTACCATGGTACCATATAGCTGTTCCACTGTGTTATTACACTGTACCATGGTACCGTATAGCTGTTCCACTGTGTTATTACACTGTACCATGGTACCATATAGCTGTTCCACTGTGTTATTACACTGTACCATGGTACCGTATAGCTGTTCCACTGTGTTATTACACTGTACCATGGTACCATATAGCTGTTCCACTGTGTTATTACACTGTACCATGGTACCATATAGCTGTTCCACTGTGTTATTACACTGTACCATGGTACCATATAGCTGTTCCACTGTGTTATTACACTGTACCATGGTACCGTATAGCTGTTCCACTGTATTATTACACTGTACCATGGTACCATATAGCTGTTCCACTGTATTATTACACTGTACCATGGTACCATATAGCTGTTCCACTGTGTTATTACACTGTACCATGGTACCATATAGCTGTTCCACTGTGTTATTACACTGTACCATGGTACCGTATAGCTGTTCCACTGTATTATTACACTGTACCATGGTACCGTATAGCTGTTCCACTGTGTTATTACACTGTACCATGGTACCATATAGCTGTTCCACTGTGTTATTACACTGTACCATGGTACCGTATAGCTGTTCCACTGTGTTATTACACTGTACCATGGTACCGTATAGCTGTTCCACTGTGTTATTACACTGTACCATGGTACCATATAGCTGTTCCACTGTGTTATTACACTGTACCATGGTACCGTATAGCTGTTCCACTGTGTTATTACACTGTACCATGGTACCATATAGCTGTTCCACTGTGTTATTACACTGTACCATGGTACCGTATAGCTGTTCCACTGTGTTATTACACTGTACCATGGTACCGTATAGCTGTTCCACTGTGTTATTACACTGTACCATGGTACCGTATAGCTGTTCCACTGTGTTATTACACTGTACCATGGTACCATATAGCTGTTCCACTGTGTTATTACACTGTACCATGGTACCGTATAGCTGTTCCACTGTGTTATTACACTGTACCATGGTACCGTATAGCTGTTCCACTGTGTTATTACACTGTACCATGGTACCATATAGCTGTTCCACTGTGTTATTACACTGTACCATGGTACCGTATAGCTGTTCCACTGTGTTATTACACTGTACCATGGTACCGTATAGCTGTTCCACTGTGTTATTACACTGTACCATGGTACCGTATAGCTGTTCCACTGTATTATTACACTGTACCATGGTACCGTATAGCTGTTCCACTGTATTATTACACTGTACCATGGTACCATATAGCTGTTCCACTGTGTTATTACACTGTACCATGGTACCATATAGCTGTTCCACTGTGTTATTACACTGTACCATGGTACCGTATAGCTGTTCCACTGTGTTATTACACTGTACCATGGTACCATATAGCTGTTCCACTGTATTATTACACTGTACCATGGTACCGTATAGCTGTTCCACTGTGTTATTACACTGTACCATGGTACCGTATAGCTGTTCCACTGTGTTATTACACTGTACCATGGTACCATATAGCTGTTCCACTGTGTTATTACACTGTACCATGGTACCGTATAGCTGTTCCACTGTGTTATTACACTGTACCATGGTACCGTATAGCTGTTCCACTGTGTTATTACACTGTACCATGGTACCGTATAGCTGTTCCACTGTGTTATTACACTGTACCATGGTACCGTATAGCTGTTCCACTGTGTTATTACACTGTACCATGGTACCGTATAGCTGTTCCACTGTGTTATTACACTGTACCATGGTACCGTATAGCTGTTCCACTGTGTTATTACACTGTACCATGGTACCGTATAGCTGTTCCACTGTGTTATTACACTGTACCATGGTACCGTATAGCTGTTCCACTGTGTTATTACACTGTACCATGGTACCGTATAGCTGTTCCACTGTGTTATTACACTGTACCATGGTACCGTATAGCTGTTCCACTGTGTTATTCCACTGTACCATGGTACCGTAAAGCTGTTCCACTGTATTATTCCACTGTACCATGGTACCATATAGCTGTTCCACTGTGTTATTACACTGTACCATGGTACCGTATAGCTGTTCCACTGTGTTATTCCACTGTACCATGGTACCATATAGCTGTTCCACTGTGTTATTACACTGTACCATGGTACCGTATAGCTGTTCCACTGTGTTATTACACTGTACCATGGTACCGTATAGCTGTTCCACTGTGTTATTACACTGTACCATGGTGTCTGTTCGTGGTACTGCACCGTGGTACTGCACCGTGGTACTGCACCGTGGTACTGCACCGTGGTACTGCACCGTGGTACTGCACCGTGGTACTGCACCGTGGTACCCAGCAAGCCAGCGAAGCGAAACATTTTACAAGCCCAGACTCTGGGTGCCCAGACAGCCTGTGCAGCCAACAGTCAGCCAGCCCAGACCAGCATTTGCAGCAAGCCATGATCCAACCCTTGCAGCGCAGCCTTAGGCCGGATAGTCCCCCTGCCTGCACTTTGTTGCTTAACTGCACTGACTGCGTGCTTGCCTGCCTGCGTTCTCTGGGCTCGCATTCTGAGCTGGCTGGCTTGCCAGGCCGGCTGGTTCTGTTGCTGCAAGGCAAGGCGGGGCAGACCGAGCCAGGCAGACAGAGAGCCAGGCCGTGAGAGAGGCCTGGCTGAGCTGACTGAGCAAGGCTGGCTGCAATGGCTGGTTGCAAGGGCTGATGTGCGCTGGCTTGGCAGCCTGACTTTCTACACTGGCTGACTGGCCGGGCTGGCTGGCTGCGTTGGCTGACTGGGCGGGCTTGCTGGCTAGCTGGGCTCCCTGAGGGAAGCTTTGGGATGGATCTGCCTGCCTGCCTGCCTGCCTGCCTGCCTGCCTGCCTGCCTGCCTGCCTGCCTGCCTGCCTGCCTGCCTTGAATGAACTTGAATGAGGTGTGTAAACATTTATTTCACGGGTATGGGTGTTGACCTTGGCTTTTGTGTTCTCCAGGTGTTTTTTGAAGGAGAGTGTCCTGTCCAGTGTAACTCCAAGTTACATGGTGTGTGTATGGTTGGAGAGTTTGTGACCATCCCAAGTGACGCTCAGTTCTTTTTTCGCGTCTCGGTTCCTCAGGTGGAAGCTGCATAGTTGGGTTTTTGATGGGTTGGGTTTCAGGTGGTTGTATTGTAGTAACTTGACATTTCTTGGAGGGCACTTTTAAGGACAGACTCAATCTTCTGGAAGTCTCCATGTTGGGTGGTAATGCAGAGGTCGCCGGCGTAGATGAAACGCTGGCATTCTGTGGGTAGTGGCTGGTCGTTTGTGTAGATATTGAAAAGGATGGGGGCGAGCACGCTACCTTGTGGGAGGCCGTTCGTTTGGGCTTTCCATTTACTCCTCTGGTCATTTAACTGGACATAGAAGTGCCTGTTGTTGAGGAGGCTTTTCCTGACCATTGTGCGGTGTTGGACAGTGTCGTAGGCAGCAGAGAGATCTCTGAATGCTGCTCCAGTTATTTGTTTTCCCTCCCTTTGCCAGGTTTGGGGATTGCAACCACTTTGGCCTTTCTCCAGACAGAAGGGATGGTTTTCTGTGCCATGCATGTGTTCAGCATCCCCACAAGCCAGGTCTTTGCGTTAGGTCCCCGGATCTGTATTATTTCTGCCAGTATGTCATCAATCCAACACTGTTTTTTGTTAATCGTCGAATGAAATGTGGGAGGTCGGCAAGAGAAAGTTTAAAAAATCATAGCAAACTTGAAAAAGTGCCACTCGGGGCACAGGTCGATCTCCACCTGGGCAGGTCAAGTTATGGCCTCCTGGTGGCGCTATTATAGGCCAATGTGAAAAGGGTGCCATTTCTTCTTACGCCTTGGATGGCAATTGGATGATTTGAGGCATTTTCTTCCAAAAATGTGTTTTGCAAAAATCCACCTGTTGGTGGCGCTATAACAGGCCAATGTG
Organism: Electrona antarctica; assembly: GCF_951216825.1. Lineage (NCBI taxonomy): Eukaryota > Metazoa > Chordata > Actinopteri > Myctophiformes > Myctophidae > Electrona > Electrona antarctica. The sequence goes on along the minus strand of NC_136811.1, from coordinate 60,116,485 downwards.
AAAAGGGTGGGATATATTCCTCAGCCTTGTAGGAAAGTCTGTGAAAGATTGCACGTAAATTGCACGCTGCGTTCATGATTTGAGGCTTTTTGTTCAAAATGGGCAAATCCTGCAAACTTTGAAAGCCAATGTTAGCCAATTAGGATAGAATAAGAAATATGGGACAGATCCGTCTTGAACACATGAATATAGAGATGGTGTGTAGCGATTTGCGGGATTTTTGGACATAATCTGGAGGAGTAATATCAAAAAAATGTTTTTTCAAAAGTCGGCCTCCTGGTGGCACTATAACAGGCCGTTCTGGAAATTTTGGGGCAGAGGTTCATCGTTGGCATCCAGGGAGTGTTTGTGCAAAATTTGGCATCGACCGGGTTAATGGTGCCGGAGATTAGCTGTTAACAAACTGACGGACACACTCACACACAGACGGAGTGCAAAACATACTCTCTCCCCATGCCTTTGGCCTGGTGGAGACAATAATTAAAAAATGTTAGTTTTGTGTTTGTTTTTCTTCTTTATATACCGTTATTAATTATTGCCTACAATGTAAATTGTGAAATTACTTTACCGTTGAAATGTAAACATTTACATTTCAACTAACGGACCTGCAACAAAACAAAAACTAAGGCACTGGTGTGGTACTTCTGGTTTACCGGAATGGGGTTCAACTCCCTGCAGTGCTCTGCTCAATTTGTTGTATTTACATGGTTCATTTTTATTTTCTGCTCATTGTGTTGCATTTTCATAGATAGCCCCCAGGTTCTTTAATGTGTTTGTACTCCCTACACTTAGGTTACCAAGTCTATTTATGTATTATTTATGTTCACTAGAACTAAAACCAATTCATGATATGCACACGGCTGCCATCTTGCCAGCAAGGTGCTACCTACTACTAGGTGCAACTTCCCATAGACAGCCCATTCATACAAACAGAAGTCCTATTTAATTCACCAACATGTACGAAAAGCTTGAATTATCATCTTACTATCTGCAAAGTGTATGTTTCATAAAAATCCACTGATACTGGTGAAGGTCATTTACTAGTCTCATGAAGGTCATCTATTCTGGTCAAGGTCATTTATACTGGCCAAGGTAATTTATACTGGTCAAGGTAATTTATACTGGTGAAGGTCATTTATACTGGCCAAGGTAATTTATACTGGTCATGGTCATTTATACTGGTGAAGGTCATGTACGAGTCTTATGAAGGTCATTTCTACTGGTCAAGGTAATTTCTACTGGTCAAGGTCATTTACTAGTCTTATGAAGGTCATTTATACTGGTCAAGGTCATTTCTACTGGTCAAGGTCATTTACTAGTCTTATGAAGGTCATTTATACTGGTCAGTGGTCACGGTCATTTATACTTGTCAAGGTCATTTATACTGGTCAAGGTCATTTACTAGCATGCTATAGGGTGCCATTTTTCACGATTTCGGAGGATTTAAAAAAAAGGTGAAAATCGCAGAACAGCGACAGGCTATAGTCCATGGTCTCGGAGCGCATGCTATAGGGTGCCATTTTTCACGATTTCGGAGGATTAAAAAAAAGGTGAAAATCGCGGAAAAGCAACAGGCTATAGTCCATGGTCTCGGAGGGCATACTGGTCAAGGTCATTTATACTGGTCAAGGTCATTTACTAGTCTTATGAAGGTCATTTCTACTGGTCAAGAACATTTTTACTGGTCAAGGTCATTTATACTTGTCAATGTCATTTATACTGGTCAAGGTCATTTACTAGCATGCTATAGGGTGCCATTTTTCACGATTTCGGAGGATTTAAAAAAAAAAGGTGAAAACGCAGAAAAGCGACAGGCAATATAGTCCATCGTCTCGGAGCGCATGCTATAGGGTGCCATTTTTCACGATTTCGGAGGATTTGAAAAAAGGTGAAAATCGCAGAAAAGCGAAAGGCTATAGTCCATGGTCTCGGAGAGCAAACTATAGTATGTCGTTTTTTACAATTTCGGAGGATTTGAAAAAAAGGTGAAAATCAAGGAAAAGCGAAAGGCTATAGTCCATGGTCTCGGAGGGCATACTATAGTATGTCGTTTTTTACGATTTCGGAGGATTTGAAAAAAAGGTGAAAATCGCAGAAGAGCGAAAGGCTATAGTCCATGGTCTCGGAGAGCAAACTATAGTATGTCGTTTTTTACAATTTCGGAGGATTTGAAAAAAAGGTGAAAATCAAGGAAAAGCGAAAGGCTATAATTCATCGTGTCGGAGGGCATACTATATTATGTTTTTTACGATTTCGGAGGATTTGAAAAAAGGTGAAAATCGCAGAAAAGCGAAAGGCTATAGTCCATGGTCTCGGAGGGCAAACTATAGTATGTCGTTTTTTACAATTTCGGAGGATTTGAAAAAAGGTGAAAAACGCAGAAAAGCGAAAGGCTATAGTCCATGGTCTCGGAGAGCAAACTATAGTATGTCGTTTTTTACAATTTCGGAGGATTTGAAAAAAGGTGAAATTCGGAGGATTTGAAAAAAGGTGAAAATCACAGAAAAGCGAAAGGCTATAGTCCATGGTCTCGGAGGGCAAACTATATAGTATGTCGTTTTTCACGATTTCGGAGGATTTGAAAAAAAGGTCAAAATCGCAGAAAAGCGAAAGGCTATAGTCCATGGTCACAGTCCATGGTCACAGACCACATACTGGTCAAGGTAATTCATACTGGTCACGGTTCTTTATACTGGTCAAGGTCATTTATACTGGTCAAGGTCATTTTTACTGGTGGTCATTTATACTGGTCAAGGTCATTGATACTGGTCATTTACTAGTCTTATGAAGGTCATTTATACTGGTCAAGGTCATTCATACTGGTCAAGTTCATTTATGCTGGTCAAGGTCATTTATACTGGTGGTCATTTATACTGGTCACGGTCATTTATACTTGTCAAGGTCATTTCTACTGGTCAAGGTCATTTACTAGTCTTATGAAGGTCATTTATACTGCTCAAGGTCATTGATATTGGTCAATGGTCTCGGAGGGCATGCTATAGTATGTCGTTTTTTACGATTTCGGAGGATTTGAAAAATGGTGAAAATCGCAGAAAAGCGAAAGGCTATAGTCCATGGTGTCGGAGGGCATGCTATAGTATGTCGTTTTTCACGATTTCGGAGGATTTAAAAAAAAAAAAGGTGAAAATCAAGGAAAAGCGCAAGGCTATAGTCCATTGTCTCGGAGGGCATACTATAGTATGTCGTTTTTCACGATTTCGGAGGATTTGAAAAAAAGTTGAAAATCACGGAAAAGCGAAATGCTATAGTCCATTGTCTCGGAGGGCATACTATAGTATGTCGTTTTTCACGATTTTGGAGGATTTGAAAAAAAAGGTGAAAGGCTATAGTCCATGGTCTCGGAGTGAACATAAATCATAAGTAATAAATAGACTTGGTAACCTAACTGTAGGGAATGAGCAGAAAATTAAAATAAACGATGTAAAAACACATTGAGCAGGTGCACTACAGGGAGTTGAACCATGTAAATACAACACATTGAGCAGAGCACTACAGGGAGTTGAACCATGTAAATACAACACATTGAGTAGAGCACTACAGGGAGTTGAACCTGTAAAAACGCAGAAAAGCGAAAGGCTATAGTCCATGGTGTCGGAGGGCATACTATATTATGTTTTTTACGATTTCGGAGGATTTGAAAAAAGGTGAAAATCGCAGAAAAGCGAAAGGCTAGAGTCCATGGTCTCAGAGAGCAAACTATAGTATGTCGTTTTTTACAATTTCGGAGGATTTGAAAAAAAGGTGAAAATCAAGGAAAAGCGAAAGGCTATTGTCCATGGTGACGGAGGGCATACTATATTATGTTTTTTACGATTTCGGAGGATTTGAAAAAAGGTGAAAATCGCAGAAAAGCGAAAGGCTATAGTCCATGGTCTCGGAGAGCAAACTATAGTATGTCGTTTTTTACAATTTCGGAGGATTTGAAAAAAGGTGAAATTCGGAGGATTTGAAAAAAGGTGAAAATCACAGAAAAGCGAAAGGCTATAATCCATGGTCTCGGAGGGCAAACTATATAGTATGTCGTTTTTCACGATTTCGGAGGATTTGAAAAAAAGGTCAAAATCGCAGAAAAGCGAAAGGCTATAGTCCATGGTCACAGTCCATGGTCACAGACCACATACTGGTAAAGGTCATTCATACTGGTCACGGTCCTTTATACTGGTCAAGGTCATTTATACTGGTCAAGGTCATTTTTACTGGTGGACATTTATACTGGTCAAGGTCATTTATACTGGTCATTTACTAGTCTTATGAAGGTCATTTATACTGGTCAAGGTCATTCATACTGGTCAAGTTCATTTATGCTGGTCAAGGTCATTCATACTGGTGGTCATTTATACTGGTCACGGTCATTTATACTTGTCAAGGTCATTTCTACTGGTCAAGGTCATTTACTAGTCTTATGAAGGTCATTTATACTGCTCAAGGTCATTGATATTGGTCAATGGTCTCGGAGGGCATGCTATAGTATGTCGTTTTTTACGATTTCGGAGGATTTGAAAAATGGTGAAAATCGCAGAAAAGCGAAAGGCTATAGTCCATGGTGTCGGAGGGCATGCTATAGTATGTCGTTTTTCACGATTTCGGAGGATTTAAAAAAAAAAAGGTGAAAATCGCAGAAAAGCGCAAGGCTATAGTCCATTGTCTCGGAGGGCATACTATAGTATGTCGTTTTTCACGATTTCGGAGGATTTGAAAAAAAGTTGAAAATCACGGAAAAGCGAAAGGCTATAGTCCATTGTCTCGGAGGGCATACTATAGTATGTCGTTTTTCACGATTTTGGAGGATTTGAAAAAAAAGGTGAAAGGCTATAGTCCATGGTCTCGGAGTGAACATAAATCATAAGTAATAAATAGACTTGGTAACCTAACTGTAGGGAATGAGCAGAAAATTAAAATAAACGATGTAAAAACACATTGAGCAGGTGCACTACAGGGAGTTGAACCATGTAAATACAACACATTGAGCAGAGCACTACAGGGAGTTGAACCATGTAAATACAACACATTGAGTAGAGCACTACAGGGAGTTGAACCTGTAAAAACGCAGAAAAGCGAAAGGCTATAGTCCATGGTGTCGGAGGGCATACTATATTATGTTTTTTACGATTTCGGAGGATTTGAAAAAAGGTGAAAATCGCAGAAAAGCGAAAGGCTATAGTCCATGGTCTCAGAGAGCAAACTATAGTATGTCGTTTTTTACAATTTCGGAGGATTTGAAAAAAAGGTGAAAATCAAGGAAAAGCGAAAGGCTATTGTCCATGGTGACGGAGGGCATACTATATTATGTTTTTTACGATTTCGGAGGATTTGAAAAAAGGTGAAAATCGCAGAAAAGCGAAAGGCTATAGTCCATGGTCTCGGAGAGCAAACTATAGTATGTCGTTTTTTACAATTTCGGAGGATTTGAAAAAAGGTGAAATTCGGAGGATTTGAAAAAAGGTGAAAATCACAGAAAAGCGAAAGGCTATAATCCATGGTCTCGGAGGGCAAACTATATAGTATGTCGTTTTTCACGATTTCGGAGGATTTGAAAAAAAGGTCAAAATCGCAGAAAAGCGAAAGGCTATAGTCCATGGTCACAGTCCATGGTCACAGACCACATACTGGTCAAGGTCATTCATACTGGTCACGGTCCTTTATACTGGTCAAGGTCATTTATACTGGTCAAGGTCATTTTTACTGGTGGTCATTTATACTGGTCAAGGTCATTGATACTGGTCATTTACTAGTATGAAGGTCATTTATACTGGTCAAGGTCATTTTTACTGGTGGTCATTTATACTGGTCAAGGTCATTGATACTGGTCATTTACTAGTATGAAGGTCATTTATGCTGGTCAAGGTCATTTTTACTGGTGGACATTTATACTGGTCAAGGTCATTTATACTGGTCATTTACTAGTATGAAGGTCATTTATACTGGTCAAGGTCATTCATACTGGTCAAGTTCATTTATGCTGGTCAAGGTCATTTATACTGGTGGTCATTTATACTGGTCACGGTCATTTATACTTGTCAAGGTCATTTCTACTGGTCAAGGTCATTTACTAGTCTTATGAAGGTCATTTATACTGCTCAAGGTCATTGATATTGGTCAATGGTCTCGGAGGGCATGCTATAGTATGTAGTTTTTTACGATTTCGGAGGATTTGAAAAATGGTGAAAATCGCAGAAAAGCGAAAGGCTATAGTCCATGGTGTCGGAGGGCATGCTATAGTATGTCGTTTTTCACGATTTCGGAGGATTTTTAAAAAAAAAGGTGAAAATCAAGGAAAAGCGAAAGGCTATAGTCCATTGTCTCGGAGGGCATACTATAGTATGTCGTTTTTCACGATTTTGGAGGATTTGAAAAAAAAGGTGAAAGGCTATAGTCCATGGTCTCGGAGTGAACATAAATCATAAGTAATAAATAGACTTGGTAACCTAACTGTAGGGAATGAGCAGAAAATTTAAATAAACAATGTAAAAACACATTGAGCAGGTGCACTACAGGGAGTTGAACCATGTAAATACAACACATTGAGCAGAGCACTGCAGGGAGTTGAACCATGTAAATACAACACATTGAGCAGAGCACTGCAGGGAGTTGAACCATGTAAATACAACACATTGAGCAGAGCACTGCAGGGAGTTGAACCATGTAAATACAACACATTGAGCAGGGCACTGCAGGGAGTTGAACCATGTAAATACAACACATTGAGCAGGGCACTGCAGGGAGTTGAACCATGTAAATACAACACATTGAGCAGAGAATAAACCATGTAAAAACACATTGAGCAGGTGCACTACAGGGAGTTGAACCATGTAAATACAACACATTGAGCAGAGCACTACAGGGAGTTGAACCATGTAAATACAACACATTGAGTAGAGCACTACAGGGAGTTGAACCTGTAAAAACGCAGAAAAGCGAAAGGCTATAGTCCATGGTGTCGGAGGGCATACTATATTATGTTTTTTACGATTTCGGAGGATTTGAAAAAAGGTGAAAATCGCAGAAAAGCGAAAGGCTATAGTCCATGGTCTCAGAGAGCAAACTATAGTATGTCGTTTTTTACAATTTCGGAGGATTTGAAAAAAAGGTGAAAATCAAGGAAAAGCGAAAGGCTATTGTCCATGGTGACGGAGGGCATACTATATTATGTTTTTTACGATTTCGGAGGATTTGAAAAAAGGTGAAAATCGCAGAAAAGCGAAAGGCTATAGTCCATGGTCTCGGAGAGCAAACTATAGTATGTCGTTTTTTACAATTTCGGAGGATTTGAAAAAAGGTGAAATTCGGAGGATTTGAAAAAAGGTGAAAATCACAGAAAAGCGAAAGGCTATAATCCATGGTCTCGGAGGGCAAACTATATAGTATGTCGTTTTTCACGATTTCGGAGGATTTGAAAAAAAGGTCAAAATCGCAGAAAAGCGAAAGGCTATAGTCCATGGTCACAGTCCATGGTCACAGACCACATACTGGTCAAGGTCATTCATACTGGTCACGGTCCTTTATACTGGTCAAGGTCATTTATACTGGTCAAGGTCATTTTTACTGGTGGTCATTTATACTGGTCAAGGTCATTGATACTGGTCATTTACTAGTATGAAGGTCATTTATACTGGTCAAGGTCATTTTTACTGGTGGTCATTTATACTGGTCAAGGTCATTGATACTGGTCATTTACTAGTATGAAGGTCATTTATGCTGGTCAAGGTCATTTTTACTGGTGGACATTTATACTGGTCAAGGTCATTTATACTGGTCATTTACTAGTATGAAGGTCATTTATACTGGTCAAGGTCATTCATACTGGTCAAGTTCATTTATGCTGGTCAAGGTCATTTATACTGGTGGTCATTTATACTGGTCACGGTCATTTATACTTGTCAAGGTCATTTCTACTGGTCAAGGTCATTTACTAGTCTTATGAAGGTCATTTATACTGCTCAAGGTCATTGATATTGGTCAATGGTCTCGGAGGGCATGCTATAGTATGTCGTTTTTTACGATTTCGGAGGATTTGAAAAATGGTGAAAATCGCAGAAAAGCGAAAGGCTATAGTCCATGGTGTCGGAGGGCATGCTATAGTATGTCGTTTTTCACGATTTCGGAGGATTTTAAAAAAAAAAGGTGAAAATCAAGGAAAAGCGAAAGGCTATAGTCCATTGTCTCGGAGGGCATACTATAGTATGTCGTTTTTCACGATTTTGGAGGATTTGAAAAAAAAGGTGAAAGGCTATAGTCCATGGTCTCGGAGTGAACATAAATCATAAGTAATAAATAGACTTGGTAACCTAACTGTAGGGAATGAGCAGAAAATTTAAATAAACAATGTAAAAACACATTGAGCAGGTGCACTACAGGGAGTTGAACCATGTAAATACAACACATTGAGCAGAGCACTGCAGGGAGTTGAACCATGTAAATACAACACATTGAGCAGGGCACTGCAGGGAGTTGAACCATGTAAATACAACACATTGAGCAGGGCACTGCAGGGAGTTGAACCATGTAAATACAACACATTGAGCAGAGCACTGCAGGGAGTTGAACCATGTAAATACAACACATTGAGCAGAGCACTGCAGGGAGTTGAACCATGTAAATACAACACATTGAGCAGGGCACTGCAGGGAGTTGAACCATGTAAATACAACACATTGAGCAGGGCACTGCAGGGAGTTGAACCATGTAAATACAACACATTGAGCAGAGAATAAACCATGTAAAAACACATTGAGCAGGTGCACTACAGGGAGTTGAACCATGTAAATACAACACATTGAGCAGAGCACTACAGGGAGTTGAACCATGTAAATACAACACATTGAGTAGAGCACTACAGGGAGTTGAACCTGTAAAAACGCAGAAAAGCGAAAGGCTATAGTCCATGGTGTCGGAGGGCATACTATATTATGTTTTTTACGATTTCGGAGGATTTGAAAAAAGGTGAAAATCGCAGAAAAGCGAAAGGCTATAGTCCATGGTCTCAGAGAGCAAACTATAGTATGTCGTTTTTTACAATTTCGGAGGATTTGAAAAAAAGGTGAAAATCAAGGAAAAGCGAAAGGCTATTGTCCATGGTGACGGAGGGCATACTATATTATGTTTTTTACGATTTCGGAGGATTTGAAAAAAGGTGAAAATCGCAGAAAAGCGAAAGGCTATAGTCCATGGTCTCGGAGAGCAAACTATAGTATGTCGTTTTTTACAATTTCGGAGGATTTGAAAAAAGGTGAAATTCGGAGGATTTGAAAAAAGGTGAAAATCACAGAAAAGCGAAAGGCTATAATCCATGGTCTCGGAGGGCAAACTATATAGTATGTCGTTTTTCACGATTTCGGAGGATTTGAAAAAAAGGTCAAAATCGCAGAAAAGCGAAAGGCTATAGTCCATGGTCACAGTCCATGGTCACAGACCACATACTGGTCAAGGTCATTCATACTGGTCACGGTCCTTTATACTGGTCAAGGTCATTTATACTGGTCAAGGTCATTTTTACTGGTGGTCATTTATACTGGTCAAGGTCATTGATACTGGTCATTTACTAGTATGAAGGTCATTTATACTGGTCAAGGTCATTTTTACTGGTGGTCATTTATACTGGTCAAGGTCATTGATACTGGTCATTTACTAGTATGAAGGTCATTTATGCTGGTCAAGGTCATTTTTACTGGTGGACATTTATACTGGTCAAGGTCATTTATACTGGTCATTTACTAGTATGAAGGTCATTTATACTGGTCAAGGTCATTCATACTGGTCAAGTTCATTTATGCTGGTCAAGGTCATTTATACTGGTGGTCATTTATACTGGTCACGGTCATTTATACTTGTCAAGGTCATTTCTACTGGTCAAGGTCATTTACTAGTCTTATGAAGGTCATTTATACTGCTCAAGGTCATTGATATTGGTCAATGGTCTCGGAGGGCATGCTATAGTATGTCGTTTTTTACGATTTCGGAGGATTTGAAAAATGGTGAAAATCGCAGAAAAGCGAAAGGCTATAGTCCATGGTGTCGGAGGGCATGCTATAGTATGTCGTTTTTCACGATTTCGGAGGATTTTTTAAAAAAAAGGTGAAAATCAAGGAAAAGCGAAAGGCTATAGTCCATTGTCTCGGAGGGCATACTATAGTATGTCGTTTTTCACGATTTTGGAGGATTTGAAAAAAAAGGTGAAAGGCTATAGTCCATGGTCTCGGAGTGAACATAAATCATAAGTAATAAATAGACTTGGTAACCTAACTGTAGGGAATGAGCAGAAAATTTAAATAAACAATGTAAAAACACATTGAGCAGGTGCACTACAGGGAGTTGAACCATGTAAATACAACACATTGAGCAGAGCACTGCAGGGAGTTGAACCATGTAAATACAACACATTGAGCAGAGCACTGCAGGGAGTTGAACCATGTAAATACAACACATTGAGCAGGGCACTGCAGGGAGTTGAACCATGTAAATACAACACATTGAGCAGGGCACTGCAGGGAGTTGAACCATGTAAATACAACACATTGAGCAGGGCACTGCAGGGAGTTGAACCATGTAAATACAACACATTGAGCAGAGCACTGCAGGGAGTTACAAAAGCAGGGCACTGCAGGGAGTTGAACCATGTAAATACACCACATTGAGCAGGGCACTGCAGGGAGTTGAACCATGTAAATACAACACATTGAGCAGGGCACTGCAGGGAGTTGAACCATGTAAATACAACACATTGAGCAGAGCACTGCAGGGAGTTGAACCATGTAAATACAACACATTGAGCAGAGCACTGCAGGGAGTTGAACCATGTAAATACAACACATTGAGCAGGGCACTGCAGGGAGTTGAACCATGTAAATACAACACATTGAGCAGGGCACTGCAGGGAGTTGAACCATGTAAATACAACACATTGAGCAGAGAATAAACCATGTAAAAACACATTGAGCAGGTGCACTACAGGGAGTTGAACCATGTAAATACAACACATTGAGCAGAGCACTACAGGGAGTTGAACCATGTAAATACAACACATTGAGTAGAGCACTACAGGGAGTTGAACCTGTAAAAACGCAGAAAAGCGAAAGGCTATAGTCCATGGTGTCGGAGGGCATACTATATTATGTTTTTTACGATTTCGGAGGATTTGAAAAAAGGTGAAAATCGCAGAAAAGCGAAAGGCTATAGTCCATGGTCTCGGAGGGCATACTATATTATGTTTTTTACGATTTCGGAGGATTTGAAAAAAGGTGAAAATCGCAGAAAAGCGAAAGGCTATAGTCCATGGTCTCGGAGAGCAAACTATAGTATGTCGTTTTTTACAATTTCGGAGGATTTGAAAAAAGGTGAAATTCGGAGGATTTGAAAAAAGGTGAAAATCACAGAAAAGCGAAAGGCTATAATCCATGGTCTCGGAGGGCAAACTATATAGTATGTCGTTTTTCACGATTTCGGAGGATTTGAAAAAAAGGTCAAAATCGCAGAAAAGCGAAAGGCTATAGTCCATGGTCACAGTCCATGGTCACAGACCACATACTGGTAAAGGTCATTCATACTGGTCACGGTCCTTTATACTGGTCAAGGTCATTTATACTGGTCAAGGTCATTTTTACTGGTGGACATTTATACTGGTCAAGGTCATTTATACTGGTCATTTACTAGTCTTATGAAGGTCATTTATACTGGTCAAGGTCATTCATACTGGTCAAGTTCATTTATGCTGGTCAAGGTCATTTATACTGGTGGTCATTTATACTGGTCACGGTCATTTATACTTGTCAAGGTCATTTCTACTGGTCAAGGTCATTTACTAGTCTTATGAAGGTCATTTATACTGCTCAAGGTCATTGATATTGGTCAATGGTCTCGGAGGGCATGCTATAGTATGTCGTTTTTTACGATTTCGGAGGATTTGAAAAATGGTGAAAATCGCAGAAAAGCGAAAGGCTATAGTCCATGGTGTCGGAGGGCATGCTATAGTATGTCGTTTTTCACGATTTCGGAGGATTTTAAAAAAAAAAGGTGAAAATCGCAGAAAGTCCATTGTCTCGGAGGGCATACTATAGTATGTCGTTTTTCACGATTTCGGAGGATTTGAAAAAAAGTTGAAAATCACGGAAAAGCGAAAGGCTATAGTCCATTGTCTCGGAGGGCATACTATAGTATGTCGTTTTTCACGATTTTGGAGGATTTGAAAAAAAAGGTGAAAGGCTATAGTCCATGGTCTCGGAGTGAACATAAATCATAAGTAATAAATAGACTTGGTAACCTAACTGTAGGGAATGAGCAGAAAATTAAAATAAACGATGTAAAAACACATTGAGCAGGTGCACTACAGGGAGTTGAACCATGTAAATACAACACATTGAGCAGAGCACTACAGGGAGTTGAACCATGTAAATACAACACATTGAGTAGAGCACTACAGGGAGTTGAACCTGTAAAAACGCAGAAAAGCGAAAGGCTATAGTCCATGGTGTCGGAGGGCATACTATATTATGTTTTTTACGATTTCGGAGGATTTGAAAAAAGGTGAAAATCGCAGAAAAGCGAAAGGCTATAGTCCATGGTCTCAGAGAGCAAACTATAGTATGTCGTTTTTTACAATTTCGGAGGATTTGAAAAAAAGGTGAAAATCAAGGAAAAGCGAAAGGCTATTGTCCATGGTGACGGAGGGCATACTATATTATGTTTTTTACGATTTCGGAGGATTTGAAAAAAGGTGAAAATCGCAGAAAAGCGAAAGGCTATAGTCCATGGTCTCGGAGAGCAAACTATAGTATGTCGTTTTTTACAATTTCGGAGGATTTGAAAAAAGGTGAAATTCGGAGGATTTGAAAAAAGGTGAAAATCACAGAAAAGCGAAAGGCTATAATCCATGGTCTCGGAGGGCAAACTATATAGTATGTCGTTTTTCACGATTTCGGAGGATTTGAAAAAAAGGTCAAAATCGCAGAAAAGCGAAAGGCTATAGTCCATGGTCACAGTCCATGGTCACAGACCACATACTGGTCAAGGTCATTCATACTGGTCACGGTCCTTTATACTGGTCAAGGTCATTTATACTGGTCAAGGTCATTTTTACTGGTGGTCATTTATACTGGTCAAGGTCATTGATACTGGTCATTTACTAGTATGAAGGTCATTTATACTGGTCAAGGTCATTTTTACTGGTGGTCATTTATACTGGTCAAGGTCATTGATACTGGTCATTTACTAGTATGAAGGTCATTTATGCTGGTCAAGGTCATTTTTACTGGTGGACATTTATACTGGTCAAGGTCATTTATACTGGTCATTTACTAGTATGAAGGTCATTTATACTGGTCAAGGTCATTCATACTGGTCAAGTTCATTTATGCTGGTCAAGGTCATTTATACTGGTGGTCATTTATACTGGTCACGGTCATTTATACTTGTCAAGGTCATTTCTACTGGTCAAGGTCATTTACTAGTCTTATGAAGGTCATTTATACTGCTCAAGGTCATTGATATTGGTCAATGGTCTCGGAGGGCATGCTATAGTATGTCGTTTTTTACGATTTCGGAGGATTTGAAAAATGGTGAAAATCGCAGAAAAGCGAAAGGCTATAGTCCATGGTGTCGGAGGGCATGCTATAGTATGTCGTTTTTCACGATTTCGGAGGATTTTTAAAAAAAAAGGTGAAAATCAAGGAAAAGCGAAAGGCTATAGTCCATTGTCTCGGAGGGCATACTATAGTATGTCGTTTTTCACGATTTTGGAGGATTTGAAAAAAAAGGTGAAAGGCTATAGTCCATGGTCTCGGAGTGAACATAAATCATAAGTAATAAATAGACTTGGTAACCTAACTGTAGGGAATGAGCAGAAAATTTAAATAAACAATGTAAAAACACATTGAGCAGGTGCACTACAGGGAGTTGAACCATGTAAATACAACACATTGAGCAGAGAATAAACCATGTAAATACAACACATTGAGCAGAGCACTGCAGGGAGTTGAACCATGTAAATACAACACATTGAGCAGAGCACTGCAGGGAGTTGAACCATGTAAATACAACACATTGAGCAGGGCACTGCAGGGAGTTGAACCATGTAAATACAACACATTGAGCAGGGCACTGCAGGGAGTTGAACCATGTAAATACAACACATTGAGCAGGGCACTGCAGGGAGTTGAACCATGTAAATACAACACATTGAGCAGAGCACTGCAGGGAGTTGAACCATGTAAATACAACACATTGAGCAGAGCACTGCAGGGAGTTGAACCATGTAAATACAACACATTGAGCAGAGCACTGCAGGGAGTTGAACCATGTAAATACAACACATTGAGCAGAGCACTGCAGGGAGTTGAACCATGTAAATACAACACATTGAGCAGAGCACTGCAGGGAGTTGAACCATGTAAATACAACACATTGAGCAGGGCACTGCAGGGAGTTGAACCATGTAAATACAACACATTGAGCAGAGAATAAACCATGTAAATACAACACATTGAGCAGAGCACTGCAGGGAGTTGAACCATGTAAATACAACACATTGAGCAGGGCACTGCAGGGAGTTGAACCATGTAAATACAACACATTGAGCAGAGCACTGCAGGGAGTTGAACCATGTAAATACTACAACACATTGAGCAGGGCACTGCAGGGAGTTGAACCATGTAAATACAACACATTGAGCAGAGCACTGCAGGGAGTTGAACCATGTAAATACTACAACACATTGAGCAGAGCACTGCAGGGAGTTGAACCATGTAAATACTACAACACATTGAGCAGAGCACTGCAGGGAGTTGAACCATGTAAATACAACACATTGAGCAGGGCACTGCAGGGAGTTGAACCATGTAAATACTACAACACATTGAGCAGGGCACTGCAGGGAGTTGAACCATGTAAATACAACACATTGAGCAGAGCACTGCAGGGAGTTGAACCATGTAAATACTACAACACATTGAGCAGAGCACTGCAGGGAGTTGAACCATGTAAATACAACACATTGAGCAGAGCACTGCAGGGAGTTGAACCATGTAAATACTACAACACATTGAGCAGAGCACTGCAGGGAGTTGAACCATGTAAATACAACACATTGAGCAGAGCACTGCAGGGAGTTGAACCATGTAAATACAACACATTGAGCAGAGCACTGCAGGGAGTTGAACCATGTAAATACAACACATTGAGCAGGGCACTGCAGGGAGTTGAACCATGTAAATACAACACATTGAGCAGAGCACTGCAGGGAGTTGAACCATGTAAATACAACACATTGAGCAGAGCACTGCAGGGAGTTGAACCATGTAAATACAACACATTGAGCAGGGCACTGCAGGGAGTTGAACCATGTAAATACAACACATTGAGCAGAGCACTGCAGGGAGTTGAACCATGTAAATACAACACATTGAGCAGAGCACTGCAGGGAGTTGAACCATGTAAATACAACACATTGAGCAGAGCACTGCAGGGAGTTGAACCATGTAAATACAACACATTGAGCAGGGCACTGCAGGGAGTTGAACCATGTAAATACAACACATTGAGCAGAGAATAAACCATGTAAATACAACACATTCAGCAGAGAATAAACCATGTAAATACAACACATTGAGCAGGGCACTGCAGGGAGTTGAACCATGTAAATACAACACATTGAGCAGAGAATAAACCATGTAAATACAACACATTGAGCAGGGCACTGCAGGGAGTTGAACCATGTAAATACAACACATTGAGCAGAGAATAAACCATGTAAATACAACACATTGAGCAGGGCACTGCAGGGAGTTGAACCATGTAAATACAACACATTGAGCAGGGCACTGCAGGGAGTTGAACCATGTAAATACAACACATTGAGCAGGGCACTGCAGGGAGTGGAACCATGTAAATACAACACATTGAGCAGAGCACTGCAGGGAGTTGAACCATGTAAATACAACACATTGAGCAGAGCACTGCAGGGAGTTGAACCATGTAAATACAACACATTGAGCAGGGCACTGCAGGGACTTGAACCATGTAAATACAACACATTGAGCAGGGCACTGCAGGGAGTTGAACCATGTAAATACAACACATTGAGCAGGGCACTGCAGGGAGTTGAACCATGTAAATACAACACATTGAGCAGGGCACTGCAGGGAGTTGAACCATGTAAATACTACAACACATTGAGCAGGGCACTGCAGGGAGTTGAACCATGTAAATACAACACATTGAGCAGAGCACTGCAGGGAGTTGAACCATGTAAATACAACACATTGAGCAGGGCACTGCAGGGAGTTGAACCCCGTTCTGGCAAACCAGGAGTACCACACCAGTGCCTTAGTTTGTTTTGTTGTAATTTACAGGTTAATTATTTTCAACTTTTTCCTCAAATCCTGCAAAATCATGAAAAACGGCATGCGGTCCGAAACCATGGGCTATCTATAGTATGTCGTTTTTTCATGATTTTCATCTATTTTCAAATCCTCCAAAATCACGAGCTTGTGAGCTTGTAGATCTGATTTGTTTTGCTAATGTTCCCCTCAGAATAGTGATTCTAGGGTCGATGTCGTTAATGTAATAATACATGAATGAAAATGGATGGATGGATGGATTTATTTATTACATTAACGATATGAACGAATGAATGAATACTAAATGAAAAAAAGTTGCAATCACAAAGATTTGGAACTCCTCTGTAGTAACACTGAGGAAGCCGCACACTAGGATTCCGAGAACCATGTGATCAGAACCATCACTGGCTCCTGGTTAAATAGTTCAAAATCCTCCTCACCTACAATGCTCTCAATGGCCAGGCACCACAATATCTCAAAGAACGCATCGATCCCTACAATCCTGAACACTAGTGCGTACACAGAATGCAACAATGCTTAGTGTCCCAGAAATATCAAAAGTTACAATAGGAGGCAGGGCATTTAAGTCCCAGGCACCTCAGCTGTGGAACCTTCTCCCGGCTTCGGTCCGTGGGGCTGACATGCTCTGCACATTTAAGACCATTAAAAACCTCTCTAGGACAAAGCCTATAGCTAGTCATCAGTACTCAGTCACCCGACAAAGAAAAAAGGGTGAGAACTGAGTAAGGGGACCCCTCCACCCAACCCCTCACCTTTGTTGTGTGGGTTTGTCTCCCAGTAGTGCTTGTAATTAACACTGTATAGGCCCCAGTAAGGCTGTAATTAACCCATATACTGCCACCTGCTGGACACAGCCAACCTCAGACTGCCAAGGCCATTTCAATGCTGCACATGCTGGACCCACATCCTGTTTTGGGCGTCCATGTTTAATGCTACATAAATAGTGTCCCCCCAATATTGTTGAGGAGACACTGGGTGGGCAGCACTGGGGGAGACACGGGGGGGCAGCACTGGGGAACGACACCGGGCAGACAATGGGGAGGCACTGGAGGGGGGGGGGGGGGGGGGGGGGGGGTTGGGGACACTGGGAAGATCGTGAAAAAATAAAGCAGACTATAGTATGCTGTCTGAGACCATGGACTATAGCCTTTTGCCATTAGCCATTGAGCCATTGAGCAGGGCACTGCAGGGAGTTGAACCATGTAAATACTACAACACATTGAGCAGGGCACTGCAGGGAGTTGAACCATGTAAATACAACACATTGAGCAGAGCACTGCAGGGAGTTGAACCATGTAAATACAACACATTGAGCAGAGCACTGCAGGGAGTTGAACCATGTAAATACAACACATTGAGCAGAGCACTGCAGGGAGTTGAACCATGTAAATACAACACATTGAGCAGAGCACTGCAGGGAGTTGAACCATGTAAATACTACAACACATTGAGCAGGGCACTGCAGGGAGTTGAACCATGTAAATACAACACATTGAGCAGAGCACTGCAGGGAGTTGAACCATGTAAATACAACACATTGAGCAGAGAATAAACCATGTAAATACAACACATTGAGCAGAGCACTACAGGGAGTTGAACCATGTAAATACAACACATTGAGCAGAGCACTGCAGGGAGTTGAACCATGTAAATACAACACATTGAGCAGAGAATAAACCATGTAAATACAACACATTGAGCAGAGCACTGCAGGGAGTTGAACCATGTAAATACAACACATTGAGCAGAGAATAAACCATGTAAATACAACACATTGAGCAGAGCACTGCAGGGAGTTGAACCATGTAAATACAACACATTGAGCAGAGAATAAACCATGTAAATACAACACATTGAGCAGAGCACTACAGGGAGTTGAACCATGTAAATACAACACATTGAGCAGAGCACTGCAGGGAGTTGAACCATGTAAATACAACACATTGAGCAGGGCACTGCAGGGAGTTGAACCATGTAAATACAACACATTGAGCAGAGAATAAACCATGTAAATACAACACATTGAGCAGAGCACTGCAGGGAGTTGAACCATGTAAATACAACACATTGAGCAGGGCACTGCAGGGAGTTGAACCATGTAAATACAACACATTGAGCAGGGCACTGCAGGGAGTTGAACCATGTAAATACAACACATTGAGCAGGGCACTGCAGGGAGTTGAACCATGTAAATACAACACATTGAGCAGGGCACTGCAGGGAGTTGAACCATGTAAATACAACACATTGAGCAGGGCACTGCAGGGAGTTGAACCATGTAAATACTACAACACATTGAGCAGGGCACTGCAGGGAGTTGAACCATGTAAATACAACACATTGAGCAGAGCACTGCAGGGAGTTGAACCATGTCAATACAACACATTGAGCAGGGCACTGCAGGGAGTTGAACCCCGTTCTGGCAAACCAGGAGTACCACACCAGTGCCTTAGTTTGTTTTGTTGTAATTTACAGGTCAATTATTTTCAACTTTTTCCTCAAATCCTGCAAAATCATGAAAAACGGCATGCGGTCCGAAACCATGGGATATCTATAGTATGTCGTTTTTTCATGATTTTCATCTATTTTCAAATCCTCCTCAGACACTGAAGATCGTGAAAAAAAAAGCAGACTATAGTATGCTGTCTGAGACCATGGACTATAGCCTTCGCTTTTCCGTGAATACAAAACCTTTTTGAAAGACATTTTCGAATGCAGTCCCATCAGTGTCTGAGTTTCCAGTGACTGTACATTGTGACCCCACACTACCACAGCGTACGACTACCACAGCATACGACTACCACAGCGTACGACTACCACAGCATACAACCACCACAGCGAAACCACAGCGTATTATTACAGCTGATACACCGTCTCCATTAGGCCTGTATGAAGTCATTATTACAGCTGATACACTGTCTCCATAAGGCCTGTATGAGGTCATTATTACAGCTGATACACTGTCTCCATTAGGCCTGTATGAGGTCATTATTACAGCTGATACACTGTCTCCATTAGGCCTGTATGAGGTCATTAATACAGCTGATACACTGTCTCCATTAGGCCTGTATGAGGTCATTATTACAGCTGATACACTGTCTCCATTAGGCCTATATGAGGTCATTATTACAGCTGATACACTGTCTCCATTAGGCCTGTATGAGGTCATTATTACAGCTGATACACTGTCTCCATTAGGCCTGTATGAGGTCATTATTACAGCTGATACACTGTCTCCATTAGGCCTGTATGAGGTCATTACAGCTGATACACTGTCTCCATTAGGCCTGTATGAGGTCATTACTACAGCTGATACACTGTCTCCATTAGGCCTGTATGAGGTCATTATTACAGCTGATACACTGTCTCCATTAGGCCTGTATGAGGTCATTACTACAGCTGATACACTGTCTCCATTAGGCCTGTATGAGGTCATTACTACAGCTGATACACTGTCTCCATTAGGCCTGTATGAGGTCATTACTACAGCTGATACACTGTATCCATTAGGCCTGTTCATGAGATGTCATTCATTTGACAGTTTGTTAATGCAAAAACACAATGATTAGAGCGCAGCAGGGAATCGAACCCCATTCCAGTAAACCAGAAGCGCCATGCCTGTGCCTCGTTTTTATTATAATAACCATAAGACTATGAAAGTTCTCTTTATACAATTGAAAACTGGAAGACTCACTCCACAAATACCTTAAGGAAAACTCCTAGACTTAAACTAAGAAAATATATTAATTGTATTTGTTCATGCTCATAAAGTGCTGCAAAGTGCTAAAAGTGAAAAGTGCAGCAGAAAACGTTTGGGTCATCGGCCCATTGTCAGTGCCTCGCCTACTGACCGGCATGAATGACGTTTTAACTGCACATGGAAGCATAAATAAATCACATCAATACACATCACATACCGGGCCTGTGTTCATATGGTATGTGTACCGACACGATGACGCTTCACTCGCACATTATAAGACGTACATCACATCAATCCACATCACATACCTAACCCTAACCTAACCCTGCGTTCATTATGTGATGTGGGGATGACATGAAGCAGCTTTACACAAATTAGATCTGATGATATAGCACAGACAATGGTCTTATGACCTAGATGTTTGCTGCTGCACTATTGACTTTGAGCACGTCGAGCGCTTCATGAACATGAACAATAAAATAAATAGATTTTCTTGGTCTCTGCCCAAGTAGTTGTCATTAGGTTTTTGTGGCGAGTGTATTTTCCAGCCAGTTGTCCCATGTTTTACAT
This sequence comes from Electrona antarctica, assembly GCF_951216825.1. Lineage (NCBI taxonomy): Eukaryota > Metazoa > Chordata > Actinopteri > Myctophiformes > Myctophidae > Electrona > Electrona antarctica. The sequence continues at coordinate 60,095,848 of NC_136811.1, read as the reverse complement.
TTTCAATTTTAAAATAACATTCACAGAAATAAGCAAATGAGAAAGGAGAGAAAGACTGTACAATTTATGCCTTTTGTGGATGATTGACATAAATTATGCAATGGCAGCAGCATTCTTATTTGCTTCATGTTCTTTGTGCCCCTGTATTTGTCAGCAATACAGCAAGATTATGAACATTATTACACAACACTATGGATGACATTAGAACAGAACATACAACAGCAATAAACAAAATTCGTATGGCTTGAACGATGCGCCTACATCATTTCCTGTTCTGAACGTAACAGTGTGTACCTCACCTAAATAAAATGAGGCCGACCGACGTGAATGACGAGCTATCCGCAATTGCTGTGAAATATCACATAAAATCACATCACATACTGGGCCTGTATTCATATGTGATGTGAACTGATGGGATGACGCTTTACCGGCAATTAAACGCCGGTAAAGCGAAACGTAAAATGATACAGTTCCAATCAATTGATGAGAAACTGTACACGAGACACGACCCGAATCACGCACCACATAAACTAGTGAAGAACTAGTGTGATAGATAGGAAAGAAAGAAATGACTTATTAAAAAAATAAAATGCGATTAAAAACTCAGAGACCACAAAAACAAATAACTTTATTAAAGCAAAGAATAGAGGAGAAAAGATAGAAGGTCGGGTAGAAACCGTGTATGTCCAACAGTTACTTTTCTGGACAAAATAAAAAGGAACCTGTGATCCAATGATATTTATTATTAATATAATAATCTGTTGTGTTTCAATGTTAATATTTAGTTACAAGCTCTTGTTGATACTTGTTGATCAATATTTAAAACAAATACAACACATGTTATATTCAAAATATTCAATAATGGATTATCTTTACATCGTGAGCTTGTAGATCGGCTATTTATGCTACTTTAGTGTGCGACACTGTAGCATGACCAAGTAAGGACATTAATTTACAAAAGAAGGTTGAACTATGGAGATACAAGGTTTCTGCCCGACAGCCAAATATAATAAACTACGCCACTTACCTTCAATATCAGCCAGTAAACTCAAAATACACACTAACCAAGGAAGAAAATGACACATTGGCCATAATTTTCTTCCTCTGTTAGTTTGCCCAGATCTACAGCATAGAAGGCTGTAAACAGTAGGGGTGTAACGATACATTTTAACAGCAATACGAATCATGATACATGGTTGATGATACAATACATGGACGATTTTGGCGATACAATTTTTTTAAATAAAGTAATACCACACAAAAATGTAGTATTGATACAATCGATTAATTGCATAGCAAAACGATTTGATACAGATTTCCATTGCAAAACGATACATAGTCAATGTTGCCGTTTTCATTTCGATATGGTTCGATTCTTGAAATTAAAATCAATTTTTCAATGCAGTTACTATATCGTTACACCCCTAGTAAACAGTGTTGAGCAGGCTACATGCTACCATAATGATACCAGACATAAATCACATACCTCCACATCAAACAAAGTCCACTAGTGAAGAACTAGGGCAATAGATAGACAAGAAAGAAATTACTTACTAAAAACAATAAAGCGAAATGCGATTAAAAACTCGGACAACAAAAATAAATAACTTTATTAAAAGCAAAGAAAAGATGAAAGTGAAGAGACTAGAATTGGACTGGCATACACACAAATGGTGTGAAACGATACATGGCGCAAATGACAACATACGGTATGGTAGCATGTAGCCCACTTACACAAAAAGCAGCAGATTACTAACCTTCACTGCTAACAGCAAGCAGCTGCAGCAGCGGAAGACATCGGTATGAAGGTACGAACTCTGTCAGCTTCACGTTCTGAAATGACAAGGGGAAAACAAATGTAGTTGTCGGCCTACAGGATGACATTTTGGAAGTCATAACAGTCACTGACAGGGCTGTGTCACCATTATTCTACTGTATTAATAACAGTCACTGACAGGGCTGTGTCACCATTATTTTACTGTATTAATAACAGTCACTGACAGGGCTGTGTCACCATTATTTTACTGTATTAATAACAGTCACTGACAGGGCTGTGTCACCATTATATTACTGTATTAATAACAGTCACTGACAGGGCTGTGTCACCATTATTTTACTGTATTAATAACAGTCACTGACAGGGCTGTGTCACCATTATTCTACTGTATTAATAACAGTCACTGACAGGGCTGTGTCACCATTATTTTACTGTATTAATAACAGTCACTGACAGGGCTGTGTCACCATTATATTACTGTATTAATAACAGTCACTGACAGGGCTGTGTCACCATTATTTTACTGTATTAATAACAGTCACTGACAGGGCTGTGTCACCATTATTTTACTGTATTAATAACAGTCACTGACAGGGCTGTGTCACCATTATTTTACTGTATTAATAACAGTCACTGACAGGGCTGTGTCACCATTATTCTACTGTATTAATAACAGTCACTGACAGGGCTGTGTCACCATTATGTTACTGTATTAATAACAGTCACTGACAGGGCTGTGTCACCATTATTCTACTGTATTAATAACAGTCACTGACAGGGCTGTGTCACCATTATGTTACTGTATTAATAACAGTCACTGACAGGGCTGTGTCACCATTATTCTACTGTATTAATAACAGTCACTGACAGGGCTGTGTCACCATTATTTTACTGTATTAATAACAGTCACTGACAGGGCTGTGTCACCATTATTTTACTGTATTAATAACAGTCACTGACAGGGCTGTGTCACCATTATTCTACTGTATTAATAACAGTCACTGACAGGGCTGTGTCACCATTATTCTACTGTATTAATAACAGTCACTGACAGGGCTGTGTCACCATTATTCTACTGTATTAATAACAGTCACTGACAGGGCTGTGTCACCATTATTCTACTGTATTAATAACAGTCACTGACAGGGCTGTGTCACCATTATTCTACTGTATTAATAACAGTCACTGACAGGGCTGTGTCACCATTATTCTACTGTATTAATAACAGTCACTGACAGGGCTGTGTCACCATTATTCTACTGTATTAATAACAGTCACTGACAGGGCTGTGTCACCATTATTTTACTTAATCACAATAAACGATTCAACCCATTAAAGGGCCACTTCACCCCCTTTACAACCAGAGCTTATTTTAATGTTTAGGCCACAAGAAACACTTTCCTGGGGGTTTTATATGTGCAATACGTTCTTTGTCTGTCACGATGCAATGAAAATGTGGTCTCACTTCCTTCCTGGACTACAAATTCACACCTCCATGCAGCCTCCCCCTCTCCACAAGGAGGGAAAGTGCACTAAAGCATTATAGGAATTTAGCAATACAGTCAAACACTAGCAATAGCACGCAAATTTCAAATTGTGCTATATGGTCATCTACTAAAAATACTATTCACCACTGGAAGAAACTGCAGTCACTCAATGTTCCTTTAAAAGACACATTTCATTTAATTGTGACACCAAATGCATCCGTAACTTTGTTCCATTTGTACACAGAGTTACAGACCCGTGGTTCAATTTGTATACTCTGAATTACAAGCCTTTAAAGGAAAGGTATTCTCAAACATTAAAAAAATAAATGGAAATAGCAGATCTACCTGCTCACATCTTGCTTGTACATCGGCCATTTCCACTCAGCTAATTTGACTATATTCAGACCGCTGCCATCTTGCCAGCAAGGAGCCAAGTAGGTGCAACTTCCCATTGATGGCCCATACATCCAAACATAAGTCCTATCTAATTGTATTAAACAACATCAAACTCACCAACATTGCAGCTGTGCTGCAAAGTGTTTGTTTCATAAAAATCCACCATAGACATGTTACGAGCTACTTCCTGTCAAAATTCCTTGCAGATGATTATTTTCTAAGTAGGAGTTTGGAAGCACTCGTTATCAGTAAAGCAACCTCCTGCTGCCTCCTGCATGATGTGCACAGTCAAAACAGGTGGTACGCCTGGGTCGTTGAGTGATAGTCAACGAGCGCTTCCAAACTAAAAACAAAAATGCACTTTGCAGATAGAAAGAGGATAATTCAAGCTTTTCGTACAGCTGCAACGTTGGAGAGTTTGACTTTGTTTAGTAAAATTAGATATGATTTTTCTGTTTGGATGAATGGGCTGTCATTGGGAAGTAGCACCTAGTTAGCAGGGCTGGCAAGATGGCCGCGGTCTGAATAAGGTCAATTGGGACACTTCACCCCTTTTGCAACCAGATCTTATTTTAATGATGTTTGAGAGACAAGAAACACTTTCCTGGGGTTTGTGTGGGTAATATGTGTTTAGATATTTTAGTATTTCAAAGTGTCCATGATGTCATGGACACTGGGCTCACTTACTTCCTGGGCTACGTGTTGTTTCCGTAAGACAACAGTAAGTTAATCGCAATCATTTGTATGACAATTAAGGTACAACTTAACATGTTGTAATGGTGACAAAGCCCTAGTTTCTACTACAGCCACATGTAATCCAGGTACGTACCGTGTTGGGCCTTCCGTCGCTCGGTTGAAGATAAGCTGGTATTAATAGAGCCGCGAAGGTTGTATAGCACATATGTCTCGAGCACCGTTCGCCTCGTAATCTCAGGGAGAGCGTTCGTTGACACCGTTATACGTTTCGGCTCGCTGCTGCGTCGACTCAGTCCAGGTTCCATCTCCACGCCCCCTTTCCTGAGTAGACACTCTATTATACCAGCCATCTCCTGATGACGGCATCCAAGGTCACCGCATGACACCAAGGTCACATGATTCACCTGCAAGACATGCATAAACAAACATTACTCTTTATCCAGATTTTTCTACAAAAAAAAAGATCTACATTATATTTCCCTCACAGGTTTAGTTCAAATTTTTGGACTCAAGCAGGAAATACTTCCCATTAATATGAAATACTTGCCATTAATATTTAGGAACTACTTCCTATTAACCCCTTCTGGGCAGGAACCCCTCTTGGTGTTTCAAGCATCATGTTATACTTTAGCTATTGAAAAATAGCAGATCTACAAGCCCACGAGCTTGTAGGTCTGCTATTTTTGAAAAATAGTGAAAATGCGGCACAAATCTTTGAATATATATTCTTTCAGAGCGAATGTTTTTAACTGAAATCTTTGCTTCTGAGTGGTTCCTGGAACAACATATTTTCAGATGGGGGTCGGCGGACAATTACAAATAATTTTTGGGGCGCTTTACATGAAATATTAAGAACCACTGATACAGAAACATGAGGCATTTCAGAAAACTGTCAGGATGTAGAAGACCTTTTTTAATTTCGATGTCAGGCCGAAATGGGTTAATAGTGACACACACACACACACACACACACACACACACACACACACACACACACACACACACACACACACACACACACACACACACACACACACACACACACACACACACACACACACACACACACACACACGATTTTAAAAATAAATAGCAGACCTACAAGCTCGTAGCGTGGCACAAGTGCCGCGCTACGAGCTTGTAGATTTTTCAATAGCTAAAGTATAACAATGCTTAAAACACCCAACAGAATGGGTTAAAAATAAATGAATCCACCAAACTAAAAAGCTTCTGTAACATGGAACCGTGTTATGGAACATGGAACCGTGTTATGGAACATGGAACCGTGTTATAATAATAATAATAATAAAACTTTATTTGTATAGCACCTTTCATGACATGAAATGCAGCTCAAAGTGCTTTACACAAAAAAGAAAAGAAAAGCAGGGCATAAACAATACAGTGAGGACATGAATAACATAGAAATGTATTTTCTAGGCTATATGGGCGTGGCATATAGCGTGGGATTAACTCTGGCCATGGTATCTCTCCCTGTGGCCATAGTACCTCTCCCATCTCTCCCTGTGGCCATGTTACCTCTCGCATTTTGGGCTGTTGGGCTGGCCGTATGGTAAGGGGGGGTCAGCCTTACTCCAGCGTTTATCAGGTCCATCATGCCCGGAGTGAATTTGAGGTGATGTATTGGTGAAGGAGTTTGAAATTCCTCCATTCGACTGTCATTGATGGACCTCTCGGCGGCCTCAGTATCCTCTCCACCAGTGGACCCTGTGACTTCACGCTCTGTGAGTTTATCTCCACCAGGGGGCGCTGTGACTCCACGCCCTGTGAGTTTTCCTCCACCAGGGGGCGCTGTGACTTCACGCTCTGAGTTTTTCTCCACCAGGGGGCGCTGTGACTCCACGCTCTGTGCGTTTTTCTCCACCAGGGGGCGCTGTGACTTCACGCCCTGTGAGTTTTTCTCCACCAGGGGGCGCTGTGACTTCACGCCCTGTGAGTTTTTCTCCACCAGGGGGCGCTGTGACTTCACACCCTGTGCGTTTTTCTCCACCAGGGGGCGCTGTGACTTCACGCCCTGTGAGTTTTTCTCCACCAGGGGGCGCAGTGACTTTACGCTCTGTGCGTTTTTCTCCACCAGGGGGCGCTGTGACTTTACGCTCTGTGCGTTTTTCTCCACCAGGGGGCGCTGTGACCTCACGCTCTGTGCGTTTTTCTCCGCAATAGTCACCCCCTATGAACACGGGGGTGAGTTCATAGGGGGTGAGTTTTTCAGGGGGCCATGCATCACCAGGGGACCATGCATCACGCTCTATGTAGTCACAGCAGATGCAGATATACCAGGGGGGATGCACTTCCTCTTCTCCATCAGAGGAGGACCACTCTTCTGCATCAGTCCAGAGCACATCAGGAGGAGTTGTGTGTTCACTTGATTTGACTTCTCCACCAGGAGGAGCTGTGGGTTCACTATCTGTGGTATTCCTTGTTTTGAGAACATCCTTGGCGAGGGGGAGAAGCTTGGCACCCGCCGCCACAATATTATCTGTTTTGGCTAGGGCGCTATCTCTTGATTCAATGTTGTGGAACAAGTTGCTGGAGAATAGTTTAATGTGCAGTATCAGTGTTTTCACCATAGGGTGTGCAGCAACAACATCAGAGATTCTGTCATTCAAATCAGAGACTGTGTCTTTGGGAAAGCATAGAACTTTTGCTTTTCTCTTTTTGTTACTTTTAACATATTTCACAGCCTGATCACCAACAATCAGGAATTCATTAATTTGGTCTCCATTAGCTCGCCTTTCATTTTCTGTGATGTTGAATCTTACCCTGCTCGGTGTGGCGATATCTCTGTCGTTCATCTGGAGCAGTGGGCTGAATCTGTTAGCCACCTGCACATTCTCCATATGGGGAGATATGATTTTTGATCTGCTTTTCACAGTTTTCCAATTTTGAAGGGGGGTGGACGAGGCTCTGAGTCGGGCTGGTAGCGTAGGCCAGCTGGTCTTATCGGGGCTCCGAGCTCTTCCAGTTAGTCGTCCTTTCAAGTCCTGTACGCCGTTCTCTCTGTTTGTAATCACAGTGGATATACCGGGGGGGGAGACACCCCCAGTTTTTCGTCCTTTCATGTCCTTTGGCCTTGCGCCGAGAGAACTCCAGGCGAATGTCTTATCCTGCGTGCGGTTCTCCTGATTCCCATGTTGTTGTTTTACTTCCAAATTAACTTTTAAATAGTGTAATTCCGCTTCGAGCACTGCAATCTTTTGAAGCAGTTTCTGAAAGTCCTTTGAAGATATGACAGGGAACATCGCGGTGCTGGCTATTTGCCAAGTATCCAGTGCTAGTTAGCTATAGCTATGTGCCACGTACCCATTCACTGGAGGTAAAAAAAGAGTATTTTGCAGTATGGCAAAAGCTTCGTTCTATAGAAGAAATACAGTCCCATCGGTTTACAAGTAATGAGGATCCACTTGTAGTTTCTCAAAGAAAAATAAAACATTGATATCAGTTGAAGAATGCAAGCATAGGCGAGAGCAGCGGAGCGAAGCGTCCTCACTGTACGAGAGCAAGCAAGCAGGCAAGCAGTTATGGAACATGGAACCGTGTTATGGAACATGGAACAGTGTTATGCTGCTGGGGTCGTGAGACTAATGGACACACCAGAGTAATCTAGAAAGAGAGTAATGACACTCCCGTTGACTCTCATTGTAACAATGGAATGCGGAAGTGCTCATTCTATCTCAATGGAATAGTTCCAGCCATAGGAGCAATGTGTGGAACTATCGCTATTAGGCACCCGCTTTGCGGCGAGATCAAAGCTTGTCACCACTCTCTTACTAGATTACTCTGGGACACACAAAGAAAATAGTCCCATGTGACAGAGAGGTCAAACAAAGTTGCTCGGTGTAGTAGAAATAAGTCAACATTACAAATTACACTACAGTTCTGTGGATTAATTTATTTCTAATGGATGGATGGGTCCCCCCCCCCCCCCCCACAAACCGCCAGTTTTAATCAAAACCACATGTTTTGAACTTGTAGATCTGCTACTTTTGAATCCTGAGAAGTAAGTTTGTACATTTGAGTTTTCCACCAAGCATTCATTTGAATTACTATTACTATTTATCATTATTAATAATGTAGGCTACTTGAATAAAAGTAAAAAGGTATTGGCATCAAATTACGAAAAGTAAAAGTACTCATTTTGCAGAATGTTCCCTTTCAAATGTTGATTTTTTTTGTTGTTGAAAATAGCAGATCTACAAGCTCACAATGTGTTCGCATCCCAATGCATAGTGAGCTTGTAGCTCAGCTACTTTCAAATGGCCGACATATGGCTGTAGTGGTGAATGACAATGTAGACCGTTTTGTAATAATCCAAACTCCAGTAACTAAACGTTTCCAAATAAAGTAGAGTATAAAGGTACATGATATTTTTCCATAGCATACATCAGTAAATGTAATTATTTACTCTCCACTGCTTGAAACAAAGTTTAGTTTAGGCCTCATTCACACCAAAAAGACACCCGTCTTGTGTCTTTAATGGCAGCCCCAAAGCATTTCCAATGGAAGTCACATGGTTTGCCCAAACATTTGTTTGATGGAGGGGAGGGGGGCAGAACACAGCCATCAAACACAAATGTTTAGTCAAACCATGTGACTTCCATTGGAAATACATTGAGGCGGCCATTAAACACGGACAAGACACAAGACAGGTGTCTTTTAGGTGTGAAGAACATATGTTCTGTGCTCTGCCTGCGTTTGATGGCCGCCTCAATGCTTTTCCAATGGGAGCCACATGGTTTGACCAAACATGTGTTTGATGGCTCTGTTCCGTCCCCCTCCCCTCCATCAAACACAAATGTCTGGTCAAACCATGCGACTTCCATTGGAAATGCATTAGGGCGGCCATCAAACACAGGCAGAGCACAGAACAGCTGTTCTTTATGTGTGAATGAGGCCTCACTCTTCAAAAAGGACAAACAGTTAACATATTCTCATCATTTAGTGTCACAATACACTGAAAACACTAAGGCTTCGTACACACCTTTCGGACACACAGATCTGTCCGACCGACCACTGATTACATTTTTATGATTTGATGCCTCCATGTCCCACAATGCTTTGCGCGATTTGGGCGGTGCTACGACACGCGGAAATAGATGCACATATGTTCAGTGTAGTTTTCTTGACTGCAGCAGCAGCTAGCAGTAGTTTGTCGAGGCCGTTTTTCACACTCAAAGTTCACTTAGAAGGTCCGGACCAAGGACCAAATATTTGCATTTTGATTTTGGTCCGTTTGGTGTTCACACTGGACTTTGTAAAGCGTACCAAATATGTAAACAAATGACACGTGGACATGTTAAGCGAACCAAATAGTGAAAAAAAGAAAAGAGGTCATTTTGCTACGGAGGGAAAAATAACATGAGGGGGTGCGGGAAATCACTGTACAATTTTTGGGCGCAAACTTCAGTCACACAGAGAGAAGAGAACAGCAACATGAATCATGATTGCAGCAACAACTTGAAATTGCATGAATTCTTAATAAGTATTTTATTAGCCAAATAAGACAACAGATGAACAGAGGAGCAGGTGTTTGAACAATAATGTGCTTGCTGCTGGTGCATACAATTCACCGGAGACGTATAGCCTACAACAAAATATCCCCGAATCCCGATAAAAAGGACTTTTCTTCCATGTGTGCACCTTAACCTGATTCGATATAGGCCTATGTTATTTCTGCGCATCAAATCGACGGGCATTTCCATGTCATCTTATGGTTTAAACTTGAAGCCGTGCTGGTCAGTTAAGCTTCAAGTCAGAACAGCTCCGCTGCAGTTGAGTTGACCTATATCACGTCTTTTGCTATAGTGATGTAATCAATTAATCATTTAGGACCACCTGTGTAGCTTATTTAACATTTGCTCCATTGGCTCTTTATGCGTGCGGCCTTGCGCTAGAGCGAGACAGGATGATTTTAAATATTTCTCTGTCTGCGTCTCTCCCATAGAGCTATAAAATATATCGGGTCTCTCCCCCCACATGTGCGCGCGTCATAACTTTGCGTGGTGGCGGTGGCGCATGCTTAAAATAAACAGATCTACAAGCTTACATCGTGTACCAGACTGTAAGTACCATTCGTGTCGATAACTTGTACATCTGTTATATTTGCGCATGTGAACCTCGTACGCTGCCATTACATTTCTACTCTAGGCTACTCATAGACATATATGCGTCTACTATTAAAATCAATAGTGATCCCCGTAAAAAAGACATGCTTTTAGAACTAATTATTAATGCAGCCTCACAACTGCCGAGGCCCGACGGCTATTTTGGCTATCGTCCTGTATTTCTGTATATAGAATAGAACCAGTACCAGACTGGACTCACTCACTGGAGACAGCCGTGCGCAACTTGGACTCTCCAAGTTACGCACGGCCGTAGCCAAAAGAAGACATACAAACAAGCGATATAATAGTCTGTGTCACGTAACTCAGGAGACTACAGCCTAAACCCCACCCAGTGCTGTCAAGAACGGAAGTTCTCTCCTATTAGTTGGCGGTTAAAAACCACCCTTCTGTCCGATCTGAAGTCCCACCCTGTTCGTTGGCTGTTTTGACTACAAGGTGTCCGATGTGTTTGTTGTGCCCTCCGCCCCCACATTGGACAGGTTTGTCCGATCAAACGACGTGACTCCCATTGAAAATGAATTGGAGCAGCAATCAAATAGCAATCAGGCATCGCACACGGACCAAACATTTGTTCTTTAGGTGTGTACGCAGCCTAATGCTTCAACACTAAGTGTTAATTAGGACAACACTAACAGTGTTAATTAGGACAACACTAACAGTGTTAATTAGGACAACACCAACAGTGTTAATTAGGACAACACTAACAGTGTTAATTAGGACAACACCAACAGTGTTAATTAGGACAACACCAACAGTGTTAATTAGGACAACACCGGTGGCCGAACGGATTGCGGAGCGGTCTTGATACCGGAAGGTCGCCAGTTCGAATCAGCGGTCAGACACATTAAAATTACCACCGCTGAAGTGCCCTTGAACAAGGCATTGAACCACTACGATTAAATGTTCAGGGCCTGGCTGGAAACAAGTTCTTGAGCTTAGCCCAGATACCCTGGGTAAATATAGTAATCATTTCATTTCATGTCTCATGTGTGTTGTGCTACAGCAGTGTTGTGGTTCCTCTAGAGGGCGCTGTCACAGCAGTGCTGTGGTTCCTCTAGAGGGCGCTGTCTCATGTGTGTTGTGGTTCCTCTAGAGGGCGCTGTCTCATGTGTGTTGTGCTACAGCAGTGTTGTGGTTCCTCTAGAGGGCGCTGTCTCATGTGTGTTGTGCTACAGCAGTGTTGTGGTTCCTCTAGAGGGCGCTGTCTCATGTGTGTTGTGGTTCCTCTAGAGGGCGCTGTCTCATGTGTGTTGTGCTACAGCAGTGTTGTGGTTCCTCTAGAGGGCGCTGTCTCATGTGTGTTGTGCTACAGCAGTGCTGTGGTTCCTCTAGAGGGCGCTGTCTCATGTGTGTTGTGCTACAGCAGTGTTGTGGTTCCTCTAGAGGGCGCTGTCTCATGTGTGTTGTGCTACAGCAGTGTTGTGGTTCCTCTAGAGGGCGCTGTCTCATGTGTGTTGTGCTACAGCAGCGCTGTGGTTCCTCTAGAGGGCGCTGTCTCATGTGTGTTGTGCTACAGCAGTGTTGTGGTTCCTCTAGAGGGCGCTGTCTCATGTGTGTTGTGCTACAGCAGTGCTGTGGTTCCTCTAGAGGGCGCTGTCTCATGTGTGTTGTGCTACAGCAGTGTTGTGGTTCCTCTAGAGGGCGCTGTCTCATGTGTGTTGTGCTACAGCAGCGCTGTGGTTCCTCTAGAGGGCGCTGTCTCATGTGTGTTGTGGTTCCTCTAGAGGGCGCTGTCTCATGTGTGTTGTGCTACAGCAGTGCTGTGGTTCCTCTAGAGGGCGCTGTCTCATGTGTGTTGTGCTACAGCAGTGCTGTGGTTCCTCTAGAGGGCGCTGTCTCATGTGTGTTGTGCTACAGCAGTGCTGTGGTTCCTCTAGAGGGCGCTGTCTCATGTGTGTTGTGCTACAGCAGTGTTGTGGTTCCTCTAGAGGGCGCTGTCTCATGTGTGTTGTGGTTCCTCTAGAGGGCGCTGTCTCATGTGTGTTGTGCTACAGCAGTGCTGTGGTTCCTCTAGAGGGCGCTGTCTCATGTGTGTTGTGCTACAGCAGTGTTGTGGTTCCTCTAGAGGGCGCTGTCTCATGTGTGTTGTGCTACAGCAGTGCTGTGGTTCCTCTAGAGGGCGCTGTCTCATGTGTGTTGTGCTACAGCAGTGCTGTGGTTCCTCTAGAGGGCGCTGTCTCATGTGTGTTGTGCTACAGCAGTGCTGTGGTTCCTCTAGAGGGCGCTGTCTCATGTGTGTTGTGCTACAGCAGTGCTGTGGTTCCTCTAGAGGGCGCTGTCTCATGTGTGTTGTGCTACAGCAGTGTTGTGGTTCCTCTAGAGGGCGCTGTCTCATGTGTGTTGTGCTACAGCAGTGCTGTGGTTCCTCTAGAGGGCGCTGTCTCATGTGTGTTGTGCTACAGCAGTGCTGTGGTTCCTCTAGAGGGCGCTGTCTCATGTGTGTTGTGCTACAGCAGTGCTGTGGTTCCTCTAGAGGGCGCTGTCTCATGTGTGTTGTGCTACAGCAGTGCTGTGGTTCCTCTAGAGGGCGCTGTCTCATGTGTGTTGTGCTACAGCAGTGCTGTGGTTCCTCTAGAGGGCGCTGTCTCATGTGTGTTGTGCTACAGCAGTGTTGTGGTTCCTCTAGAGGGCGCTGTCTCATGTGTGTTGTGCTACAGCAGTGCTGTGGTTCCTCTAGAGGGCGCTGTCTCATGTGTGTTGTGCTACAGCAGTGCTGTGGTTCCTCTAGAGGGCGCTGTCTCATGTGTGTTGTGGTTCCTCTAGAGGGCGCTGTCTCATGTGTGTTGTGCTACAGCAGTGCTGTGGTTCCTCTAGAGGGCGCTGTCTCATGTGTGTTGTGGTTCCTCTAGAGGGCGCTGTCTCATGTGTGTTGTGCTACAGCAGTGCTGTGGTTCCTCTAGAGGGCGCTGTCTCATGTGTGTTGTGCTACAGCAGTGCTGTGGTTCCTCTAGAGGGCGCTGTCTCATGTGTGTTGTGCTACAGCAGTGCTGTGGTTCCTCTAGAGGGCGCTGTCTCATGTGTGTTGTGCTACAGCAGTGCTGTGGTTCCTCTAGAGGGCGCTGTCTCATGTGTGTTGTGCTACAGCAGTGCTGTGGTTCCTCTAGAGGGCGCTGTCTCATGTGTGTTGTGCTACAGCAGTGCTGTGGTTCCTCTAGAGGGCGCTGTCTCATGTGTGTTGTGCTACAGCAGTGCTGTGGTTCCTCTAGAGGGCGCTGTCTCATGTGTGTTGTGCTACAGCAGTGTTGTGGTTCCTCTAGAGGGCGCTGTCTCATGTGTGTTGTGCTACAGCAGTGTTGTGGTTCCTCTAGAGGGCGCTGTCTCATGTGTGTTGTGCTACAGCAGTGTTGTGGTTCCTCTAGAGGGCGCTGTCTCATGTGTGTTGTGCTACAGCAGTGTTGTGGTTCCTCTAGAGGGCGCTGTCTCATGTGTGTTGTGCTACAGCAGTGTTGTGGTTCCTCTAGAGGGCGCTGTCTCATGTGTGTTGTGCTACAGCAGTGCTGTGGTTCCTCTAGAGGGCGCTGTCTCATGTGTGTTGTGCTACAGCAGTGCTGTGGTTCCTCTAGAGGGCGCTGTCTCATGTGTGTTGTGCTACAGCAGTGCTGTGGTTCCTCTAGAGGGCGCTGTCTCATGTGTGTTGTGCTACAGCAGTGCTGTGGTTCCTCTAGAGGGCGCTGTCTCATGTGTGTTGTGCTACAGCAGTGCTGTGGTTCCTCTAGAGGGCGCTGTCTCATGTGTGTTGTGCTACAGCAGTGCTGTGGTTCCTCTAGAGGGCGCTGTCTCATGTGTGTTGTGCTACAGCAGTGCTGTGGTTCCTCTAGAGGGCGCTGTCTCATGTGTGTTGTGCTACAGCAGTGCTGTGGTTCCTCTAGAGGGCGCTGTCTCATGTGTGTTGTGCTACAGCAGTGTTGTGGTTCCTCTAGAGGGCGCTGTCTCATGTGTGTTGTGCTACAGCAGCGCTGTGGTTCCTCTAGAGGGCGCTGTCTCATGTGTGTTGTGCTACAGCAGTGCTGTGGTTCCTCTAGAGGGCGCTGTCTCATGTGTGTTGTGCTACAGCAGCGCTGTGGTTCCTCTAGAGGGCGCTGTCTCATGTGTGTTGTGCTACAGCAGCGCTGTGGTTCCTCTAGAGGGCGCTGTCTCATGTGTGTTGTGGTTCCTCTAGAGGGCGCTGTCTCATGTGTGTTGTGGTTCCTCTAGAGGGCGCTGTCTCATGTGTGTTGTGCTACAGCAGTGTTGTGGTTCCTCTAGAGGGCGCTGTCTCATGTGTGTTGTGCTACAGCAGCGCTGTGGTTCCTCTAGAGGGCGCTGTCTCATGTGTGTTGTGGTTCCTCTAGAGGGCGCTGTCTCATGTGTGTTGTGCTACAGCAGTGTTGTGGTTCCTCTAGAGGGCGCTGTCTCATGTGTGTTGTGCTACAGCAGTGCTGTGGTTCCTCTAGAGGGCGCTGTCTCATGTGTGTTGTGCTACAGCAGCGCTGTGGTTCCTCTAGAGGGCGCTGTCTCATGTGTGTTGTGGTTCCTCTAGAGGGCGCTGTCTCATGTGTGTTGTGGTTCCTCTAGAGGGCGCTGTCTCATGTGTGTTGTGCTACAGCAGTGTTGTGGTTCCTCTAGAGGGCGCTGTCTCATGTGTGTTGTGCTACAGCAGTGCTGTGGTTCCTCTAGAGGGCGCTGTCTCATGTGTGTTGTGCTACAGCAGTGTTGTGGTTCCTCTTGTCGGGTTGGTTCACTTTCAGGCTAAAAGAAGTTCACAACCAGGGTTGCCAGGTCTGCTTATTGTGAGCGACCTTTGGCCTTGTTTTTAGGTAAAGTTGTAAATATTGGTAGTTTAGTTGGGATTTTTTTGGGGCTTTTTTTTGAGTGGTGTAAACCACTCCTACAACTGGCTTTTGTGTGCAGAAAAAAATGAGCATGGTTGATATGTTCAAAATAATTTCTGACGTAATTAAATCACACCCGGGTGAACTGGATGACCGTAGCAACCATGGTCATTTTCTCTGCACAGAAAAAGCCAGTTGTGAAATCACATCCGGGTGTGATTTCATTACGTCAGATCAGAGCTGATCAGGCTACATAATACCTTACCTTATTTCATTACGTCAGACATTACGTCAGACCACAGCTGATCATGCTATATAAAACCTTACACCACTCAGTTCACACGGGTGTGATTTTTTAACCAAACAAGAGACAAACAGTGTTTAATTTCCATGTCAAGGACCCCCAAATTAATATAGCCTTTGTCCGTGGACCCCCCTCTGATAATATGTTATGCCATATAGGGACAGGAGACTTGTCCGTGGACCCCCCTCTGATAATTTGTTATGCCATATAGGGACAGGAGACTTGTCCGTGGACCCCCCTCTGATAATATGTTATGCCATATAGGGACAGGAGACTTGTCCGTGGACCCCCCTCTGATAATATGTTATGCCATATAGGGACAGGAGACTTGTCCGTGGACCCCCCTCTGATAATATGTTATGCCATATAGGGACAGGAGACTTGTCCGTGGACCCCCCTCTGATAATATGTTATGCCATATAGGGACAGGAGACTTGTCCGTGGACCCCCCTCTGATAATATGTTATGCCATATAGGGACAGGAGACTTGTCCGTGGACCCCCCTCTGATAATATGTTATGCCATATAGGGACAGGAGACTTGTCCGTGGACCCCCCTCTGATAATATGTTATGCCATATAGGGACAGGAGACTTGTCCGTGGACCCCCCTCTGATAATATGTTATGCCATATTGGGACATATAGAGACATATAGAGACATATAGAGACATATAGGGACATATAGAGACATATAGGGACATATAGAGACATATAGAGACATATAGGGACATATAGAGACATATAGGGACATATAGAGACATAGAGACATATAGGGACATATAGGGACATATAGGGACATATAGAGACATATAGAGACATATAGGGACAGGAGACTTGTGTTGTTAAAATGTTTAAAACATGTGACCAAGTACAGTGCCTTAGAGGGCTGTGGTTCCCCATGTCAAGGACCCCCATTTAAAAATATATACCAGGGCAGGCCGGGACCCCCACGAGAGAAGATTTTTACGGCTCTAGCAGAGATTGTCAACCCGTTTAATTTCAAGGACCCCCATTTTGACATGCATTAGTCCTACGAACCCCCATTTAATGGCATTTATATCTCTGGGACCCCCAATTTATATTGTATACTATAAAATCAATGTTAATTTAACTCTGAGAGTGTACAAATGGAACCAAATGGGTCTGTTTGGTTCCATTTGTACACTCTCAGAGTTACAGACCCATAAGGGTCCATTTTGTTCCAAACTATCATTTAGCTGGGGACCCCCTGGAACTCCCTCAAGGACCCCTGGGGGGTCCCCGGAACCCACTTTGGCAGCGGTGGCCGAACGGATAGCGGCGCGGTCTTGATACCGGAAGGTTCCTAGTTCGAATCAGCCGTCCGACACGTTAAAATTACCACCGCTGAAGTGCCCTTGAACAAGGCATTGAACCACTACGATGAAATGTGTTCTATGAGCAGGGCCTGGCTGGAAACAAGTTCTTGAGCTTAGCCCAGATACCCTGGGTAAATATAGATTTAATTTAATTTCATTTCATTTCCTCACTGTAGTATGGCTTGTTTTCGTGGACCTAGGTTGCTTGTTTCTCTCACTGCACCTGGCAACGCTGTTTTCCTCCTGCAGAATGTCTGCACACATGGATGGAAGGTAAGGAAGTAAATCCACGTCTAACAATAAAACAAGTGGTTACTTTACATTAACATTAGCATGTTATGTATTTGTTGGACCCATTCATGTGGACGCCAGGACGTTAGTTTATTGTGTTCATACTGTAGTGATTTATTTGTAAAGAAAATAAGACATTGTTTTATAGCTGTGGTCAAACCTGAGGATATACAGGAAGATAATAGTGGATGGGAACCTGCTGTCTGTGCTGCTGGAAAAACTACCCACATGTTTAACTTTAACTACATGTGCTTGTCTTTAAATGTCTTAGTTTAACTTTATAAGTACATGTGCTTGTCTTTAAATGTCTTAGTTTAACTTTATAAGTACATGTGCTTGTCTTTAAATGTCTTAGTTTAACTTTATAAGTACATGTGCTTGTCTTTAAATGTCTTAGTTTAACTTTATAAGTACATGTGCTTGTCTTTAAATGTCTTAGTTTCCAGCACTGGTACCTGCAGGGAAGGCAGTCTTGGGCACCTCATGCACAATTTACTTTCTTTGTTGAAATAATTATAGACTATCATACAAGAATAAATAGCATTATACTTTGGAAAAACAGTCCCTCATTTCCGAGACTTTTCAGGCGTCCCACAAATTGAGACCCTGTCTGTCCCACATTGTGACTGACAGGCATCAGTGTTCACATTGAGACCCTGTCTGTCCCACATTGTGACTGACAGGCATCAGTGTTCACATTGAGACCCTGTCTGTCCCACATTGTGACTGACAGGCATCAGTGTTCACATTGAGACCCTGTCTGTCCCACATTGTGACTGACAGGCATCAGTGTTCACATTGAGACCCTGTCCCACATTGTGACTGACAGGCATCAGTGTTCACATTGAGACCCTGTCCCACATTGTGACTGACAGGCATCAGTGTTCACATTGAGACCCTGTCCCACATTGTGACTGACAGGCATCAGTGTTCACATTGAGACCCTGTCCCACATTGTGACTGACAGGCATCAGTGTTCACATTGAGACCCTGTCTGTCCCACATTGTGACTGACAGGCATCAGTGTTCACATTGAGACCCTGTCTGTCCCACATTGTGACTGACAGGCATCAGTGTTCACATTGAGACCCTGTCTGTCCCACATTGTGACTGACAGGCATCAGTGTTCACATTGAGACCCTGTCTGTCCCACATTGTGACTGACAGGCATCAGTGTTCACATTGAGACCCTGTCTGTCCCACATTGTGACTGACAGGCATCAGTGTTCACATTGAGACCCTGTCTGTCCCACATTGTGACTGACAGGCATCAGTGTTCACATTGAGACCCTGCCTGTCCCACATTGTGACTGACAGGCATCAGTGTTCACATTGAGACCCTGTCTGTCCCACATTGTGACTGACAGGCATCAGTGTTCACATTGAGACCCTGTCCCACATTGTGACTGACAGGCATCAGTGTTCACATTGAGACCCTGTCTGTCCCACATTGTGACTGACAGGCATCAGTGTTCACATTGAGACCCTGTCTGTCCCACATTGTGACTGACAGGCATCAGTGTTCACATTGAGACCCTGTCTGTCCCACATTGTGACTGACAGGCATCAGTGTTCACATTGAGACCCTGTCTGTCCCACATTGTGACTGACAGGCATCAGTGTTCACATTGAGACCCTGTCTGTCTCACATTGTGACTGACAGGCATCAGTGTTCACATTGAGACCCTGTCTGTCCCACATTGTGACTGACAGGCATCAGTGTTCACATTGAGACCCTGTCTGTCCCACATTGTGACTGACAGGCATCAGTGTTCACATTGAGACCCTGTCTGTCCCACATTGTGACTGACAGGCATCAGTGTTCACATTGAGACCCTGTCCCACATTGTGACTGACAGGCATCAGTGTTCACATTGAGACCCTGTCTGTCCCACATTGTGACTGACAGGCATCAGTGTTCACATTGAGACCCTGTCTGTCCCACATTGTGACTGACAGGCATCAGTGTTCACATTGAGACCCTGTCCCACATTGTGACTGACAGGCATCAGTGTTCACATTGAGACCCTGTCCCACATTGTGACTGACAGGCATCAGTGTTCACATTGAGACCCTGTCTGTCCCACATTGTGACTGACAGGCATCAGTGTTCACATTGAGACCCTGTCTGTCCCACATTGTGACTGACAGGCATCAGTGTTCACATTGAGACCCTGTCTGTCCCACATTGTGACTGACAGGCATCAGTGTTCACATTGAGACCCTGTCTGTCCCACATTGTGACTGACAGGCATCAGTGTTCACATTGAGACCCTGCCTGTCCCACATTGTGACTGACAGGCATCAGTGTTCAAATTGAGACCCTGTCTGTCCCACATTGTGACTGACAGGCATCAGTGTTCACATTGAGACCCTGTCTGTCCCACATTGTGACTGACAGGCATCAGTGTTCACATTGAGACCCTGTCTGTCCCACATTGTGACTGACAGGCATCAGTGTTCACATTGAGACCCTGTCTGTCCCACATTGTGACTGACAGGCATCAGTGTTCACATTGAGACCCTGTCTGTCCCACATTGTGACTGGCAGGCATCAGTGTTCACATTGAGACCCTGTCTGTCCCACATTGTGACTGACAGGCATCAGTGTTCACATTGAGACCCTGTCTGTCCCACATTGTGACTGACAGGCATCAGTGTTCACATTGAGACCCTGTCTGTCCCACATTGTGACTGACAGGCATCAGTGTTCACATTGAGACCCTGTCTGTCCCACATTGTGACTGACAGGCATCAGTGTTCACATTGAGACCCTGTCTGTCCCACATTGTGACTGGCAGGCATCAGTGTTCACATTGAGACCCTGTCTGTCCCACATTGTGACTGGCAGGCATCAGTGTTCACATTGAGACCCTGTCTGTCCCACATTGTGACTGGCAGGCATCAGTGTTCACATTGAGACCCTGTCTGTCCCACATTGTGACTGGCAGGCATCAGTGTTCACATTGAGACCCTGTCTGTCCCACATTGTGACTGGCAGGCATCAGTGTTCACATTGAGACCCTGTCTGTCCCACATTGTGACTGGCAGGCATCAGTGTTCACATTGAGACCCTGTCTGTCCCACATTGTGACTGGCAGGCATCAGTGTTCACATTGAGACCCTGTCTGTCCCACATTGTGACTGGCAGGCATCAGTGTTCACATTGAGACCCTGTCTGTCCCACATTGTGACTGGCAGGCATCAGTGTTCACATTGAGACCCTGTCTGTCCCACATTGTGACTGGCAGGCATCAGTGTTCACATTGAGACCCTGTCTGTCCCACATTGTGACTGGCAGGCATCAGTGTTCACATTGAGACCCTGTCTGTCCCACATTGTGACTGGCAGGCATCAGTGTTCACATTGAGACCCTGTCTGTCCCACATTGTGACTGGCAGGCATCAGTGTTCACATTGAGACCCTGTCTGTCCCACATTGTGACTGGCAGGCATCAGTGTTCACATTGAGACCCTGTCTGTCCCACATTGTGACTGACAGGCATCAGTGTTCACATTGAGACCCTGTCTGTCCCACATTGTGACTGGCAGGCATCAGTGTTCACATTGAGACCCTGTCTGTCCCACATTGTGACTGGCAGGCATCAGTGTTCACATTGTGTCCCACATTGTGACTGACAGGCATCAGTGTTCACATTGAGACCCTGTCTGTCCCACATTGTGACTGACAGGCATCAGTGTTCACATTGAGACCCTGTCTGTCCCACATTGTGACTGACAGGCATCAGTGTTCACATTGAGACCCTGTCTGTCCCACATTGTGACTGACAGGCATCAGTGTTCACATTGAGACCCTGTCTGTCCCACATTGTGACTGACAGGCATCAGTGTTCACATTGAGACCCTGTCTGTCCCACATTGTGACTGACAGGCATCAGTGTTCACATTGAGACCCTGTCTGTCCCACATTGTGACTGACAGGCATCAGTGTTCACATTGAGACCCTGTCTGTCCCACATTGTGACTGACAGGCATCAGTGTTCACATTGAGACCCTGTCTGTCCCACATTGTGACTGACAGGCATCAGTGTTCACATTGAGACCCTGTCTGTCCCACATTGTGACTGACAGGCATCAGTGTTCACATTGAGACCCTGTCTGTCCCACATTGCGACTGACAGGCATCAGTGTTCACATTGAGACCCTGTCTGTCCCACATTGCGACTGGCAGGCATCAGTGTTCACATTGAGACCCTGTCTGTCCCACATTGCGACTGGCAGGCATCAGTGTTCACATTGAGACCCTGTCTGTCCCACATTGCGACTGGCAGGCATCAGTGTTCACATTGAGACCCTGTCTGTCCCACATTGCGACTGGCAGGCATCAGTGTTCACATTGAGACCCTGTCTGTCCCACATTGCGACTGGCAGGCATCAGTGTTCACATTGAGACCCTGTCTGTCCCACATTGCGACTGGCAGGCATCAGTGTTCACATTGAGACCCTGTCTGTCCCACATTGCGACTGGCAGGCATCAGTGTTCACATTGAGACCCTGTCTGTCCCACATTGCGACTGGCAGGCATCAGTGTTCACATTGAGACCCTGTCTGTCCCACATTGCGACTGGCAGGCATCAGTGTTCACATTGAGACCCTGTCTGTCCCACATTGCGACTGGCAGGCATCAGTGTTCACATTGAGACCCTGTCTGTCCCACATTGCGACTGGCAGGCATCAGTGTTCACATTGAGACCCTGTCTGTCCCACATTGCGACTGGCAGGCATCAGTGTTCACATTGAGACCCTGTCTGTCCCACATTGCGACTGGCAGGCATCAGTGTTCACATTGAGACCCTGTCTGTCCCACATTGCGACTGGCAGGCATCAGTGTTCACATTGAGACCCTGTCTGTCCCACATTGCGACTGGCAGGCATCAGTGTTCACATTGAGACCCTGTCTGTCCCACATTGCGACTGGCAGGCATCAGTGTTCACATTGAGACCCTGTCTGTCCCACATTGTGACTGGCAGGCATCAGTGTTCACATTGAGACCCTGTCTGTCCCACATTGTGACTGACAGGCATCAGTGTTCAAATTGAGACCCTGTCTGATCCACATTGTGACTGACAGGCATCAGTGTTCACATTGAGACCCTGTCTGTCCCACATTGTGACTGACAGGCATCAGTGTTCACATTGAGACCCTGTCTGTCCCACATTGTGACTGACAGGCATCAGTGTTCACATTGAGACCCTGTCTGTCCCACATTGTGACTGACAGGCATCAGTGTTCACATTGAGACCCTGTCTGTCCCACATTGTGACTGACAGGCATCAGTGTTCACATTGAGACCCTGTCTGTCCCACATTGTGACTGACAGGCATCAGTGTTCACATTGAGACCCTGTCTGTCCCACATTGTGACTGACAGGCATCAGTGTTCACATTGAGACCCTGTCTGTCCCACATTGCGACTGGCAGGCATCAGTGTTCACATTGAGACCCTGTCTGTCCCACATTGCGACTGGCAGGCATCAGTGTTCACATTGAGACCCTGTCTGTCCCACATTGCGACTGGCAGGCATCAGTGTTCACATTGAGACCCTGTCTGTCCCACATTGCGACTGGCAGGCATCAGTGTTCACATTGAGACCCTGTCTGTCCCACATTGCGACTGGCAGGCATCAGTGTTCACATTGAGACCCTGTCTGTCCCACATTGCGACTGGCAGGCATCAGTGTTCACATTGAGACCCTGTCTGTCCCACATTGCGACTGGCAGGCATCAGTGTTCACATTGAGACCCTGTCTGTCCCACATTGCGACTGGCAGGCATCAGTGTTCACATTGAGACCCTGTCTGTCCCACATTGCGACTGGCAGGCATCAGTGTTCACATTGAGACCCTGTCTGTCCCACATTGCGACTGGCAGGCATCAGTGTTCACATTGAGACCCTGTCTGTCCCACATTGCGACTGGCAGGCATCAGTGTTCACATTGAGACCCTGTCTGTCCCACATTGCGACTGGCAGGCATCAGTGTTCACATTGAGACCCTGTCTGTCCCACATTGCGACTGGCAGGCATCAGTGTTCACATTGAGACCCTGTCTGTCCCACATTGCGACTGGCAGGCATCAGTGTTCACATTGAGACCCTGTCTGTCCCACATTGCGACTGGCAGGCATCAGTGTTCACATTGAGACCCTGTCTGTCCCACATTGCGACTGGCAGGCATCAGTGTTCACATTGAGACCCTGTCTGTCCCACATTGTGACTGGCAGGCATCAGTGTTCACATTGAGACCCTGTCTGTCCCACATTGTGACTGACAGGCATCAGTGTTCAAATTGAGACCCTGTCTGATCCACATTGTGACTGACAGGCATCAGTGTTCACATTGAGACCCTGTCTGTCCCACATTGTGACTGACAGGCATCAGTGTTCACATTGAGACCCTGTCTGTCCCACATTGTGACTGACAGGCATCAGTGTTCACATTGAGACCCTGTCTGTCCCACATTGTGACTGACAGGCATCAGTGTTCACATTGAGACCCTGTCTGTCCCACATTGTGACTGACAGGCATCAGTGTTCAAATTGAGACCCTGTCTGTCCCACATTGTGACTGACAGGCATCAGGGTTCACATTGAGACCTGAACCAGCCCACAGAGACTCACCCTGAGGTCATCCACGCCTAGATGAGAAGCACTGAGGGAGACCAGCGTCCCCTGGTGGAGGAGGAAGGTAGACAATAAATACACTTTATACTATAAATAAATCTTTAGTCACTGATGGAGACCAGCGTCCCCTGGTGGAGGAGGAAGGTAGACAATACAATTATTAATACTATAAAGTAACCTTTAGTCAGTCACCAGCGATGGCCTCCCAGTGGCCAGACGAGAATCTGCCGGTGGCAAAAAAAAACAAAGGATTGCCTTCGGCGACAGTGTGATGTGAATCTGGCCTTAAAAGCCAGGCGACACCAGTGAGATATCAAATTGTGCAAATTGTTATTTGTTAATTAAATAATAGCAAAAAAACCCGAACAAACAAAACAAACCTGTCGCATGATGATGAATTAGAATGAGCTCTTTATAAAGTGTTAAACCCATTTTATCTTTATCTGTTTTCAAGCATTATGTTGCACTTTAGCTATTTAAAAATAGCAGATCTACAAGCTCATAGCGCGGCACCGAGTACCGCGCTACGAGCTTGTAGATCTGCTATTTTTGAAAAATCTTGAAAATGTGGCGCAAATCTTTGAATATTATATTCTTTCACAGCGAACGTTTTTACTCAAATCTTTGCTTCTGGGGGGGGGGTCCCTGGATCAACATCTTTTCAGATGGGGGTCGGAGGCCAATTACATATAATGTTTGGGGGTCCTTGACATGAAATAGTTTGAGAACGACTGGCAAATGCCATATTGGAACGGTCTCAAAATAATACTGATTTAATCGGTTTTCACTAGCAAAAAAAACAAATAATACATTATATTATTATAATAATAATTCTACATTTAATTTGTGTACTCGTCTCATTCAGTAGTCATTCAGTTGTGAAAACAGACACTTGGAAAAGAGTATAGGCTATTTATTGATTGATTGAATACTGTATTAACAGGCTTTGGGCGCGTGCGTGTGTGCGTGCGTGCGTGCGTGCGTGCGTGCGTGCGTGCGTCATTCAGGTGGGCGTATAGCGGTGTGTTCCAGGTGGGCGTATAGCGGTGTGTTCCAGGTGGGCGTATAGCGGTGTGTTCCAGGTGGGCGTATAGCGGTGTGTTCCAGTCATTCAGGTGGGCGTATAGCGGTGTGTTCCAGTCATTCAGGTGGGCGTATAGTGGTGTGTTCCAGGTGGGCGTATAGCGGTGTGTTCCAGGTGGGCGTATAGCGGTGTGTTCCAGGTGGGCGTATAGCGGTGTGTTCCAGGTGGGCGTATAGCGGTGTGTTCCAGGTGGGCGTATAGCGGTGTGTTCCAGTCATTCAGGTGGGCGTATAGCGGTGTGTTCCAGGTGGGCGTATAGCGGTGTGTTCCAGGTGGGCGTATAGCGGTGTGTTCCAGGTGGGCGTATAGTGGTGTGTTCCAGGTGGGCGTATAGTGGTGTGTTCCAGGTGGGCGTATAGCGGTGTGTTCCAGGTGGGCGTATAGCGGTGTGTTCCAGGTGGGCGTATAGCGGTGTGTTCCAGGTGGGCGTATAGTGGTGTGTTCCAGGTGGGCGTATAGCGGTGTGTTCCAGGTGGGCGTATAGCGGTGTGTTCCAGGTGGGCGTATAGTGGTGTGTTCCAGGTGGGCGTATAGCGGTGTGTTCCAGTCATTCAGGTGGGCGTATAGCGGTGTGTTCCAGGTGGGCGTATAGCGGTGTGTTCCAGGTGGGCGTATAGTGGTGTGTTCCAGGTGGGCGTATAGCGGTGTGTTCCAGTCATTCAGGTGGGCGTATAGCGGTGTGTTCCAGGTGGGCGTATAGCGGTGTGTTCCAGGTGGGCGTATAGCGGTGTGTTCCAGGTGGGCGTATAGCGGTGTGTTCCAGGTGGGCGTATAGCGGTGTGTTCCAGGTGGGCGTATAGCGGTGTGTTCCAGGTGGGCGTATAGCGGTGTGTTCCAGGTGGGCGTATAGCGGTGTGTTCCAGGTGGGCGTATAGTGGTGTGTTCCAGGTGGGCGTATAGCGGTGTGTTCCAGGTGGGCGTATAGCGGTGTGTTCCAGGTGGGCGTATAGCGGTGTGTTCCAGGTGGGCGTATAGCGGTGTGTTCCAGGTGGGCGTATAGCGGTGTGTTCCAGGTGGGCGTATAGCGGTGTGTTCCAGGTGGGCGTATAGCGGTGTGTTCCAGGTGGGCGTATAGCGGTGTGTTCCAGGTGGGCGTATAGCGGTGTGTTCCAGGTGGGCGTATAGTGGTGTGTTCCAGGTGGGCGTATAGTGGTGTGTTCCAGGTGGGCGTATAGCGGTGTGTTCCAGGTGGGCGTATAGTGGTGTGTTCCAGGTGGGCGTATAGTGGTGTGTTCCAGGTGGGCGTATAGCGGTGTGTTCCAGGTGGGCGTATAGCGGTGTGTTCCAGGTGGGCGTATAGCGGTGTGTTCCAGGTGGGCGTATAGCGGTGTGTTCCAGGTGGGCGTATAGTGGTGTGTTCCAGGTGGGCGTATAGCGGTGTGTTCCAGTCATTCAGGTGGGCGTATAGTGGTGTGTTCCAGGTGGGCGTATAGCGGTGTGTTCCAGTCATCCAGGTGGGCGTATAGCGGTGTGTTCCAGTCATCCAGGTGGGCGTATAGCGGTGTGTTCCAGTCATCCAGGTGGGCGTATAGCGGTGTGTTCCAGGTGGGCGTATAGCGGTGTGTTCCAGGTGGGCGTATAGCGGTGTGTTCCAGGTGGGCGTATAGCGGTGTGTTCCAGGTGGGCGTATAGCGGTGTGTTCCAGTCATTCAGGTGGGCGTATAGCGGTGTGTTCCAGGTGGGCGTATAGCGGTGTGTTCCAGGTGGGCGTATAGCGGTGTGTTCCAGTCATTCAGGTGGGCGTATAGCGGTGTGTTCCAGGTGGGCGTATAGCGGTGTGTTCCAGTCATTCAGGTGGGCGTATAGTGGTGTGTTCCAGGTGGGCGTATAGCGGTGTGTTCCAGGTGGGCGTATAGCGGTGTGTTCCAGGTGGGCGTATAGCGGTGTGTTCCAGGTGGGCGTATAGCGGTGTGTTCCAGGTGGGCGTATAGTGGTGTGTTCCAGGTGGGCGTATAGCGGTGTGTTCCAGGTGGGCGTATAGCGGTGTGTTCCAGGTGGGCGTATAGCGGTGTGTTCCAGTCATTCAGGTGGGCGTATAGCGGTGTGTTCCAGGTGGGCGTATAGCGGTGTGTTCCAGGTGGGCGTATAGCGGTGTGTTCCAGGTGGGCGTATAGCGGTGTGTTCCAGGTGGGCGTATAGCGGTGTGTTCCAGGTGGGCGTATAGCGGTGTGTTCCAGGTGGGCGTATAGCGGTGTGTTCCAGGTGGGCGTATAGCGGTGTGTTCCAGGTGGGCGTATAGCGGTGTGTTCCAGGTGGGCGTATAGCGGTGTGTTCCAGTCATTCAGGTGGGCGTATAGCGGTGTGTTCCAGGTGGGCGTATAGCGGTGTGTTCCAGGTGGGCGTATAGCGGTGTGTTCCAGGTGGGCGTATAGCGGTGTGTTCCAGGTGGGCGTATAGCGGTGTGTTCCAGTCATTCAGGTGGGCGTATAGCGGTGTGTTCCAGGTGGGCGTATAGCGGTGTGTTCCAGGTGGGCGTATAGCGGTGTGTTCCAGGTGGGCGTATAGCGGTGTGTTCCAGGTGGGCGTATAGCGGTGTGTTCCAGGTGGGCGTATAGTGGTGTGTTCCAGGTGGGCGTATAGTGGTGTGTTCCAGGTGGGCGTATAGCGGTGTGTTCCAGGTGGGCGTATAGCGGTGTGTTCCAGGTGGGCGTATAGCGGTGTGTTCCAGGTGGGCGTATAGTGGTGTGTTCCAGGTGGGCGTATAGTGGTGTGTTCCAGGTGGGCGTATAGTGGTGTGTTCCAGGTGGGCGTATAGTGGTGTGTTCCAGGTGGGCGTATAGCGGTGTGTTCCAGGTGGGCGTATAGTGGTGTGTTCCAGGTGGGCGTATAGCGGTGTGTTCCAGGTGGGCGTATAGCGGTGTGTTCCAGGTGGGCGTATAGTGGTGTGTTCCAGGTGGGCGTATAGCGGTGTGTTCCAGGTGGGCGTATAGCGGTGTGTTCCAGGTGGGCGTATAGCGGTGTGTTCCAGGTGGGCGTATAGCGGTGTGTTCCAGGTGGGCGTATAGCGGTGTGTTCCAGGTGGGCGTATAGCGGTGTGTTCCAGGTGGGCGTATAGCGGTGTGTTCCAGGTGGGCGTATAGCGGTGTGTTCCAGGTGGGCGTATAGCGGTGTGTTCCAGTCATTCAGGTGGGCGTATAGCGGTGTGTTCCAGGTGGGCGTATAGCGGTGTGTTCCAGGTGGGCGTATAGCGGTGTGTTCCAGGTGGGCGTATAGCGGTGTGTTCCAGGTGGGCGTATAGCGGTGTGTTCCAGGTGGGCGTATAGTGGTGTGTTCCAGGTGGGCGTATAGTGGTGTGTTCCAGGTGGGCGTATAGCGGTGTGTTCCAGGTGGGCGTATAGCGGTGTGTTCCAGGTGGGCGTATAGCGGTGTGTTCCAGGTGGGCGTATAGTGGTGTGTTCCAGGTGGGCGTATAGTGGTGTGTTCCAGGTGGGCGTATAGTGGTGTGTTCCAGGTGGGCGTATAGTGGTGTGTTCCAGGTGGGCGTATAGCGGTGTGTTCCAGGTGGGCGTATAGTGGTGTGTTCCAGGTGGGCGTATAGCGGTGTGTTCCAGGTGGGCGTATAGCGGTGTGTTCCAGGTGGGCGTATAGCGGTGTGTTCCAGGTGGGCGTATAGCGGTGTGTTCCAGGTGGGCGTATAGCGGTGTGTTCCAGGTGGGCGTATAGCGGTGTGTTCCAGGTGGGCGTATAGCGGTGTGTTCCAGGTGGGCGTATAGCGGTGTGTTCCAGGTGGGCGTATAGCGGTGTGTTCCAGTCATTCAGGTGGGCGTATAGCGGTGTGTTCCAGGTGGGCGTATAGCGGTGTGTTCCAGGTGGGCGTATAGCGGTGTGTTCCAGGTGGGCGTATAGCGGTGTGTTCCAGGTGGGCGTATAGCGGTGTGTTCCAGGTGGGCGTATAGCGGTGTGTTCCAGGTGGGCGTATAGCGGTGTGTTCCAGGTGGGCGTATAGCGGTGTGTTCCAGTCATTCAGGTGGGCGTATAGTGGTGTGTTCCAGTCATTCAGGTGGGCGTATAGCGGTGTGTTCCAGGTGGGCGTATAGCGGTGTGTTCCAGTCATTCAGGTGGGCGTATAGCGGTGTGTTCCAGTCATTCAGGTGGGCGTATAGCGGTGTGTTCCAGGTGGGCGTATAGCGGTGTGTTCCAGTCATTCAGGTGGGCGTATAGCGGTGTGTTCCAGTCATTCAGGTGGGCGTATAGCGGTGTGTTCCAGGTGGGCGTATAGCGGTGTGTTCCAGTCATTCAGGTGGGCGTATAGCGGTGTGTTCCAGTCATTCAGGTGGGCGTATAGCGGTGTGTTCCAGGTGGGCGTATAGCGGTGTGTTCCAGTCATTCAGGTGGGCGTATAGCGGTGTGTTCCAGTCATTCAGGTGGGCGTATAGCGGTGTGTTCCAGGTGGGCGTATAGCGGTGTGTTCCAGGTGGGCGTATAGCGGTGTGTTCCAGGTGGGCGTATAGCGGTGTGTTCCAGGTGGGCGTATAGCGGTGTGTTCCAGGTGGGCGTATAGCGGTGTGTTCCAGGTGGGCGTATAGCGGTGTGTTCCAGGTGGGCGTTGTTCGGTTATTTGGCGATGTTGTGCCCGGCTCCGACCAGCCCATGCAGTAGGCAGAGTTAAAGGACTAACACGCACAGTTGAACTAAATGCTCCCAATGATAGCTTATATTTGATGAACTCAAACGTGCATTTTATAGGGTTTTTATTAATTCATATTAATTATAAACACTTACAATCATACATTCACTCGTTCTGTTCACACTTCCCCCCAACACAAGATGAATACAGTATCCCGGCCTGGATTACAGGTCCTATTGGTCTGTGGTTCTATCCTGACTCTGTCGGTAGGAACTCTAGCTATCATTTGAACACTCTAATCTCCCAGATTATGGTACAGTTTAGCTTGTCATGGTTGTTTCTCAGACTTAGTTACATTAAGTGTAATCATGTGGTTTTAAATCTACCTTATCATAATCAAATGATCAGATTAATTAAACAATGATCGGTGGAGAAAAGAAACACAGATGACATTTGGTTACAACCTAAACATCATATTACATCAATTATTAATAATGTACAATTATATATCGCATAATACATTATAGCATATAATTACCGCTGGTCTCTGCCTAGACATGTCACGTTCGATGGTATTGGTGAATCTAATTTACACTTTGTGCCATACAGAATAGTCAATGCAGCCTTCTGACTGATCCCACCTCCATACTGACACTTTCAGCCAATCAGATCCCACAGACCATCCAGCTTGCACCTCTGGCTACAGCAGCTCCTATTACAGTCCCTGTAATGTCTAACTACTTTAAACTGCTTAGATTATTACAGGTATTTATCATTTAGCCTTTTTACCAACCCAATATATAATAGGTTATTTAGAACACATTTACACAATTGAAAGGGATTAAAGATAGGTTACTTCAATTATTGTATGTTCTATGCTGAGTTGACTCTCCCTGTGAAGAGGAGTCAATAATGGCCTGTCTCACAACAGGAGAAAGCCGTAAAACCCCCGATAACCACCGGTCTGTTTTGTAGAATGGAATGTGGGGACCTGAGCTCTCTCACCCTAGAGGAGCTGCTTAATCTCCAATCAATCTGACCCAATATATAATTTCTCATTATGAGTACAAATCTCGCACACCCATAATTAACCAAACAGGCGTATAGCGGTGTGTTCCAGTCATTCAGGTGGGCGTATAGCGGTGTGTTCCAGGTGGGCGTATAGCGGTGTGTTCCAGGTGGGCGTATAGCGGTGTGTTCCAGGTGGGCGTATAGTGGTGTGTTCCAGTCATTCAGGTGGGCGTATAGCGGTGTGTTCCAGGTGGGCGTATAGCGGTGTGTTCCAGGTGGGCGTATAGCGGTGTGTTCCAGGTGGGCGTATAGCGGTGTGTTCCAGGTGGGCGTATAGCGGTGTGTTCCAGGTGGGTGTATAGCGGTGTGTTCCAGGTGGGCGTATAGCGGTGTGTTCCAGGTGGGCGTATAGCGGTGTGTTCCAGGTGGGCGTATAGCGGTGTGTTCCAGGTGGGCGTATAGCGGTGTGTTCCAGTCATTCAGGTGGGCGTATAGCGGTGTGTTCCAGTCATTCAGGTGGGCGTATAGCGGTGTGTTCCAGTCATTCAGGTGGGCGTATAGCGGTGTGTTCCAGGTGGGCGTATAGCGGTGTGTTCCAGGTGGGCGTATAGCGGTGTGTTCCAGGTGGGCGTATAGTGGTGTGTTCCAGTCATTCAGGTGGGCGTATAGCGGTGTGTTCCAGGTGGGCGTATAGCGGTGTGTTCCAGGTGGGCGTATAGCGGTGTGTTCCAGGTGGGCGTATAGCGGTGTGTTCCAGGTGGGCGTATAGTGGTGTGTTCCAGGTGGGCGTATAGCGGTGTGTTCCAGGTGGGCGTATAGCGGTGTGTTCCAGGTGGGCGTATAGCGGTGTGTTCCAGGTGGGCGTATAGTGGTGTGTTCCAGGTGGGCGTATAGTGGTGTGTTCCAGGTGGGCGTATAGCGGTGTGTTCCAGGTGGGCGTATAGTGGTGTGTTCCAGGTGGGCGTATAGCGGTGTGTTCCAGGTGGGCGTATAGCGGTGTGTTCCAGGTGGGCGTATAGCGGTGTGTTCCAGTCATTCAGGTGGGCGTATAGCGGTGTGTTCCAGTCATTCAGGTGGGCGTATAGCGGTGTGTTCCAGTCATTCAGGTGGGCGTATAGCGGTGTGTTCCAGGTGGGCGTATAGCGGTGTGTTCCAGGTGGGCGTATAGCGGTGTGTTCCAGGTGGGCGTATAGTGGTGTGTTCCAGTCATTCAGGTGGGCGTATAGCGGTGTGTTCCAGGTGGGCGTATAGCGGTGTGTTCCAGGTGGGCGTATAGCGGTGTGTTCCAGGTGGGCGTATAGCGGTGTGTTCCAGGTGGGCGTATAGCGGTGTGTTCCAGTCATTCAGGTGGGCGTATAGCGGTGTGTTCCAGTCATTCAGGTGGGCGTATAGCGGTGTGTTCCAGGTGGGCGTATAGCGGTGTGTTCCAGGTGGGCGTATAGCGGTGTGTTCCAGGTGGGCGTATAGCGGTGTGTTCCAGGTGGGCGTATAGCGGTGTGTTCCAGTCATTCAGGTGGGCGTATAGCGGTGTGTTCCAGGTGGGCGTATAGCGGTCTGTTCCAGGTGGGCGTATAGCGGTGTGTTCCAGTCATTCAGGTGGGCGTATAGCGGTGTGTTCCAGTCATTCAGGTGGGCGTATAGCGGTGTGTTCCAGGTGGGCGTATAGCGGTGTGTTCCAGGTGGGCGTATAGCGGTGTGTTCCAGGTGGGCGTATAGCGGTGTGTTCCAGGTGGGCGTATAGCGGTGTGTTCCAGGTGGGCGTATAGCGGTGTGTTCCAGGTGGGCGTATAGCGGTGTGTTCCAGGTGGGCGTATAGCGGTGTGTTCCAGCGACAGAAAGCGTAAAGAACAACCCAGAGTTGTCCTGACGATGTACGTCCAGCAGAGGAAGAGCATCTCTGTAAGCTACATCTCTATTCTCTGTAAGCTACATCTCTATTCTCTGTAAGCTACATCTCTATTCTCTGTAAGCTACATCTCTATTCTCTGTAAGCTACATCTCTATTCTCTGTAAGCTACATCTCTATTCTCTGTAAGCTACATCTCTATTCTCTGTAAGCTACATCTCTCTATTCTCTGTAAGCTACATCTCTCTATTCTCTGTAAGCTACATCTCTCTATTCTCTGTAAGCTACATCTCTATTCTCTGTAAGCTACATCTCTCTATTCTCTGTAAGCTACATCTCTATTCTCTGTAAGCTACATCTCTATTCTCTGTAAGCTACATCTCTATTCTCTGTAAGCTACATCTCTATTCTCTGTAAGCTACATCTCTATTCTCTGTAAGCTACATCTCTATTCTCTGTAAGCTACATCTCTATTCTCTGTAAGCTACATCTCTCTATTCTCTGTAAGCTACATCTCTCTATTCTCTGTAAGCTACATCTCTATTCTCTGTAAGCTACATCTCTCTATTCTCTGTAAGCTACATCTCTATTCTCTGTAAGCTACATCTCTATTCTCTGTAAGCTACATCTCTATTCTCTGTAAGCTACATCTCTATTCTCTGTAAGCTACATCTCTATTCTCTGTAAGCTACATCTCTATTCTCTGTAAGCTACATCTCTCTATTCTCTGTAAGCTACATCTCTCTATTCTCTGTAAGCTACATCTCTATTCTCTGTAAGCTACATCTCTATTCTCTGTAAGCTACATCTCTATTCTCTGTAAGCTACATCTCTATTCTCTGTAAGCTACATCTCTCTATTCTCTGTAAGCTACATCTCTATTCTCTGTAAGCTACATCTCTATTCTCTGTAAGCTACATCTCTATTCTCTGTAAGCTACATCTCTATTCTCTGTAAGCTACATCTCTATTCTCTGTAAGCTACATCTCTATTCTCTGTAAGCTACATCTCTCTATTCTCTGTAAGCTACATCTCTATTCTCTGTAAGCTACATCTCTATTCTCTGTAAGCTACATCTCTATTCTCTGTAAGCTACATCTCTATTCTCTGTAAGCTACATCTCTATTCTCTGTAAGCTACATCTCTATTCTCTGTAAGCTACATCTCTATTCTCTGTAAGCTACATCTCTATTCTCTGTAAGCTACACCTCTCTATTCTCTGTAAGCTACCTCTCTATTCTCTGTAAGCTACATCTCTCTATTCTCTGTAAGCTACATCTCTCTATTCTCTGTAAGCTACATCTCTATTCTCTGTAAGCTACATCTCTATTCTCTGTAAGCTACATCTCTATTCTCTGTAAGCTACATCTCTATTCTCTGTAAGCTACATCTCTATTCTCTGTAAGCTACATCTCTATTCTCTGTAAGCTACATCTCTATTCTCTGTAAGCTACATCTCTATTCTCTGTAAGCTACATCTCTCTATTCTCTGTAAGCTACATCTCTCTATTCTCTGTAAGCTACATCTCTATTCTCTGTAAGCTACATCTCTATTCTCTGTAAGCTACATCTCTATTCTCTGTAAGCTACATCTCTATTCTCTGTAAGCTACATCTCTCTATTCTCTGTAAGCTACATCTCTATTCTCTGTAAGCTACATCTCTCTATTCTCTGTAAGCTACATCTCTATTCTCTGTAAGCTACATCTCTATTCTCTGTAAGCTACATCTCTATTCTCTGTAAGCTACATCTCTATTCTCTGTAAGCTACATCTCTCTATTCTCTGTAAGCTACATCTCTCTATTCTCTGTAAGCTACATCTCTATTCTCTGTAAGCTACATCTCTATTCTCTGTAAGCTACATCTCTCTATTCTCTGTAAGCTACATCTCTCTATTCTCTGTAAGCTACATCTCTCTATTCTCTGTAAGCTACATCTCTCTATTCTCTGTAAGCTACATCTCTATTCTCTGTAAGCTACATCTCTATTCTCTGTAAGCTACATCTCTATTCTCTGTAAGCTACATCTCTTTTCTCTGTAAGCTACATCTCTCTATTCTCTGTAAGCTACATCTCTCTATTCTCTGTAAGCTACATCTCTATTCTCTGTAAGCTACATCTCTATTCTCTGTAAGCTACATCTCTATTCTCTGTAAGCTACATCTCTATTCTCTGTAAGCTACATCTCTATTCTCTGTAAGCTACATCTCTATTCTCTGTAAGCTACATCTCTATTCTCTGTAAACTACATCTCTATTCTCTGTAAGCTACATCTCTCTATTCTCTGTAAGCTACATCTCTCTATTCTCTGTAAGCTACATCTCTATTCTCTGTAAGCTACATCTCTATTCTCTGTAAGCTACATCTCTATTCTCTGTAAGCTACATCTCTCTATTCTCTGTAAGCTACATCTCTATTCTCTGTAAGCTACATCTCTATTCTCTGTAAGCTACATCTCTATTCTCTGTAAGCTACATCTCTATTCTCTGTAAGCTACATCTCTATTCTCTGTAAGCTACATCTCTCTATTCTCTGTAAGCTACATCTCTCTATTCTCTGTAAGCTACATCTCTATTCTCTGTAAGCTACATCTCTATTCTCTGTAAGCTACATCTCCCAAGACAGTGCCCCCCAAAGTGACCCCCCAATCCCCCCCATTTTGGCCAAAATAATATCCCTAAGCCCCGCCCACCTGCAGTTTCAGATATTGGGTGAAAAATGAATGGAATTGATATGGAATTGGGCACCCCAATATCCTATCAAGTCCATTCATTTTTCACCCAAAAAGTATCACCTCCGGGTTTCAGATATTGGGCGAAAAATGAATGGAATTGATACGGAATTGGGCACCCCAATATCTTAGCCAGTGCCTCCGTAGACAGTGCTCCCCCCAAGTGCCCCCCCCAGTGTCCCCCCCAGTGCCTCCCCAGACAGTGCCCCCCCCCCAAGTGCCCCACAAGTGTCCCCCCAGTCCCTCCCCAGACAGTGCCCCCCCAGTGTCCCCCCAGGGCCTCCCCAGACAGTGCCCCCCTAGTGTCCCCCAAGTTCCTCCCCAGACAGTGCCCCCCCCAAGTGCCTCCCCAGACAGTGCCCCCCAGTGCTTCCCCAGACAGTGCCCACCCAAGTGCCCCCCCAGTGACTCCCCAGACAGCGCCCCCCAAAGTGCTCCCCCAATCCCCCCCATTTTGGCCAAAATAATATCCCTAAGCCCCGCCCACCTGCAGTTTCAGATATTGGGTGAAAAATGAATGGAATTGATACGGAATTGGGCACCCCAATATCCTATCAAGTCCATTCATTTTTCACCCAAAAAGTATCACCTCCGGGTTTCAGATATTGGGCGAAAAATGAATGGAATTGATACGGAATTGGGCACCCCAATATCTTAGCCAGTGCCTCCGTAGACAGTGCTCCCCCCAAGTGCCCCCCCCATAGTGTCCCCCCAGTGCCTCCCCAGACAGTGCCCCCCCCCCCCCCAAGTGCCCCACAAGTGTCCCCCCAGTCCCTCCCCAGACAGTGCCCCTCAAGTGTCCCCCCAGGGCCTCCCCAGACAGTGCCCCCCTAGTGTCCCCCAAGTTCCTCCCCAGACAGTGCCCCCCCCAAGTGCCTCCCCAGACAGTGCCCCCCAGTGCTTCCCCAGACAGTGCCCACCCAAGTGCCCCCCCAGTGACTCCCCAGACAGCGCCCCCCAAAGTGCCCCCCCAATCCCCCCCATTTTGGCCAAAATAATATCCCTAAGCCCCGCCCACCTGCAGTTTCAGATATTGGGTGAAAAATGAATGGAATTGATACGGAATTGGGCACCCCAATATCCTATCAAGTCCATTCATTTTTCACCCAAAAAGTATCACCTCCGGGTTTCAGATATTGGGCGAAAAATGAATGGAATTGATACGGAATTGGGCACCCCAATATCTTATCAAGTCCATTCATTTTTCACCCAAAAAGTATCACTTCCGGCTTCAGATATTGGTGGACCACTTTCCCAGCATCTCAGAGTCTCAGGACCACCACCATTGGACTCAGCATCAAAAACGAAGTCGGAATACATACCCCTTGATTTAAAAATAATAGTAATCATAAATACACTTTTTTCATTATTTCACCCAATAAGTGTCGCAATTAGGGCTAACCCCAAACCCAAGCAGACCCTAAGGTTCACTATCCCAAGCTGACCCTAAGGTTGGCTACCCCTAGCTGACCCTAGCGTTGGTTAACCCTCGCTGAAAATAGGGTTGGTTAACCCTAGTTGACTCTCAGGATAGCTAACCCAAGCAGATGCTAGGGTTGGTTACTCCTAGCTGACCCTGGAGTTTGCTAACTCTAGATAACCCTAGCTTATCCTAGGGTTGGCTAACCCTAGCTAACCAGTTAAAACGGATCAAAGACCCTCCCCCAATTACATACTAAATTGTCCCTAAACCCTATTTTAGCCCCCCACACCAGAACCCATCAACCCAGCCCAATAGCATATCAATTACATGAATTATCTCTAAATCTTAACCAAAGCCTCACACGTATCCCTGGCCAACCCAAGTCTTGAAAGAAACAACCATAGCTCAAAGTTCAAACATTTATTAATTTTACACACACACACACACACACACACACACACACACACACACACACACACACACACACACACACACACACACACACACACACACACACACACACACACACACACACACACACACACACACACACACACACACACACACACTTAAAGGAGGCAACTGTGCCTGACCAGAAAAACAATAACAGCCTTAACAAAGGCACACAATTACACAAAATAAAACGACCTGCCTCAGGTGACTTCAATGAGAAAAAATTAAAAACAAAAACAAAAAGAAAACATTTGAGGCACGGCTCACATCTCATCCTCATCTTCAAAGTGGATGGGGGGGGTAGTGGGAGGAGGCTTCCTCATCTGAATCTGAATCTTTAAAGTGGATGGGGGAGGTAGGGAAAGGAGGTTGAAGTCCTCCAGGGGATCCTTCCACTGCTGGGGGAGCTGTATCTGTTGAAATAAAGATTATTGATTTAGTTTTACACACACACACACACACACACACACACACACACACACACACACACACACACACACACACACACACACACACACACACACACACACACACACACACACACACACACACACACACACACACAATTCCTCTTGAGTAATTGTTCTCAACTTGTGGCTCTGCTGGGCTGGAGGGACGGACAGGCGTCAGGAAAAACCTTGGCGGAAGGATACGATGGGGAGGAAGTCGGGGGCCACCTGTTGACCTCTCCTGACCAACAGGCTGACCTGTTGAAACAAACATTATAAATATGGATGTTAGACACCATTCTTATTCGATGTCCTTTGTTTTGCTTGTGTGAAGGTTGTCAGGGCCAATGTCATATCAAGTCCCATGTTAAATATCCCAATAAAGGCCAAGGACATGTATTTTTTCTCACCTTTGTGCTCTGCAGGGGCGTTAGCAACCTTGAGCATTCGTTCTGCTGGAGGTGTTGGAACAAATAGAACATATGGTGGTCAGGACCAATTTCATATCAAGTCCTATTGATCTAGTCACACACAAGTATTCTTACAATTTGACGAGTAATTGTAAATGTCTTACCTAAGCCTTTGAACAGTTGAATCCTGGGATTCAACTGTTGGGGCGGAATCCTCCGGAGGGCCCTCTTGGTTCTTGGGGTGAACTTAATATTGTCCACAAGAACCTTTACAGGGGAGGAGGAGGGAGAGCGTTGCCGCTTTCGTGACTGCCTTCTTTCCTCCTCGCCCTGCTCCTGCTCCACCTCCTGTTCCTCCTCAGACGAAGTTGAGGAATCTGTAATCACATCGAACAAAACATAATTAGTCTGATAGTGTGTTGTCTTTAATCTTGCATACGTGTACAGCATTGGCACTCACCGGAGCGATCATCATAAGTGACCTCACAGTCACTATTGCTCGAGTCTGAGATCGCGATTGCCTCCTCCCGTTTGTCCTCGTCTGCCTCCTCCCGTTCCTTCTTCTCCCGTGCCTCTCTGGTTTCCTTCTGCGCCTTGAATTTTTCGTACCCCTCCATGAGGAGGACGCGGGCAGCCATGACCTCGTCCTCATCGGTGATACTCATGTAGAATTTGCTGGCTGTCTCCTCTGAGTGTTTCATTGCGCTGCTGACCTTCGCCCGGCTGGTCACATCCAGGGTCTTCCGTGACTGTGAATGGAAGGGAAAGGATCTAAATAATACTACTTAACTTTATGAGTTGTCTGTTAAACGTGCTTGGTCTGAAAGATTTACCTTGCTGGATGCTGAGGAACGGATCAGGTTGAAGTTGGGGTTCCCTTTAAGGCCAAGTCCTACCCACACCTTCTCAATCCTTCTTCCGAGGTTTTTCACCGCCTTCCCCCCGGTGGTGCAAAACACCAGTGTCGTGGTGATGCCCTGAGCCGTGGTGGCGTTTATCAGGTACAGCAGCCACTGCAACTCCTCCCTCTTCAAGGCCAGGGGGGCAGGGCCGTGGCTGTTGAACGATTTGTGATTTCGAACCTACCACAGGTGGATATCATTGTTTGATGTTAGGGTTGATAAGAAGTTGGGAAAACCATTTCCTATCAAATCAATTAAGTTTTCCACCCAAAAAAGTGTCGCCATACTAACCCTGATCACATAAACCTCTTTAGTTTAATGAAATGTGGAACAGGGACCCCAATAATTCTACCAATATAATGGTACCACAAAAACACACATTGATAATGGAATCGTTAGAAGTCTTGACTCACATAAATCACGGATCCGCCGTTGCATGGCTTTGCTTCGTTGACTTCGGACACCAGCATGTTTCTAAACACACCGGCCCGATGGCCGTGTGTGATTGCCAGGTATCCGGCCAGGAGCCCATGTATCTTCTGCACGGTATGAAGTAGGAAGCAGGCCTGGAGTTGTTCTAAAAAGAAAAGAGAGTTTAAACTTGGCATTTGTTTAACGACCGGTACACATATCAACTTGTGTTGAATATTCCTTTTGTTGCAGGTCCACTGGTAAGTATCGTTATTTCTTTCTTCAAAGGCATATTTCTTTACAAGTTTACTTACCGAGTAGCCCCGGCAGCTGATCCTGGGCGACCTTCAGGAACCGCAGCTCCATGTTTACATCCAGTTCCTCGTCTGTATAGAAATGCATACAATTACTTTAAGATAAAGGTCTTACTGTGTGCTGTGGCATGGTGTTTGATAGTTTTTTGGTTTGTCCAAGACACTGTATTCTCTATGACATTACGGTCTGTAAATACACTCACTCGATTTCTTAACGAGGACTGAATATTTTTGGGCCAACATGGGAACTGTGAGGCTCTTTGTCATTCCCGTCAGGTTGTACTCGAGGCTATCCAGCTCTTTTTTGGTCAGTTGGGACTGCTTACTGAACCTCAGGACGCCTTGTACATGTTTCAGGAAGCCCCCGAAGTTCAGGATATACATCTTCAATGTGCCGGGTTTGGCCGATTTGGCCAGTTCTTTAAAGAAGCTGTGAAAAGACAATATATGAGTTAAAAACTAAGGAGTTAGTCTTTGGTGGAAACTCTGTGTGGACTCTACCTACTTTCTGGTCTTTTCCAGGTCAAGGAGGGGACGGAGGTGGGATTTCCCCAAACAGCCCAGGCTGTTGCAGACCTTGGCTGCACGCCTGCCTTTTTGCAGCTGGTTCTCTAGATGTTTTGGGTCATTTTGTCTCAAAGACACCAGGTGTTCCACCCAATCATTAATTATGACGGCTGTTGACAGAAACACAAGTGAATACAGGATTTAAATTTTTTCCATATCAAAAGGACACACGTCAAGATGTCGTGAATCCTCAAAGTTACTAACAAATTCCATTTAAAAAAAATTAAAAATGAAAAGGATACTTACAAGAGAGACCCTCCCCCTCCTGGTGCTTCCTCTTTTCGGTGGCCTTTCTGCTGGCCTGCCCCTTGACCGGGGTGAGGTGGATCATTTTAAATTTCTCCAGCTCTATCACCCTCCTCCTCAGCTCCAGGTTCTCCCCCAACAGCCGCTCAAAATCTGCCCGCAGCTCCACACAGGCCGACTGCGAGCAGACTGGGGTTGAATTTGAAGAAACATAATTAATATAGATAGATATCTTAGCTGTCAAACATCCTTATTATTCAATATTGATTTGGTCAGGCACAACTTCATATCAATCCCTATGTTAAATGACCCCATAAATGCAAAAGACCCTAACTTGAAGAATATTTTTTCTCACCTTTTTGACCTGCAGGGGGGTTGGTAGGCAGACCTGTTAAAACAAACATCATTAATATGGATATCCTTGCTGTCAAACACAAGTATCCTTACAATTTGGAACAATTATTGCCCTCACATTTAACGCCTGACGTTGACGCATTTAGAGGTGTCCACCGACAGGTGGCAGGTGTCACCGGACCTGGGGATGACATGTCGTCACCTGGAGCTGTTGAAACAAACATCATGAATCTAGATGTAAGGACACAAAACACAATTGTATATTCTCACAATTGGATCAGTAATTGCACTTACGCGGACTAGAGTCGGAGGCAGGCCCAAGCAGGTCAAGGAACATGCACACCTCATCCACTTCTTCAGGTGTCGCTGTTGAAACAAACAGTATTAATTTAGTTGCCCTTAAACAACACAAGTATTCTTACAATTTGAAATGTGATCGTTCTTACTCAGCTGGGTGGGGTTGGCCTGATGGACTGGAGGGCTGGTCGCTGGGCCTGGGCGCTGGGCGCTGGGCGCTTGGCGCTGGGCCTGGGCGCTGGGCCTGGGCCTGAGGAGCTGTAGGTGTTAAAAAAAACATTATTAATGTAGTTGACCTTAAACAACACAAGTATATTTACAATTGGAACGGTAATTGGACCTACCTCCTTCGCACAGGTCAATCCTGCTAATCATTTCCACACCTGTGGCCCGTAAAGCAGCCAATTTGCCAATTGTCAACGAGCGCTTAGCTGCGGTTGACAATCTCTTTTTCTCGTCCCCCTGTTGAAAAGCAACAGGTTAAAATAATGTACAGCCGGGTCAATCACAGGATGTTGGGGCATTGAGGTTCCTATCCATTGGCATTCTACTTTGACCCAATGCGTGTTCCCTGACAGGATTTGACTTCTAGGGGTCACCATGTCATGGGGGCCCTCAGAAGCCAACTGGGGGAAACTAAGTCTTGCCAAAGGGTTAGGCCATGTTGCCCCCTAATTGGGCATTTTAAATGGGACTTTTAGAGAATAAGACATGCAAGCTGACACATATCTGTTTTAAGCCAAGATCAGGTCTCAACAATCTGGGACACAATTTACTATAATTATTTGTTTGGGTGGTTCTAGTTGTTAACCACTTGAACCGGTTAGGGTGATGACTGGTAATTGGGTGAAAAAGTAAGAGAGGTTAATACTTAGCTGGGTTGCAGAGTTTTAGGGTATTGGCCCAATAACAGTGCAAAATACCCTAACCATAACATAGCAGGCTTTTTTCAGCTTTCTTCGCAATACCAATGCTAAGGTTTAAGTGGTTAAGTAGCAAGCACACATAATTAACTTACTTCTATCTGGTGGACGTCGGCCAGGTGCTTATCGATCCGTGCATTATTCTTCTTGCCACATATGTCGCACGTTGGATAGTCCCATTTTTGGACTCTACAGTTGCAAAACAAATGTATACAAGGTAAGCCAAACCAGTGTAGAAAGCGTATTACACCATTACACAATAATCATTTTCTCATTAAACAATAACACTGCAGGAGTCAACTTTACCTTCCATATGCGTAATTCTGGAGGAGAAGCCTCTCCTCATCATTTTTTATTTTGTGGCCTTTTTTCAGGTGCGAGGTGAGATATACTACCTTTGCACAAATAGGGCATTGTACTTTGTCCACGGAAGCCTAAAACAAAAGTTAAAAATTGGGATTAGTACAGTTAATGGAAAGGTTTTCCATTGTTGATTTCTTCTTCCAGAAATCCAACCATTTATGATAGAATTATTCTCTGCTCCCCAAAATGTACACACATGTTGAAACTGAAAATCAATTATACTTGTAAATACAGCACCAGAAGTTGCTCAGCAAAATCTAACCACCCCAAAAATATAGAATATTAACTCACAGGCATGTTGATACGTTTCAGGATGATTCAGGATTCATTTGTTTGTAATCTGTTGAGCTCTCTCTCCCTCTCTCCCTCTCTCTCTCTCAGTAGTCTACAGACAATGAATGAAGCACATGGCACTTCCCCTCCCTTATATACCCTTCCAGCAGGTGAAACCAATGGTCATTAATTAGTGACATGGGTAGGGTTGTTGTCAGTAATTGGGCTATATAAAGAATGGAATTGATAGGATGTTGGGCAAAGGCAAGTGTTTGGATGGGTGTGGTCGACATGGAAAGAATGCATGGATTTGATATGGAATTGGGTACCCAAACTCCTATCAAATCGAATATTTTTTTCAAACAATTTGTGATGAAATTATCTAACCAATCAAATCCATTCATAATGGATATGATGTGAAATTGGGCAACCCTAGCCTAACCATAAAATCTAAATTAATGGAATAGAAAAACCATTCAAGACAGAGTTATCCTCGGTGCCCCAACACTTACACAATAAAGACCACATACCCCAGACCCATCAAGAACCCTCCCTCTACATATTAATTGCCCCTAAACCCTTTGCTAGCCCCCCACCC
Organism: Electrona antarctica; assembly: GCF_951216825.1. Lineage (NCBI taxonomy): Eukaryota > Metazoa > Chordata > Actinopteri > Myctophiformes > Myctophidae > Electrona > Electrona antarctica. The sequence continues at coordinate 60,052,745 of NC_136811.1, read as the reverse complement.
CAAAACCACTCAAACCCTGCCCACTAGAATATCAATTACATTTTAATTATCTCCAACCCCTGTCACTAATTATCACTAATCACCTACTAAGTGTCAACTACATGATATCACTACATGATATTACCATTTTTTGGAGAGAAAAAAAACAGACTAATCATAAATGGATGACTCAGATTTAGGTGTAAAAGGAACAACATTTATTTAACAAAACTCAAAAGCAAAAAAAACAAAAGGAATAACAAAACAAAGAAAGAAAACAGAAATTGAATTAATTATTAGGCTGCCCCAGATCCTCCGGAGGCTGCATGTCGACGGCGTCTCCTCAGGGCTCGCCGTCTGGCCTCCAGAAGTCGGAGGTATTTGAGGAGTACCTCATACCTCCTCCTGCCTCTGACCTGGAGTTCAAATTCCTCATTGTCCTCATCGTCCGCCTCATCGTCCTCCTCATCCTCCTCCGCCTCTGGGGGATTTGGGGCAACCTCAGGTGGGGTGTTAGATTGCTCCTCCTCAGCCTCTTCCTCCTGGTCATCATGTGTCTATAGACAAACGTAATTGGATTAATGTATATGCCTGTGTTGAAAGGTAAATCATGAATTTGAATTATTTAGGTCGCTCAAAAAAGGTTTGCAGCCACACATCTTTTTATGATGTACTTACATCTTCACCTGGTGAATTGAATTGAGGAGAAGGGTTGGGTTGTGGGAGCACATTTTCCATTGTCGGGGGGTCTCCCTCCTGGCTTGGTTGTTCCATTCTGTATATTATTAGAAAGATTTCAGATTGCAAAACATACAATGTTGATAGTCTTTTCGAAAGAAGATAATTGATGTAGAATTTCAACAATATTTAACAGAAATACCAACCTCTTGGTTGCTGGTTAGTCAGTCCTTCTTCCATGCTAGTCTGATACTGTCTGACAGTCACTCTGAGTCCAAACATATATAGTGTGCCATTAGCTTCAATAACCAACACCTGGTCCGGCTTGATCAACTCCAGCTGGATCAATTATATGCATGTCAACGCATGGAATACCTTAGGCGTAGGGTGGTAATATGTAATTGGGTGAAAAGAAAAGGGAGTTTGATAGTTAGCTGGATGGTCTCATCCAGCTACCCCAGCCTTTAGGGAGAGAAGCTTGCTCTTTGGAAACCACGCGACAGCCGCGCACAGCACCAGCTCGAGGCCGGTACCGGCGCATTGGGCTCGGCCTCACGATTCAGAAAACGTCCTGTCTGTGCAAAAAGGACCCCCCCATAGGATTTTGGTTAGGATCATAAAAAGGTTAGGGCGGTAACTAGTCATTGGGTGAACAGTAAAGGGAGGTTGATGGTTAGCTGGGCGGAGGCCTCGAATGAAGCCTCACTCGAGGTTGGGGGTCATGCGTATTTTGATTGACCTCTTGTGAACCGTACATGCTAGGGTCATAATGAAGATGTCTACGCGTTCGGCAGACAATTCTGAAAAGAATGGATGAACATTGAACTCCTGCGGGACCCCATGACATGACTTATGGGAGGTCATGGCCTCCGAGTCAAAAGCCTCTGTTAGGAGAGGAGCTCGCTCTTTCGCAACCACGCGGCAGCCGTGCACAGGACCGGCTCGAGGCCGGTACCGACGGATTGGGCTCGGCTTCACGATTCAGAAAACGTCCAGTCTGCGCAAAAAGGACCCCCCATTTATGATATATCTGTGTTCCGATTAGTAATCAATCTCCATGTTAATAACGCCCGAAATACCCCTGCCACACTAACCCGTGTATACAATTGTGCACACTAATTAACCACCTTCCCGACGTGGTACAGCCACGGGACCAACACCATTCGATTCAGCGTGCAAAAGTAAGTCAGCCTAAGTTGTCCTTTTTTGGAATAAGAAAAAAAGTCTATAGCGCACCTAATTAAGAGTGTTTAACTCCGCCCACAAAGGCCGCACGGGGGCATGGCGCACATCCACGCGTAGGGCTTGACGAGACGAACACGTTGTTATGTGTTTCTCCACACACAGTCATGTTGTTTCATAAAATCAGGGTTACACTTTGACGCACGATAACTCCGCCCACAAAGGTCGAAAAGGGGCGTGCCGCACATCCACGCATAGCTCGCGATTAGACGAACGCGCCCATATTTGTTTCCCCGCACACGGATTTATGGTTCTCAAAATTAGGTTTAACATTTTCACATTCACTATGGTGTTAGAGGGTATACTTCTATGTACCATTCGAAAGACAGGCCATAGTTGGAAAACTCCTCCTACAAGGGTCGCACGGAAATGGCGAACATATCAGAGCGTAGATCTGGGCAAGCTGAACGCGCCCCTATAAATTACTTCGCGAACGGACTTTTCGTTGGCGATCTATCGTGTGTCGAAAAGTAACCCTAACCCTAGCCAATTAAGAGAACCGTAAGTCTGTGTGCACGGATACACATATGGGTGCGTTCGGCTCGTCGCACTGAGTCTGAAAATGGTCTTGGTTTTGCCAATACGTGTCCGGGGGGCAGGGTTAGGGTCTTGAACCTTTTTGGTTAGGATAATAAAAAGGTTAGGGTGGTAACTGGAAATTGGGTGAACAGTAAAGGGAAGTTGATAGTTAGCTGGGCGGGGGCCTCAAATTAAGTCTTACTATAGTTTTGGGATCGTAAGCATTTTGATTGACCTCTCGTGTACCGTACATGCTAGGATCATAATGCAGATGTCTACGCATTAGACAGAGAATTCTGAAAAGAATGGATGGTGATTGAACACCTGCGGGACCCCATGACATGACTTATGACAGGTCAAAGGTGAGGGTTAGGGTTTCGACACTAAAATGGGTGGCGTCTTCATGATACTTGGGGGCCTATAGAGACCACAAGGATGGCGTCTGGGGTCTGTTTTTCGGACCAAACGTACCCAGGGCTGTGATCTCTGCTGTATTCTGAGCACTAGGCCCTGAGCCATGCACAACCGGCCTGAACCCTCAAAACATAGGAGCTGGGTTAGCGTTATATGTTAATGGGGGATTGGGTCAATCTCTTTTTTATAACCATTCGAGATAGAATCAATCTCTGCTCAACAACCTTTATACACTTGTTTGCTGAAGCTCAGGGGATGTGCTCTTCGAAGGACGGGCCACTTGGACCCTCGCCCCCTGAGTTCCGAGCTCTTAGACAGCAGAAGGCCGTAATCAAAGCCTTTGTTAGGAGAGGAGCTTGCTCTTTCGAAACCACGCGACATCCGTGCACAGCACCGGCTCGAGGCCTGTAACGACGGATTGGGCTCGGCTTCACGATTCAGAAAACGTCCTGTCTGTGCGAAAAGGACGCCCCATTTATGATATATCTTTGTTCCAATTAGTAATCAATCTCCATGATAATCACGCCCAAAAGACCCCTGCAACACTAACCCGTCTATAAAATTGTGCACACTAATTAACCACTTTCCCGACGTGGTACAGCCACGGGACCAACACCATTCGATTCAGCGTGCAAAAGTAAGTCAGACTAAGTTGTCCTTTTTTGGAATAAGAAAAATGTCTATAGTGCACCTAATTACGAGTGTTTAACTCCGCCCACAAAGGCCGCACGAAGGCGTGGCGCACATCCATGCGTAGGGCTCGACGAGACGAACACGTTGTTATGTGTTTCTCCACACACAGTCATGTGGTTCATAAAATCAGGGTTACACTTTGACGCACGATAACTCCGCCCACAAAGGTCGAAAAGGGGCGTGCCGCACATCCACGCATAGCTATCGATTTTACGAACGCGCCCATATTTGTTTCCCCGCACACGGATTTATGGTTCTCAAAATTAGGTTTAACATTTTCACATTCACTATGGTGTTAGAGGGTATACTTCTATGTACCATTCGAAAGACAGGCCATAGTTGGAAAACTCCTTCTACAAGGGTCGCACGGAAATGGCGAACATATCAGAGCGTAGATCTGGGCAAGCTGAACGCGGCCCTATACATTACTTCGCAAACAGACTTTTCGTTGGCGAGCTATCGTGCATCGAAAAGTAACCCTAACCCTAGCCAATTAAGAGAACCGTAAGTCTGTGTGCGCAGAAACCCATATGGGCGCGTTCGGCTCGTCGCGCTGAGTCGAAAAATGGTCTTGGTTTTGGCGAGACGTGTCCGGGGGCAGGGTTTAACCTCTAGGGTTAGGGTCATACAAAGGTTAGGGCGGTAACTAGAAATTGGGTGAACAGTAAAGGGAAGTTGATAGTTAGCTGTACGGGGCCTCATATGATATAAGCCTTGTTAGATTAGGGGATCGCTCTTTGGAGACCACGCGGCAACCGTGCACAGCACGGGCTCGAGGCCGGTACCGACGCATTTGGCTCGGCATCACGATTCAGAAAACGTCCTGTCTGTGCGAAAAGGACCCCCCATTTATGATATATCTGTGTTCCAATTAGTGATCAATCTCTGTTATAATAACGCCCAAAACAACCCCTAACACTAACCCATCTATAAAATTGTGCACACTAATTAACCACTTTCCCGTAAGTCTGTATGCATGGATACGCATATGGGCGCGTTCGGCTCGTCACGCTGAGTCCGAAAATGGTCTTGGTTTTTGCCGAGACGTGTCCGGGGGGGGGGGGGAGGGGGGGTGCATACTTAGTTTAGACTAGTCATTGGTCAGACATGGGTTAAGGTTAGGTTTAGGTGTGCTGCCCCGTGGGAGGTTAGGTTTAGGGTGAGGGTTTGAGATAGGTTGTAGTTGTAGGACTAATGACTGGTCTAACCAATGACTAGTCTAACCCTAAAAACTGTCTGAATTAAGTACTGCACCCGTCCGGGTGCAGGAAGGAAGGAAGGAAGGAAGGAAGGAAGGAAGTTAGGGGTTAGGGATAATTAGTGTGGAATTGATATGTCATTGGTTAGGCTCTTGATGGGTTCTGGGGTGGGGGTCAGGGGTGGGGGTCATAGGTTAGGGGGTTAGGGATAATTAGTGTGGAATTGATATGTCATTGGTTAGGCTCTTGATGGTTTTTGGGGTGGGGGTCATAGGATGGTTAGGGGGTTAGGGAAACGTTGACTGTAATTGATAGTACATTGGGTTATTGGGCAGATATTGGGTGAAGGAAGGAAGGAAGGAAGGAAGGAAGTTAGGGGTTAGGGATAATTAGTGTGGAATTGATATGTCATTGGTTAGGCTCTTGATGGGTTCTGGGGTGGGGGTCAGGGGTGGGGGTCATAGGTTAGGGGGTTAGGGATAATTGATGTGGAATTGATATATCATTGGTTAGGGTCTTTATGGTTTTTGGGGTGGGGTCATAGGGTTAGGGGGTTAGGGAAAAGTTGACTGTTATTGATACTATATTGGTTATTGGGCAGATATTGGGTGAACTATAGCGCCCCCTACTGGTACGGGGTGGTACGGGCGTAAGAAACAGCACCCCCTGGTGGCCGGTTCTGGAAATAGGGTGCGTACCCAACGACCTATCAACCAACACATCCAAAGCCATATCAATCCCATTAATCCGTTTTCATATCAAGTTGATGGGATCCCGGATTTTGTTATAGGAAAATTGGGCCTTTGCCGGTTCCTCATCAACTCAATGTTAAATCACCCAATTACCCCCGAAGTGTCCCTAACCCTCCAGAAACACCAAGGAGACACATCGTCTCCTAACCCTAACCCTCCAGAAACACCAAGGAGACACATCGTCTCCTAACCCTAACCCTCCAGAAACACCAAGGAGACACATCGTCTCCTAACCCTAACCCTCCAGAAACACCAAGGAGACACATCGTCTCCTAACCCTAACCCTCCAGAAACACCAAGGAGACACATCGTCTCCTAACCCTAACCCTCCAGAAACACCAAGGAGACGCATCGTCTCCTAACCCTAACCCTCCAGAAACACCAAGGAGACACATCGTCTCCTAACCCTAACCCTCCAGAAACACCAAGGAGACGCATCGTCTCCTAACCCTAACCCTCCAGAAACACCAAGGAGACGCATCGTCTCCTAACCCTAACCCTCCAGAAACACCAAGGAGACACATCGTCTCCTAACCCTAACCCTAACCCTCCAGAAACACCAAGGAGACACATCGTCTCCTAACCCTAACCCTAACCCTCCAGAAACACCAAGGAGACACATCGTCTCCTAACCCTAACCCTCCAGAAACACCAAGGAGACACATCGTCTCCTAACCCTAACCCTCCAGAAACACCAAGGAGACGCATCGTCTCCTAACCCTAACCCTCCAGAAACACCAAGGAGACACATCGTCTCCTAACCCTAACCCTAACCCTCCAGAAACACCAAGGAGACACATCGTCTCCTAACCCTAACCCTAACCCTCCAGAAACACCAAGGAGACGCATCGTCTCCTAACCCTAACCCTCCAGAAACACCAAGGAGACACATCGTCTCCTAACCCTAACCCTCCAGAAACACCAAGGAGACACATCGTCTCCTAACCCTAACCCTAACCCTCCAGAAACACCAAGGAGACGCATCGTCTCCTAACCCTAACCCTCCAGAAACACCAAGGAGACACATCGTCTCCTAACCCTAACCCTAACCCTCCAGAAACACCAAGGAGACACATCGTCTCCTAACCCTAACCCTAACCCTCCAGAAACACCAAGGAGACACATCGTCTCCTAACCCTAACCCTAACCCTCCAGAAACACCAAGGAGACACATCGTCTCCTAACCCTAACCCAGAAACACCAAGGAGACGCATCGTCTCCTAACCCTAACCCTCCAGAAACACCAAGGAGACGCATCGTCTCCTAACCCTAACCCTAACCCTCCAGAAACACCAAGGAGACACATCGTCTCCTAACCCTAACCCAGAAACACCAAGGAGACACATCGTCTCCTAACCCTAACCCTCCAGAAACACCAAGGAGACGCATCGTCTCCTAACCCTAACCCTAACCCTCCAGAAACACCAAGGAGACACATCGTCTCCTAACCCTAACCCAGAAACACCAAGGAGACACATCGTCTCCTAACCCTAACCCTCCAGAAACACCAAGGAGACACATCGTCTCCTAACCCTAACCCTAACCCTCCAGAAACACCAAGGAGACACATCGTCTCCTAACCCTAACCCTCCAGAAACACCAAGGAGACGCATCGTCTCCTAACCCTAACCCTAACCCTCCAGAAACACCAAGGAGACACATCGTCTCCTAACCCTAACCCTAACCCTCCAGAAACACCAAGGAGACGCATCGTCTCCTAACCCTAACCCTCCAGAAACACCAAGGAGACGCATCGTCTCCTAACCCTAACCCTCCAGAAACACCAAGGAGACGCATCGTCTCCTAACCCTAACCCTCCAGAAACACCAAGGAGACGCATCGTCTCCTAACCCTAACCCTCCAGAAACACCAAGGAGACACATCGTCTCCTAACCCTAACCCTAACCCTCCAGAAACACCAAGGAGACGCATCGTCTCCTAACCCTAACCCTCCAGAAACACCAAGGAGACACATCGTCTCCTAACCCTAACCCTCCAGAAACACCAAGGAGACACATCGTCTCCTAACCCTAACCCTCCAGAAACACCAAGGAGACGCATCGTCTCCTAACCCTAACCCTAACCCTCCAGAAACACCAAGGAGACACATCGTCTCCTAACCCTAACCCTCCAGAAACACCAAGGAGACACATCGTCTCCTAACCCTAACCCTCCAGAAACACCAAGGAGACACATCGTCTCCTAACCCTAACCCTCCAGAAACACCAAGGAGACACATCGTCTCCTAACCCTAACCCTCCAGAAACACCAAGGAGACACATCGTCTCCTAACCCTAACCCTAACCCTCCAGAAACACCAAGGAGACACATCGTCTCCTAACCCTAACCCTAACCCTCCAGAAACACCAAGGAGACACATCGTCTCCTAACCCTAACCCTCCAGAAACACCAAGGAGACACATCGTCTCCTAACCCTAACCCTCCAGAAACACCAAGGAGACGCATCGTCTCCTAACCCTAACCCTCCAGAAACACCAAGGAGACACATCGTCTCCTAACCCTAACCCTAACCCTCCAGAAACACCAAGGAGACACATCGTCTCCTAACCCTAACCCTCCAGAAACACCAAGGAGACGCATCGTCTCCTAACCCTAACCCTCCAGAAACACCAAGGAGACACATCGTCTCCTAACCCTAACCCAGAAACACCAAGGAGACGCATCGTCTCCTAACCCTAACCCTCCAGAAACACCAAGGAGACACATCGTCTCCTAACCCTAACCCTAACCCTCCAGAAACACCAAGGAGACACATCGTCTCCTAACCCTAACCCAGAAACACCAAGGAGACACATCGTCTCCTAACCCTAACCCTCCAGAAACACCAAGGAGACGCATCGTCTCCTAACCCTAACCCTAACCCTCCAGAAACACCAAGGAGACACATCGTCTCCTAACCCTAACCCAGAAACACCAAGGAGACACATCGTCTCCTAACCCTAACCCTCCAGAAACACCAAGGAGACACATCGTCTCCTAACCCTAACCCTAACCCTCCAGAAACACCAAGGAGACACATCGTCTCCTAACCCTAACCCAGAAACACCAAGGAGACACATCGTCTCCTAACCCTAACCCTCCAGAAACACCAAGGAGACACATCGTCTCCTAACCCTAACCCTAACCCTCCAGAAACACCAAGGAGACACATCGTCTCCTAACCCTAACCCTCCAGAAACACCAAGGAGACACATCGTCTCCTAACCCTAACCCTCCAGAAACACCAAGGAGACGCATCGTCTCCTAACCCTAACCCTCCAGAAACACCAAGGAGACACATCGTCTCCTAACCCTAACCCTCCAGAAACACCAAGGAGACACATCGTCTCCTAACCCTAACCCTCCAGAAACACCAAGGAGACGCATCGTCTCCTAACCCTAACCCTAACCCTCCAGAAACACCAAGGAGACACATCGTCTCCTAACCCTAACCCTAACCCTCCAGAAACACCAAGGAGACACATCGTCTCCTAACCCTAACCCTCCAGAAACACCAAGGAGACACATCGTCTCCTAACCCTAACCCTCCAGAAACACCAAGGAGACGCATCGTCTCCTAACCCTAACCCTAACCCTCCAGAAACACCAAGGAGACGCATCGTCTCCTAACCCTAACCCTCCAGAAACACCAAGGAGACGCATCGTCTCCTAACCCTAACCCTAACCCTCCAGAAACACCAAGGAGACGCATCGTCTCCTAACCCTAACCCTCCAGAAACACCAAGGAGACACATCGTCTCCTAACCCTAACCCTAACCCTCCAGAAACACCAAGGAGACACATCGTCTCCTAACCCTAACCCTCCAGAAACACCAAGGAGACACATCGTCTCCTAACCCTAACCCTCCAGAAACACCAAGGAGACGCATCGTCTCCTAACCCTAACCCTCCAGAAACACCAAGGAGACACATCGTCTCCTAACCCTAACCCTAACCCTCCAGAAACACCAAGGAGACGCATCGTCTCCTAACCCTAACCCTAACCCTCCAGAAACACCAAGGAGACACATCGTCTCCTAACCCTAACCCAGAAACACCAAGGAGACACATCGTCTCCTAACCCTAACCCTCCAGAAACACCAAGGAGACACATCGTCTCCTAACCCTAACCCTCCAGAAACACCAAGGAGACGCATCGTCTCCTAACCCTAACCCTAACACTCCAGAAACACCAAGGAGACACATCGTCTCCTAACCCTAACCCTAACCCTCCAGAAACACCAAGGAGACACATCGTCTCCTAACCCTAACCCTCCAGAAACACCAAGGAGACACATCGTCTCCTAACCCTAACCCTCCAGAAACACCAAGGAGACACATCGTCTCCTAACCCTAACCCTAACCCTCCAGAAACACCAAGGAGACACATCGTCTCCTAACCCTAACCCTAACCCTCCAGAAACACCAAGGAGACACATCGTCTCCTAACCCTAACCCTAACCCTCCAGAAACACCAAGGAGACACATCGTCTCCTAACCCTAACCCTCCAGAAACACCAAGGAGACGCATCGTCTCCTAACCCTAACCCTCCAGAAACACCAAGGAGACGCATCGTCTCCTAACCCTAACCCTAACCCTCCAGAAACACCAAGGAGACACATCGTCTCCTAACCCTAACCCTAACCCTCCAGAAACACCAAGGAGACGCATCGTCTCCTAACCCTAACCCTCCAGAAACACCAAGGAGACGCATCGTCTCCTAACCCTAACCCTAACCCTCCAGAAACACCAAGGAGACACATCGTCTCCTAACCCTAACCCTAACCCTCCAGAAACACCAAGGAGACACATCGTCTCCTAACCCTAACCCTCCAGAAACACCAAGGAGACGCATCGTCTCCTAACCCTAACCCTAACCCTCCAGAAACACCAAGGAGACACATCGTCTCCTAACCCTAACCCTAACCCTCCAGAAACACCAAGGAGACGCATCGTCTCCTAACCCTAACCCTCCAGAAACACCAAGGAGACACATCGTCTCCTAACCCTAACTCTCCAGAAACACCAAGGAGACACATCGTCTCCTAACCCTAACCCTCCAGAAACACCAAGGACACATCGTCTCCTAACCCTAACCCTAACCCTCCAGAAACACCAAGGAGACGCATCGTCTCCTAACCCTAACCCTCCAGAAACACCAAGGAGACGCATCGTCTCCTAACCCTAACCCTCCAGAAACACCAAGGAGACGCATCGTCTCCTAACCCTAACCCTCCAGAAACACCAAGGAGACACATCGTCTCCTAACCCTAACCCTCCAGAAACACCAAGGAGACGCATCGTCTCCTAACCCTAACCCTAACCCTCCAGAAACACCAAGGAGACACATCGTCTCCTAACCCTAACCCTCCAGAAACACCAAGGAGACACATCGTCTCCTAACCCTAACCCTAACCCTCCAGAAACACCAAGGAGACGCATCGTCTCCTAACCCTAACCCTCCAGAAACACCAAGGAGACGCATCGTCTCCTAACCCTAACCCTCCAGAAACACCAAGGAGACGCATCGTCTCCTAACCCTAACCCTCCAGAAACACCAAGGAGACACATCGTCTCCTAACCCTAACCCTCCAGAAACACCAAGGAGACACATCGTCTCCTAACCCTAACCCTAACCCTCCAGAAACACCAAGGAGACGCATCGTCTCCTAACCCTAACCCTCCAGAAACACCAAGGAGACACATCGTCTCCTAACCCTAACCCTAACCCTCCAGAAACACCAAGGAGACACATCGTCTCCTAACCCTAACCCTAACCCTCCAGAAACACCAAGGAGACGCATCGTCTCCTAACCCTAACCCTAACCCTCCAGAAACACCAAGGAGACGCAGCGTCTCCCAGTGAGCCGTTTACCAAGACGTCACCTCAGCACGGAGAACCGACGACGACACCTCAGCACGGAGAACCGACGACGACACCTCAGCACGGAGAACCGACGACGACGACACACCAGGCGACCGACGCGGGAAATGAGAAGCCCCACGTCTGCAATCACTGTGGCAAGAGCTTCGGTTTCCCGGGTAACCTGAAGCGGCACCACGACCTCCACTGCCAAATCAGCAGCTCTGCAGCCTGCCGAGTACACGGAGACACGTCTTCATGTCTGCAGTTTACCAAGACGTCCCCTCGGCCAGGACAACCCAAGACGCCCCACGTCTGCGATCGCTGTGGCAAGAGCTTCAGTAACCCAGGTAACTGAGGACGTGGCACACACAGACATCAAAGGGGGCTTCAGCTCCTGCCCCTTTTACCCGTCTGTAAAACAACTGCCCTTTTACCCGTCTGTAAAACAACTGCCCTTTTACCCGTCTGTAAAACAACTGCCCTTTTACCCGTCTGTAAAACAACTGCCCTTTTACCCGTCTGTAAAACAACTGCCCTTTTACCCGTCTGTAAAACAACTGCCCTTTTACCCGTCTGTAAAACAACCTGCCCTTTTACCCGTCTGTAAAACAACTGCCCTTTTACCCGTCTGTAAAACAACTGCCCTTTTACCCGTCTGTAAAACAACTGCCCTTTTACCCGTCTGTAAAACAACTGCCCTTTTACCCGTCTGTAAAACAACTGCCCTTTTACCCGTCTGTAAAACAACTGCCCTTTTACCCGTCTGTAAAACAACCAGCCCTTTTACCCGTCTGTAAAACAACTGCCCTTTTACCCGTCTGTAAAACAACCTGCCCTTTTACCCGTCTGTAAAACAACTGCCCTTTTACCCGTCTGTAAAACAACCAGCCCTTTTACCCGTCTGTAAAACAACCAGCCCTTTTACCCGTCTGTAAAACAACCAGCCCTTTTACCCGTCTGTAAAACAACTGCCCTTTTACCCGTCTGTAAAACAACTGCCCTTTTACCCGTCTGTAAAACAACCTGCCCTTTTACCCGTCTGTAAAACAACTGCCCTTTTACCCGTCTGTAAAACAACTGCCCTTTTACCCGTCTGTAAAACAACTGCCCTTTTACCCGTCTGTAAAACAACTGCCCTTTTACCCGTCTGTAAAACAACTGCCCTTTTACCCGTCTGTAAAACAACTTCCCTTTTACCCGTCTGTAAAACAACAGCCCTTTTACCCGTCTGTAAAACAACAGCCCTTTTACCCGTCTGTAAAACAACTGCCCTTTTACCCGTCTGTAAAACAACTGCCCTTTTACCCGTCTGTAAAACAACTGCCCTTTTACCCGTCTGTAAAACAACTGCCCTTTTACCCGTCTGTAAAACAACTGCCCTTTTACCCGTCTGTAAAACAACTGCCCTTTTACCCGTCTGTAAAACAACCAGCCCTTTTACCCGTCTGTAAAACAACCAGCCCTTTTACCCGTCTGTAAAACAACTGCCCTTTTACCCGTCTGTAAAACAACCTGCCCTTTTACCCGTCTGTAAAACAACCTGCCCTTTTACCCGTCTGTAAAACAACCAGCCCTTTTACCCGTCTGTAAAACAACTGCCCTTTTACCCGTCTGTAAAATAACCTGCCCTTTTACCCGTCTGTAAAACAACTGCCCTTTTACCCGTCTGTAAAACAACTGCCCTTTTACCCGTCTGTAAAACAACTGCCCTTTTACCCGTCTGTAAAACAACTGCCCTTTTACCCGTCTGTAAAACAACAGCCCTTTTACCCGTCTGTAAAACAACTGCCCTTTTACCCGTCTGTAAAACAACCTGCCCTTTTACCCGTCTGTAAAACAACTGCCCTTTTACCCGTCTGTAAAACAACTGCCCTTTTACCCGTCTGTAAAACAACTGCCCTTTTACCCGTCTGTAAAACAACTGCCCTTTTACCCGTCTGTAAAACAACTGCCCTTTTACCCGTCTGTAAAACAACCAGCCCTTTTACCCGTCTGTAAAACAACTGCCCTTTTACCCGTCTGTAAAACAACCTGCCCTTTTACCCGTCTGTAAAACAACTGCCCTTTTACCCGTCTGTAAAACAACCAGCCCTTTTACCCGTCTGTAAAACAACCAGCCCTTTTACCCGTCTGTAAAACAACCAGCCCTTTTACCCGTCTGTAAAACAACCAGCCCTTTTACCCGTCTGTAAAACAACTGCCCTTTTACCCGTCTGTAAAACAACTGCCCTTTTACCCGTCTGTAAAACAACCTGCCCTTTTACCCGTCTGTAAAACAACTGCCCTTTTACCCGTCTGTAAAACAACTGCCCTTTTACCCGTCTGTAAAACAACTGCCCTTTTACCCGTCTGTAAAACAACTGCCCTTTTACCCGTCTGTAAAACAACTGCCCTTTTACCCGTCTGTAAAACAACTGCCCTTTTACCCGTCTGTAAAACAACTGCCCTTTTACCCGTCTGTAAAACAACCAGCCCTTTTACCCGTCTGTAAAACAACTGCCCTTTTACCCGTCTGTAAAACAACCTGCCCTTTTACCCGTCTGTAAAACAACCTGCCCTTTTACCCGTCTGTAAAACAACCAGCCCTTTTACCCGTCTGTAAAACAACCAGCCCTTTTACCCGTCTGTAAAACAACTGCCCTTTTACCCGTCTGTAAAACAACCTGCCCTTTTACCCGTCTGTAAAACAACTGCCCTTTTACCCGTCTGTAAAACAACTGCCCTTTTACCCGTCTGTAAAACAACTGCCCTTTTACCCGTCTGTAAAACAACTGCCCTTTTACCCGTCTGTAAAACAACTTCCCTTTTACCCGTCTGTAAAACAACAGCCCTTTTACCCGTCTGTAAAACAACTGCCCTTTTACCCGTCTGTAAAACAACTGCCCTTTTACCCGTCTGTAAAACAACTGCCCTTTTACCCGTCTGTAAAACAACTGCCCTTTTACCCGTCTGTAAAACAAATGGTATTTAAGTCTCCTGAACTTGAACACAGTATTTTGCGTTGAACAAATTTGTTTATAAATCCATGTCGTTAAACACACCGCATCTCTATAGCTAAAGAGTGCTGGGTTGCTCCACGAACATAGCCGATCTACAAGCTCTCAACGCGTCGCGCTGCGACACGTTGAGAGCTTGTAGATCTGCTATGTTCGCTATTGTTGTCCATAAGTGCCCTCTTAACTGTCTCAGTGCCACCTAACACTCTGCACGCCCCCTACAGGTAACCTGAGGCGGCACCACGACATCAACTGCCAAATCAGCAACTTTACAAAACGCCCCAAACAAGGCGACGCCTCTTCCGATGAGCAGTTTACCGAGACGTCACCGCAGGGAAGACAACCGAAGACGAAGACGCCCCACGCCTGCGATCGCTGTGACACAAGTTTCAGTCACAAAGGTAACCTGAGGCGCCACCACGACCTCCACTGCCAGATCAGCACCTCTGCGAAATGCCCCAAACGAGGTGACACATCTTCCAGTGAGCAGTCTACCAAGACGTCACCTCAGCCCCACGTCTGCGATCACTGTGGCAAGAGCTTCGGTCACCCGGTTAACCTGAAGAAGCACCTGCTCGTCCACTCCAAGCCCCACGTCTGCAGCGTCTGTGGCAAGAGCTTCAGTCACATAACGCTGCTGAAGACACACCGGCGTGTCCACCTGAAGCCCCACGTCTGTGACGACTGTGGCAAGAGCTTCAGTCACCCAGGGAAGCTGAAGCGGCACCAACTGGTCCACTTCAAGCCCCACGTCTGCACCGTCTGTGACAAGAGTTACAGTCACTTGGCTAACCTGAAGAAGCACCAGGCGACCTGCACGGGAACGCGACCGCACGCCTGCGACCGATGTGACAAGAGCTTCGGTCAGTTGAGTAACCTGAAACGGCACCTGATCAGCCACTCTAAAGAAAGACCTTTCCTCGGCCAACTGTGTGACAAGAGCTTCAGTCAGATAGGCGACATGCAGCGACACCGACAAGTCCACGTGGCGGAAAAGCGTTATCGCTGCGAACGGTGCAGCAAAAGCTTCGGCTGTTCCTCGGATCTGGAGAGACACCGTCGCGTTCACACCGGAGACAAACCGTACTATTGTACGCAGTGCGGCAGGGGCTTCGGTCGGCTGGACAGTCTGAACAGACACCTGCGCGTCCACACCGAGGACAGACAGCTCCACTGTCACCTGTGCGAGCAGGTTTTTAATAACGCGTACAGCCTGAAGCGACACCAGCGTCTCCTCCACACCGACGAAGGGCCCTTCCGCTGTAAATCGTGCGGCAAGAGTTTCAACCGCTCGCGCAATCTAGAGAAACACGAGCGCCGCCACGCCCGGCCTACGCCGTTCCACTGCGCGCAGTGCGACAAGAGCTTCAGGACCTCAAAGGTCTGAACAGACACGAGCTCGTCCACACCGGAGAAAGACGCGTCCACTGTGACCGCTGTGACAAGAGTTTCAGTCAGATGTCTAATCTCAGACGACACCAGTGGGTCCACACCGAGTTGAGAATAGAAACCCTTTCCACTGTAAACGGGGAGAGAGTGACCACTCAGGGAGAGAGTGACCACTCAGGGAGAGAGTGACCACTCAGGGAGAGAGTGACCACTCAGGGAGAGAGTGACCACTTAGGGAGAGAGTGACCACTCAGGGAGAGAGTGACCACTCAGGGAGAGAGTGACCACTTAGGGAGAGAGTGACCACTTAGGGAGAGTCAGGGAGAGAGTGACCACTTAGGGAGAGAGTGACCACTCAGGCCACTCAATCTAAGGTTTGACCCAAAATAAATTGCAATACTAATCGTTCAAGGTTTTTTCTTTATGATCCTTAGGGTGCATAAATCAATGCTATTGAACACCCTTTACATCTGTGTGTTGTTTAACGCTTTGGAGAAAACCTCTTAACTCCATTGGACCCTCAAACTGTCTGCTATAAAGCAGCTAACTCCACCACCTCTCTCCCTCTCATGGAAGTAATTGACAATATTTAAAGTTACCAAACAGGAAGGTAGGAGGTGCTGACCACGGGAGATAAAACTGACTGAGAAAGGAGAGGCCGCACAGCTCGTAGTCACGATGCCAACACATTGGCAACAAGTTGCACAATGACATTTAAAGACTTAAAGAAAGTGTCCGTGTCATATGAGCACAATGACATTTAAAGACAAAGAAAGTGTCCGTGTCATATGAGCACAATGACATTTAAAGACTTAAAGAAAGTGTCCGTGTCATATGAGCACAATGACATTTAAAGACTTAAAGAAAGTGTCCGTGTCATATGAGCACAATGACATTAAAGGTGTCCGTGTCATATGAGCACAATGACATTAAAGGTGTCCGTGTCATATGAGCACAATGACATTTAGACATAAAGAAAGTGTCCGTGTCATATGAGCACAATGACATTTAAAGACCTAAAGAAAGTGTCCGTGTCATATGAGCACAATGACATTTAAAGACTTAAAGAAAGTGTCCGTGTCATATGAGCACAATGACATTTAAAGACTTAAAGAAAGTGTCCGTGTCATATGAGCACAATGACATTAAAGGTGTCCGTGTCATATGAGCACAATGACATTAAAGGTGTCCGTGTCATATGAGCACAATGACATTAAAGGTGTCCGTGTCATATGAGCACAATGACATTAAAGAAAGTGTCCGTGTCATATGAGCACAATGACATTAAAGGTGTCCGTGTCATATGAGCACAATGACATTAAAGGTGTCCGTGTCATATGAGCACAATGACATTAAAGAAAGTGTCCGTGTCATATGAGCACAATGACATTAAAGGTGTCCGTGTCATATGAGCACAATGACATTAAAGAAAGTGTCCGTGTCATATGAGCACAATTACTTTTAGGGCAAGAGCTTCATTGTTTCATTGTTCATATAATTTATTTCACTATACTGTGTTTCTTTTTTTGTTTGTCCAATTAGGTTGATAGGTTCGGTGTTTGTCGCGCGCCCACATACTGCCATTACACTGGCCCGCGGCACAGTGCGAAGAAAGAGAAAACAATTAATACATTACTGTAAATCTGACAATGAAGACTATAGACTAGACCAACAATACTGTAACTCAGTCACAACATCAATGAAGACTATAGACTAGACCAACAATACTGTATCTCAGTCACAACATCATCACAGTTAAGTTGTTAAAATGTCCCCGTGTGTCGACTGGAGTCAGAGAGAAACATTTTGTTTTACGATTCATGTGGATGTTTGAGTTCAGAAAGTGGTTTAAAAGGATCCCTGGTTAATAAGACAAAAGACATATATGCCTTAACCCATTAACCCTTAACCCTTAACATATATGCCTTAACCCATTAACCCTTAACCCTTAACCCTTAACATATATGCCTTAACCCATTAACCCTTAACCCTTAACATATATGCCTTAACCCATTAACCCTTAACCCTTAACATATATGCCTTAACCCAT
Source organism: Electrona antarctica (assembly GCF_951216825.1). Lineage (NCBI taxonomy): Eukaryota > Metazoa > Chordata > Actinopteri > Myctophiformes > Myctophidae > Electrona > Electrona antarctica. Next base: position 60,034,967 of record NC_136811.1, on the reverse strand, counting down.
TAACCCTTAACCCTTAACATATATGCCTTAACCCATTAACCCTTAACATATATGCCTTAACCCATTCATCTGACTCCCAGTGTATTGTTGTCTGTATGGCATTGATTCATCTGACTTCCAGTGTATTGTTGTCTGTATGGCATTGATTCATCTGACTTCCAGTGTATTGTTGTCTGTATGGCATTGATTCATCTGACTCCCAGTGTATTGTTGTCTGTATGGCATTGATTCATCTGACTTCCAGTGTATTGTTGTCTGTATGGCATTGATTCATCTGACTCCCAGTGTATTGTTGTCTGTATGGCATTGATTCATCTGACTCCCAGTGTATTGTTGTCTGTATGGCATTGATTCATCTGACTCCCAGTGTATTGTTGTCTGTATGGCATTGATTCATCTGACTTCCAGTGTATTGTTGTCTGTATGGCATTGATTCATCTGACTCCCAGTGTATTGTCTGTATGGCATTGATTCATCTGACTCCCAGTGTATTGTTGTCTGTATGGCATTGATTCATCTGACTCCCAGTGTATTGTTGTCTGTATGGCATTGATTCATCTGACTTCCAGTGTATTGTTGTCTGTATGGCATTGATTCATCTGACTCCCAGTGTATTGTTGTCTGTATGGCATTGATTCATCTGACTTCCAGTGTATTGTTGTCTGTATGGCATTGATTCATCTGACTCCCAGTGTATTGTTGTCTGTATGGCATTGATTCATCTGACTCCCAGTGTATTGTTGTCTGTATGGCATTGATTCATCTGACTCCCAGTGTATTGTTGTCTGTATGGCATTGATTCATCTGACTCCCAGTGTATTGTTGTCTGTATGGCATTGATTCATCTGACTTCCAGTGTATTGTTGTCTGTATGGCATTGATTCATCTGACTTCCAGTGTATTGTTGTCTGTATGGCATTGATTCATCTGACTCCCAGTGTATTGTTGTCTGTATGGCATTGATTCATCTGACTTCCAGTGTATTGTTGTCTGTATGGCATTGATTCATCTGACTCCCGGTGTATTGTTGTCTGTATGGCATTGATTCATCTGACTCCCAGTGTATTGTTGTCTGTATGGCATTGATTCATCTGACTCCCGGTGTATTGTTGTCTGTATGGCATTGATTCATCTGACTCCCAGTGTATTGTTGTCTGTATGGCATTGATTCATCTGACTCCCAGTGTATTGTTGTCTGTATGGCATTGATTCATCTGACTTCCAGTGTATTGTTGTCTGTATGGCATTGATTCATCTGACTCCCAGTGTATTGTTGTCTGTATGGCATTGATTCATCTGACTCCCAGTGTATTGTTGTCTGTATGGCATTGATTCATCTGACTCCCAGTGTATTGTTGTCTGTATGGCATTGATTCATCTGACTCCCAGTGTATTGTTGTCTGTATGGCATTGATTCATCTGACTCCCAGTGTATTGTTGTCTGTATGGCATTGATTCATCTGACTCCCAGTGTATTGTTGTCTGTATGGCATTGATTCATCTGACTCCCAGTGTATTGTTGTCTGTATGGCATTGATTCATCTGACTCCCAGTGTATTGTTGTCTGTATGGCATTGATTCATCTGACTTCCAGTGTATTGTTGTCTGTATGGCATTGATTCATCTGACTTCCAGTGTATTGTTGTCTGTATGGCATTGATTCATCTGACTCCCAGTGTATTGTTGTCTGTATGGCATTGATTCATCTGACTCCCAGTGTATTGTTGTCTGTATGGCATTGATTCATCTGACTCCCAGTGTATTGTTGTCTGTATGGCATTGATTCATCTGACTCCCAGTGTATTGTTGTCTGTATGGCATTGATTCATCTGACTCCCAGTGTATTGTTGTCTGTATGGCATTGATTCATCTGACTCCCAGTGTATTGTTGTCTGTATGGCATTGATTCATCTGACTCCCAGTGTATTGTTGTCTGTATGGCATTGATTCATCTGACTCCCAGTGTATTGTTGTCTGTATGGCATTGATTCATCTGACTCCCAGTGTATTGTTGTCTGTATGGCATTGATTCATCTGACTCCCAGTGTATTGTTGTCTGTATGGCATTGATTCATCTGACTCCCAGTGTATTGTTGTCTGTATGGCATTGATTCATCTGACTCCCAGTGTATTGTTGTCTGTATGGCATTGATTCATCTGACTCCCAGTGTATTGTTGTCTGTATGGCATTGATTCATCTGACTCCCAGTGTATTGTTGTCTGTATGGCATTGATTCATCTGACTCCCAGTGTATTGTTGTCTGTATGGCATTGATTCATCTGACTCCCAGTGTATTGTTGTCTGTATGGCATTGATTCATCTGACTCCCAGTGTATTGTTGTCTGTATGGCATTGATTCATCTGACTCCCAGTGTATTGTTGTCTGTATGGCATTGATTCATCTGACTCCCAGTGTATTGTTGTCTGTATGGCATTGATTCATCTGACTCCCAGTGTATTGTTGTCTGTATGGCATTGATTCATCTGACTCCCAGTGTATTGTTGTCTGTATGGCATTGATTCATCTGACTCCCAGTGTATTGTTGTCTGTATGGCATTGATTCATCTGACTCCCAGTGTATTGTTGTCTGTATGGCATTGATTCATCTGACTCCCAGTGTATTGTTGTCTGTATGGCATTGATTCATCTGACTTCCAGTGTATTGTTGTCTGTATGGCATTGATTCATCTGACTCCCAGTGTATTGTTGTCTGTATGGCATTGATTCATCTGACTCCCAGTGTATTGTTGTCTGTATGGCATTGATTCATCTGACTCCCAGTGTATTGTTGTCTGTATGGCATTGATTCATCTGACTCCCAGTGTATTGTTGTCTGTATGGCATTGATTCATCTGACTCCCAGTGTATTGTTGTCTGTATGGCATTGATTCATCTGACTCCCAGTGTATTGTTGTCTGTATGGCATTGATTCATCTGACTTCCAGTGTATTGTTGTCTGTATGGCATTGATTCATCTGACTTCCAGTGTATTGTTGTCTGTATGGCATTGATTCATCTGACTTCCAGTGTATTGTTGTCTGTATGGCATTGATTCATCTGACTCCCAGTGTATTGTTGTCTGTATGGCATTGATTCATCTGACTTCCAGTGTATTGTTGTCTGTATGGCATTGATTCATCTGACTTCCAGTGTATTGTTGTCTGTATGGCATTGATTCATCTGACTCCCAGTGTATTGTTGTCTGTATGGCATTGATTCATCTGACTTCCAGTGTATTGTTGTCTGTATGGCATTGATTCATCTGACTTCCAGTGTATTGTTGTCTGTATGGCATTGATTCATCTGACTCCCAGTGTATTGTTGTCTGTATGGCATTGATTCATCTGACTCCCAGTGTATTGTTGTCTGTATGGCATTGATTCATCTGACTCCCAGTGTATTGTTGTCTGTATGGCATTGATTCATCTGACTCCCAGTGTATTGTTGTCTGTATGGCATTGATTCATCTGACTCCCAGTGTATTGTCTGTATGGCATTGATTCATCTGACTCCCAGTGTATTGTCTGTATGGCATTGATTCATCTGACTCCCAGTGTATTGTCTGTATGGCATTGATTCATCTGACTCCCAGTGTATTGTTGTCTGTATGGCATTGATTCATCTGACTCCCAGTGTATTGTTGTCTGTATGGCATTGATTCATCTGACTTCCAGTGTATTGTTGTCTGTATGGCATTGATTCATCTGACTCCCAGTGTATTGTTGTCTGTATGGCATTGATTCATCTGACTCCCAGTGTATTGTTGTCTGTATGGCATTGATTCATCTGACTTCCAGTGTATTGTTGTCTGTATGGCATTGATTCATCTGACTCCCAGTGTATTGTCTGTATGGCATTGATTCATCTGACTCCCAGTGTATTGTTGTCTGTATGGCATTGATTCATCTGACTTCCAGTGTATTGTTGTCTGTATGGCATTGATTCATCTGACTCCCAGTGTATTGTTGTCTGTATGGCATTGATTCATCTGACTCCCAGTGTATTGTTGTCTGTATGGCATTGATTCATCTGACTCCCAGTGTATTGTTGTCTGTATGGCATTGATTCATCTGACTCCCAGTGTATTGTTGTCTGTATGGCATTGATTCATCTGACTTCCAGTGTATTGTTGTCTGTATGGCATTGATTCATCTGACTCCCAGTGTATTGTTGTCTGTATGGCATTGATTCATCTGACTCCCAGTGTATTGTTGTCTGTATGGCATTGATTCATCTGACTCCCAGTGTATTGTTGTCTGTATGGCATTGATTCATCTGACTCCCAGTGTATTGTTGTCTGTATGGCATTGATTCATCTGACTTCCAGTGTATTGTTGTCTGTATGGCATTGATTCATCTGACTCCCAGTGTATTGTTGTCTGTATGGCATTGATTAATCTGACTTCCAGTGTATTGTTGTCTGTATGGCATTGATTCATCTGACTCCCAGTGTATTGTTGTCTGTATGGCATTGATTCATCTGACTCCCAGTGTATTGTTGTCTGTATGGCATTGATTCATCTGACTCCCAGTGTATTGTTGTCTGTATGGCATTGATTCATCTGACTCCCAGTGTATTGTCTGTATGGCATTGATTCATCTGACTCCCAGTGTATTGTCTGTATGGCATTGATTCATCTGACTCCCAGTGTATTGTTGTCTGTATGGCATTGATTCATCTGACTCCCAGTGTATTGTTGTCTGTATGGCATTGATTCATCTGACTCCCAGTGTATTGTTGTCTGTATGGCATTGATTCATCTGACTCCCAGTGTATTGTCTGTATGGCATTGATTCATCTGACTCCCAGTGTATTGTTGTCTGTATGGCATTGATTCATCTGACTCCCAGTGTATTGTTGTCTGTATGGCATTGATTCATCTGACTCCCAGTGTATTGTCTGTATGGCATTGATTCATCTGACTCCCAGTGTATTGTCTGTATGGCATTGATTCATCTGACTCCCAGTGTATTGTCTGTATGGCATTGATTCATCTGACTCCCAGTGTATTGTCTGTATGGCATTGATTCATCTGACTTCCAGTGTATTGTTGTCTGTATGGCATTGATTCATCTGACTCCCAGTGTATTGTTGTCTGTATGGCATTGATTCATCTGACTCCCAGTGTATTGTTGTCTGTATGGCATTGATTCATCTGACTCCCAGTGTATTGTTGTCTGTATGGCATTGATTCATCTGACTCCCAGTGTATTGTTGTCTGTATGGCATTGATTCATCTGACTTCCAGTGTATTGTTGTCTGTATGGCATTGATTCATCTGACTCCCAGTGTATTGTTGTCTGTATGGCATTGATTCATCTGACTCCCAGTGTATTGTTGTCTGTATGGCATTGATTCATCTGACTCCCAGTGTATTGTTGTCTGTATGGCATTGATTCATCTGACTCCCAGTGTATTGTTTGTCAATTACAGAGAACAGAGGATTCCGAATTAGCCCATTCTGGACGGGAACCACTTTTGGTGTTTAAAGCATTACGTTATACTTTAGCTACTGAAAAACAGCAGATCTACAAGCTAGCGCGGCACTCGGTGCGTGTAGATCTGCTGTTTTTGAAAAATCGAGAAAATGTAGCGCAAAGCTTTGAATATATATTATTTCAGAGCCAACGTTTTTAGCTCAAATGTTTGCTTCTGCAGGGAGGGGGTCCCTGGAACTACATATTTACTTCATGCAGGGAGGGGGTCCCTGGAACTACATATTTACTTCATGCAGGGAGGGGGTCCCTGGAACTACATATTTACTTCATGCAGGGAGGGGGTCCCTGGAACTACATATTTACTTCATGCAGGGAGGGGGTCCCTGGAACTACATATTTACTTCATGCAGGGAGGGGGTCCCTGGAACTACATATTTACTTCATGCAGGGAGGGGGTCCCTGGAACTACATATTTACTTCATGCAATTTACTTCATGCAGGGGGGGGGGGGGGGGTCCTGGAACAACATCTTTACTTCATGCAGGGGGGGGGGGGTCCCTGGAACTACATATTTACTTCATGCAGGGAGGGGGTCCCTGGAACTACATATTTACTTCATGCAGGGAGGGGGTCCCTGGAACTACATATTTACTTCATGCAATTTACTTCATGCAGGGGGGGGGGTCCCTGGAACTACATATTCCTCTGAGCCAACCAGGTTTCAGGTTTCAGTACAGGATCCTCAAGTCATTCCTCTGAGCCAACCAGGTTTCAGTACAGGATCCTCAAGTCATTCCTCTGAGCCAACCAGGTTTCAGTACAGGATCCTCAAGTCATTCCTCTGAGCCAACCAGGTTTCAGGTTTCAGTACAGGATCCTCAAGTCATTCCTCTGAGCCAACCAGGTTTCAGTACAGGATCCTCAAGTCATTCCTCTGAGCCAACCAGGTTTCAGCAGATCCTCAAGTCATTCCTCTGAGCCAACCAGGTTTCAGCAGATCCTCAAGTCATTCCTCTGAGCCAACCAGGTTTCAGGTTTCAGTACAGGATCCTCAAGTCATTCCTCTGAGCCAACCAGGTTTCAGGTTTCAGTACAGGATCCTCAAGTCATTCCTCTGAGCCAACCAGGTTTCAGGTTTCAGGTTTCAGTACAGGATCCTCAAGTCATTCCTCTGAGCCAACCAGGTTTCAGGTTTCAGGTTTCAGTACAGGATCCTCAAGTCATTCCTCTGAGCCAACCAGGTTTCAGGTTTCAGGTTTCAGTACAGGATCCTCAAGTCATTCCTCTGAGCCAACCAGGTTTCAGGTTTCAGGTTTCAGTACAGGATCCTCAAGTCATTCCTCTGAGCCAACCAGGTTTCAGGTTTCAGGTTTCAGTATAGGATCCTCAAGTCATTCCTCTGAGCCAACCAGGTTTCAGGTTTCAGGTTTCAGTACAGGATCCTCAAGTCATTCCTCTGAGCCAACCAGGTTTCAGGTTTCAGGTTTCAGTACAGGATCCTCAAGTCATTCCTCTGAGCCAACCAGGTTTCAGGTTTCAGGTTTCAGTACAGGATCCTCAAGTCATTCCTCTGAGCCAACCAGGTTTCAGGTTTCAGGTTTCAGTACAGGATCCTCAAGTCATTCCTCTGAGCCAACCAGGTTTCAGGTTTCAGGTTTCAGTACAGGATCCTCAAGTCATTCCTCTGAGCCAACCAGGTTTCAGGTTTCAGTACAGGATCCTCAAGTCATTCCTCTGAGCCAACCAGGTTTCAGGTTTCAGGTTTCAGTACAGGATCCTCAAGTCATTCCTCTGAGCCAACCAGGTTTCAGGTTTCAGGTTTCAGTACAGGATCCTCAAGTCATTCCTCTGAGCCAACCAGGTTTCAGGTTTCAGGTTTCAGTACAGGATCCTCAAGTCATTCCTCTGAGCCAACCAGGTTTCAGGTTTCAGGTTTCAGTACAGGATCCTCAAGTCATTCCTCTGAGCCAACCAGGTTTCAGGTTTCAGGTTTCAGTACAGGATCCTCAAGTCATTCCTCTGAGCCAACCAGGTTTCAGGTTTCAGGTTTCAGTATAGGATCCTCAAGTCATTCCTCTGAGCCAACCAGGTTTCAGGTTTCAGGTTTCAGTACAGGATCCTCAAGTCATTCCTCTGAGCCAACCAGGTTTCAGGTTTCAGGTTTCAGTACAGGATCCTCAAGTCATTCCTCTGAGCCAACCAGGTTTCAGGTTTCAGGTTTCAGTACAGGATCCTCAAGTCATTCCTCTGAGCCAACCAGGTTTCAGGTTTCAGGTTTCAGTACAGGATCCTCAAGTCATTCCTCTGAGCCAACCAGGTTTCAGGTTTCAGGTTTCAGTACAGGATCCTCAAGTCATTCCTCTGAGCCAACCAGGTTTCAGGTTTCAGTACAGGATCCTCAAGTCATTCCTCTGAGCCAACCAGGTTTCAGGTTTCAGGTTTCAGTACAGGATCCTCAAGTCATTCCTCTGAGCCAACCAGGTTTCAGGTTTCAGGTTTCAGTACAGGATCCTCAAGTCATTCCTCTGAGCCAACCAGGTTTCAGGTTTCAGGTTTCAGTACAGGATCCTCAAGTCATTCCTCTGAGCCAACCAGGTTTCAGCAGCAAAACGGCTGCTCGATTGTGTGCCTTTTTTAATATTCTATTTTCTTCCATTGTGTTAGTGCTGTAGTGATATATATATATATATTTACAGTAATAGTGGGATTCTGGTTATCTGCTATTATTGTCTCATCTCATTTATCATTAAGGTTGTTTATTATGGATATATAATCGCCACGTTAACTGGATTTAGTAATTCTCTTTTACATTATTATTCTGTAGCAATAAATGTGACAGAAATACAAGATGTAAGTGCTCATTTTATCTTGTTTTATAAAAAAAATAAAGTGAAACATTCCAAATGATCCAAGTTATTTCCTGTTGAATATCAGTAGATGTCTAGTATCATGTTAACAGACTGTTGCCTCTCGCAACGGAAGCTCTGATCATGAGTCAAATATAAATGCTTCCATCGTACAGTCTGGAGCAACGGAAGCTCTGATCATGAGTCAAATATAAATGCTTCCGTCATACAGTCTGGAGCAACGGAAGCTCTGATCACGAGTAAAATATAAATGCTTCCGTCGTACAGTCTGGAGCGACGGAAGCTCTGATCACGAGTCAAATATAAATGCTTCCGTCGTACAGTCTGGACTCCAGACTCTGGAGCAACGGAAGCTCTGATCACGAGTCAAATATAAATGCTTCCGTCGTACAGTCTGGAGCAACGGAAGCTCTGATCACGAGTCAAATATAAATGCTTCCGTCGTACAGTCTGGAGCGACGGAAGCTCTGATCACGAGTCAAATATAAATGCTTCCGTCGTACAGTCTGGAGCGACGGAAGCTCTGATCACGAGTCAAATATAAATGCTTCCGTCGTACAGTCTGGAGCGACGGAAGCTCTGATCACGAGTCAAATATAAATGCTTCCGTCGTACAGTCTGGAGCAACGGAAGCTCTGATCACGAGTCAAATATAAATGCTTCCGTCGTACAGTCTGGAGCAACGGAAGCTCTGATCACGAGTCAAATATAAATGCTTCCGTCGTACAGTCTGGAGCAACGGAAGCTCTGATCACGAGTCAAATATAAATGCTTCCGTCGTACAGTCTGGAGCAACGGAAGCTCTGATCACGAGTCAAATATAAATGCTTCCGTCATACAGTCTGGAGCAACGGAAGCTCTGATCACGAGTCAAATATAAATGCTTCCGTCGTACAGTCTGGAGCAACGGAAGCTCTGATCACGAGTCAAATATAAATGCTTCCGTCGTACAGTCTGGAGCAACGGAAGCTCTGATCACGAGTCAAATATAAATGCTTCCGTCGTACAGTCTGGAGCAACGGAAGCTCTGATCACGAGTCAAATATAAATGCTTCCGTCGTACAGTCTGGAGCAACGGAAGCTCTGATCACGAGTCAAATATAAATGCTTCCGTCGTACAGTCTGGAGCAACGGAAGCTCTGATCACGAGTCAAATATAAATGCTTCCGTCGTACAGTCTGGAGCAACGGAAGCTCTGATCACGAGTCAAATATAAATGCTTCCGTCGTACAGTCTGGAGCAACAGAAGCTCTGATCACGAGTCAAATATAAAGCGGAAGTGGAGCCTCCTCCCCACTTCCGTTTAGTCTTAACATTTATCCTAATATAAATAGAAATCATCTAAGCTCATACAGCTTGCCTCTTAGCAGAAATTGAAATGAAAAAAAAAAGCTAAAGATAATATTTTAAAATGTATTTTCGTGAATGGAAATGGCAGCTTCCTGACTCTGACTATACTTATATTGATCCCAAATGACTGATTCTTATAATCTGTATTCTGTACTTATGCATGCATACAGAATAAAATCACACCCGTGTGAAGTGAGGGGTGCGAATATATTGAGTGCATGTGTTTGGTCCGACTAGTCATTGGTCCGAAACACGACAATCCACCTCAAACCCTAACCATAACCGCAAGCACGGGAGCAGGCGCTAGTCCGAGGTGGAGGAGCAGGCGCTAGTCCGAGGTGGAGGAGCAGGCGCTAGTCCGAGGTGGAGGAGCAGGCGCTAGTCCGAGGTGCGGACGCATGTCGAACCAATGCTCCGTCGGACCATAGTATGCCCCCCGAATATATTAAAGTCTATAACTCATGTTGATTAGGTGATGTAATGGTGATGTAAAACAAACGGTGCAAACACAAACATTAGACACCATTAACAATGAAGAGATGACGTTATGAGGGACAATATGACGTACATTTTCCCTTCATTGTCAATGGCGTTTACAAAACAAACAATGAACTAAAAACAAACATTAAACCTGTATATAGGAGGGACTAGGGGAGGGGCTAGCAGCCAGAGCCAATCACAGACACCTGCGTCATACGGCATTAGCCAATCGCAGGCCGGAGCTCAACATTCCATTAGCCAATCGCAGGCCGGAGCTCAACATTCCATTAGCCAATCGCAGGCCTGAACTCAACATTCCTGACCAACTAAGAACAACAACATGTGGAAATGGTCAGCTGATTCGACCGTTATCTCTGCATTGGAACGGCGAAATCATCCATTATCAGCACGTTTGAATGGTGCCAAAATGTGCTCACCACATAGCCTGGTCAAGGTTTCCCCCTGGTGGACGTGTCATTTCCAACTATTGTCGGTGCATGGAACTAGGAGCTACTAATATATACTATTCTCTGCCTATCAGGACGTAACTCGGACGGCGCTGAGTCGGGTCTGGTGGCCTTCGCAACGCTCGGCGCGGTGACTCGCTTGGCTAGCGCCTCGCTCGTCGGTGCCTCACGTAGCTCATGGCCACCAGACACGGCGCGCCTCCGTCAGGACATCAGTGATAATGACAATGCTACAATCGCAGATAATGACATACTGAACAGTGAGGATGCCAGTATGGACATTTAAACGTGCTGATAACAGATGATTTCGCCGATTCAATACATGATACCAGTCGAATGGGGTGAAATGGTCCACTTTTTGTTTCCAAAACCAGCAAAGAAGCTTCTCGTGTTTTAATACAAATTCATTGATTACAACACCATGACGTGGTTAATAATTCATTGATTACAACACCATGACGTGGTTAATAATTCATTGATTACAACACCATGACGTGGTTAATAATTCATTGATTACAACACCATGACGTGGTTAATAATTCATTGATTACAACACCATGACGTGGTTAATAATTCATTGATTACAACACCATGACGTGGTTAATAATTCATTGATTACAACACCATGACGTGGTTAATAATTCATTGATTACAACACCATGACGTGGTTAATAATTCATTGATTACAACACCATGACGTGGTTAATAATTCATTGATTACAACACCATGACGTGGTTAATAATTCATTGATTACAACACCATGACGTGTTTAATAATTCATTGATTACAACACCATGACGTGGTTAATAATTCATTGATTACAACACCATGACGTGGTTAATAATTCATTGATTACAACACCATGACGTGGTTAATAATTGTTTATTTGGATTGTACCTTAGACATGAAAACTAAACTCGCGTCGATAAGTACTGTAGCGCGGACATGTCTGCATTTACCTTCAGACAGCGGCTTAGTTCAGGGGTTCTCAACGTTTTTGGCCGGGGACCCCCGGAAATGCTTTGGCAATGTCTCGGGACCCCCGCCCCGCCCCCTCCCGACCCCCAATATAAATTGACTGCTACAATAACCTTAATAATAATAGAGACAATACACCATAAATAAATACTGAAACCAGATATAATCATTAGGGAAGGTGTATGCATGTACTATGTGTACTATATGTAAACTCTTCATTTCCATTTTCCAGCCATTCAGTTGAGAGAAAAAAAATACCTTTTTTTTTAAATAATTTGGGGACCCCCCAAAATAATTTGGCGACACCCCGAGGGGTCGCGACACACAGGTTGAGAACCCCTAATGAAATAATAGCTTATATAAATATAAACGGTTGAAAGACTGGACATATATCAGGGCAGAATATATATTGCACTTACACATTATTGCATTCGTGTCATGTTTACATGCCAAGTTAATCTCTGACATTTAAGTGAAATGATATTACAGGATTGCTACGATGGCTTCACAACATTTGTGACCAGATTTGACTGAGGGGCTGCCACCACATTTATTTTTTTTGTTTTTGTTTTCTCATGTCATATACAAGCAGGGAAGCATAGCTTCAAATTGACCTATTGGTTGTTCACTTTCACCCACCAGTTTTGGAGATATGGCTTATAGAGTAATGTCTTGCAGAGAAACAGCGAGTTGAGAAAACAGGCTTGAAAGGTTCACTTCTGTGGGGACTCTAACATTACACCTAGCTACATGTTTAAGCATTTATTTCATATTTACATGTCTTCTGTGGTCTCTAACATTACACCTAGCTACATGTTTAAGCATTTATTTCATATTTACATGTCTTCTGTGGTCTCTAACATTACACCTAGCTACATGTTTAAGCATTCATTTCATATTTACATGTCTTCTGTGGTCTCTAACATTACACCTAGCTACATGTTTAAGCATTTATCTCAAATTTACATGTCGATTTCAGCTCTGACCTTTATTTCAGACATGCTCTAGTATGTGAAGAGTCTGCCTGTGCTGTTAACTCATTTTGGGGGAAAATATTTATTTTATCCTCTGGTGAAAAGCCGGAGGCTGTGCGATGGCAGTGCCTCAGTCAAATCCTGTCACATCTGGGTTTTAAGTGGTCTCTCTCTGCTCGTTTAGACTGAAGACGTTTTTTATCCTTAACTCGGTGTGGACACACTGGTGTCGTCTGAGATTAGACATCTGACTGAAACTCTTGTCACAGCGGTCACAGTGGACGCGTCTTTCTCCGGTGTGGACGAGCTCGTGTCTGTTCAGACCTTTGAGGTCGCTGAAGCTCTTGTCGCACTGCGCGCAGTGGAACGGCGTAGGCCGGGCGTGGCGGCGCTCGTGTTTCTCTAGATCGCGCGAGCGGTTGAAACTCTTGCCGCACGATTTACAGCGGAAGGGCCCTTCGTCGGTGTGGAGGAGACGCTGGTGTCGCTTCAGGCTGTACGCGTTATTAAAAACCTGCTCGCACAGGTGACAGTGGAGCTGTCTGTCCTCGGTGTGGACGCGCAGGTGTCTGTTCAGACTGTCTATCCGATTGAAGCCCCTGCCGCACTGCGTACAATAGTACGGTTTGGCTCCGGTGTGAACGCGACGGTGTCTCTCCAGATCCGAGGAGCAGCTGAAGCTTTTGCTGCACCGTTTGCAGTGGAAACGCTTCCCTCCGTGGACTTGTTGGTGTCGCTGCAGGTCATATATCTGACTGAAGCTCTTGTCACACAGTTGGCAGAGGAAAGGTCTTTCTTCAGAGTGGCTGATCAGGTGCCGTTTCAGGTTACTCAACTGACAGAAGCTCTTGTCACATCGGTCGCAGGCGTGCGGTCGCGTTCCCGTGCAGGTCGCCTGGTGCTTCTTCAGGTTAGCCAAGTGACTGTAACTCTTGTCACAGACGGTGCAGACGTGGGGCTTGAAGTGGACCAGTTGGTGCCGCTTCAGCTTCCCTGGGTGACTGAAGCTCTTGCCACAGTCGTCACAGACGTGGGGCTTCAGGTGGACACGCCGGTGTGTCTTCAGCAGCGTTATGTGACTGAAGCTCTTGCCACAGACGCTGCAGACGTGGGGCTTGGAGTGGACGAGCAGGTGCTTCTTCAGGTTAACCGGGTGACCGAAGCTCTTGCCACAGTGATCGCAGACGTGGGGCGTCTTGGGTTCTCCATGCTGAGGTGACGTCTTGGTAGACTGCTCACTGGAAGATGTGTCACCTCGTTTGGGGCGTTTCGCAGAGCTGCCGATTTGGCAGTTGAGGTCGTGGTGGCGCCTCAGGTTACCTGGGTTACTGAAGCTCTTGCCGCAGCGATCGCAGACGTGGGGCGTCTTGGGTTGTCCTGGCCGAGGGGACGTCTTGGTAAACTGCAGACATGAAGACGTGTCTCCGTGTACTCGGCAGGCTGCAGAGCTGCTGATTTGGCAGTGGAGGTCGTGGTGCCGCTTCAGGTTACCCGGGAAACCGAAGCTCTTGCCACAGTGATTGCAGACGTGGGGCTTCTCATTTCCCGCGTCGGTCGCCTGGTGTGTCGTCGTCGGTTCTCCGTGCTGAGGTGACGTCTTGGTAAACGGCTCACTGGGAGACGCTGCGTCTCCTTGGTGTTTCTGGAGGGTTGCAGAGCGGCTCATTTGCCAGTAGAGGGCATAGTGGTTCCTCTTCATGTGTGTGCAGAGTAAGTCCTGAGACGTGAAGGCGTACGGACACTCTGAACAGGAGAAGACCCGAGTCTGGGGGTTCTGGGACCTCACTCCTGAGAGACAGAGAGAGAGACACAGAGACAGAGACACAGAGACAGAGACAGAGAGAGGGAGGAGGATGTAACATTGAATTTCGCTTCTTAGTCGTAGATCTTTGGGTTACTTTGCGCGGTTACGGGGAGTTGCTATTGAGCCACTAAACACAGTCGCTTTATTTATCCAGTGCCATTTGAAATGGAATACTCCTAGAAAAGCCTCATCCACCACCTTGCTCTTTTTTCAATGCATTGACGCTGAAGGGGAAGCAATGGAACACGGAGCTGCCGATCGACGAGAGCTTTGATATGCAGAGACAACTTTATAGGTTTATCATTAAACAAAGCGCTAAATAACACGTTAATGGCGTCGTTGGCGGCTCGCGATTTCATTAAAAAAGGCGTTAAAGAAGTCGTTAGCCTGAAATGAGCTAATGTTGCTCAGGAGAGGGAAGTCTGGAGCTCTCTGGTGGAGCTGTTGCCCCCGCGACCCGACTACGGATAAGTGGTTGAGGATGGATGGATGGATGGACGGTGGCTCGCATGGGACAACCAAGGCATGGATATGTTTTGTAATGAAAACCATTATAACGCATTAATTCATGAAAATAATAATCACTTTTGACCGCAAAAAAAGAAATGCTAAAAACGCGATATGCTCATCGGCTCCACTCGATGCTACGAGAGCTGCTGGTGAAACTGGACGTCATTTGGGATCAATATAGAGTAGGAAAATGATCCTAAATGTTATTTAGTCCTGGAGTTGTCCTTTAAGACTGTGGTTTCCAAACCTTTTCCACGTCAAGGACCCCCAAATTGATTTGAAAATACATGCCAGGGACCCCCATAAGAGAAGATTTTGTATGTCTCTAGCAGTGATTCTCAACCCGTTTAATTTCAAGGACCCCCCAGTTTGACATGCATTTGTCTACGGACCCCCCATTTAATGGCATTTCTATCTCTGGGACCCCCAATTTATATTGTAAAATCAATGTTAACACCCCGATCGCCAGGACAAAGTAAAATGTAAAATCAATGTTAACACCCCGATCGCCCAGGAAGAGGTAAAATGTAAAATCAATGTTAATTTAACTCTGAGTGTACAAAAACAAACATTCGTACACTGTCTGAGTTACAGACCCATAAGGGTTCATTTAGTTCCTAACTATCATTTAGCTGGGGACCCCCTGGAACTCCCTCAAGGACCCCTGGGGGTCCCCGGACCCTACTTTGAGAACCACTGCTTTATGACCACATCAAACTTCTGTTGCATTAAATTGTATCCAAATCAAACATATGACACCGTCTGTCTGTGTGTCTGTCTGTGTGTCTGTCTGTAGTGAAGTTATGAATAAACAATATCATATCATGTACCACATAAATATATCCTGATTTTAAAGGCCTTTCAAACGTGAAGCGATAAAACGCGCCTATAGTTCATCTTCAATGAGACCTGCGTTTTTGCTCGGAGCTCTGGGGAGCAGTCACGGTGCGACAACGCAAGCGTATTTACGTGAGCGCAGTCCTGTGCACACAGAGCAGAGCAGACCCTCTAGAGCAGACCTGTCGTTGGTCCAGACCCTCTAGAGCAGACCTGTCGTTGGTCCAGACCCTCTAGAGCAGACCTGTCGTTGATCCAGACCCTCTAGAGCAGACCTGGAGGAGACCTGTCGTTGGTCCAGACCCTCTAGAGCAGACCTGTCGTTGGTCCAGACCCTCTAGAGCAGACCTGTCGTTGGTCCAGACCCTCTAGAGCAGACCTGGAGGAGACCTGTCGTTGGTCCAGACCCTCTAGAGCAGACCTGTCGTTGGTCCAGACCCTCTAGAGCAGACCTGTCGTTGGTCCAGACCCTCTAGAGCAGACCTGTCGTTGGTCCAGACCCTCTAGAGCAGACCTGTCGTTGGTCCAGACCCTCTAGAGCAGACCTGGAGGAGACCTGTCGTTGGTCCAGACCCTCTAGAGCAGACCTGTCGTTGGTCCAGACCCTCTAGAGCAGACCTGTCGTTGGTCCAGACCCTCTAGAGCAGACCTGTCGTTGGTCCAGACCCTCTAGAGCAGACCTGGAGGAGACCTGTCGTTGGTCCAGACCCTCTAGAGCAGACCTGGAGGAGACCTGTCGTTGGTCCAGACCCTCTAGAGCAGACCTGGAGGAGACCTGTCGTTGATCCAGACCCTCTAGAGCAGACCTGGAGGAGACCTGTCGTTGGTCCAGACCCTCTAGAGCAGACCTGGAGGAGACCTGTCGTTGATCCAGACCCTCTAGAGCAGACCTGTCGTTGATCCAGACCCTCTAGAGCAGACCTGGAGGAGACCTGTCGTTGGTCCAGACCCTCTAGAGCAGACCTGTCGTTGATCCAGACCCTCTAGAGCAGACCTGGAGGAGACCTGTCGTTGGTCCAGACCCTCTAGAGCAGGCCTGGAGGAGACCTGTCGTTGGTCCAGACCCTCTAGAGCAGACCTGGAGGAGACCTGTGTTGATCCAGACCCTCTAGAGCAGACCTGTCGTTGGTCCAGACCCTCTAGAGCAGACCTGTCGTTGGTCCAGACCCTCTAGAGCAGACCTGTCGTTGGTCCAGACCCCCTAGAGCAGACCTGTCGTTGGTCCAGACCCTCTAGAGCAGACCTGTCGTTGGTCCAGACCCTCTAGAGCAGACCTGTCGTTGGTCCAGACCCTCTAGAGCAGACCTGGAGGAGACCTGTCGTTGATCCAGACCCTCTAGAGCAGACCTGGAGGAGACCTGTCGTTGATCCAGACCCTCTAGAGCAGACCTGGAGAAGACCTGTCGTTGATCCAGACCCTCTAGAGCAGACCTGGAGGAGACCTGTCGTTGATCCAGACCCTCTAGAGCAGACCTGGAGGAGACCTGTCGTTGGTCCAGACCCTCTAGAGCAGACCTGGAGGAGACCTGTCGTTGATCCAGACCCTCTAGAGCAGACCTGGAGGAGACCTGTCGTTGATCAAGACCCTCTAGAGCAGACCTGGAGGAGACCTGTCGTTGATCCAGACCCTCTAGAGCAGACCTGGAGGAGACCTGTCGTTGGTCCAGACCCTCTAGAGCAGACCTGGAGGAGACCTGTCGTTGGTCCAGACCCTCTAGAGCAGACCTGTCGTTGGTCCAGACCCTCTAGAGCAGACCTGGAGGAGACCTGTCGTTGGTCCAGACCCTCTAGAGCAGACCTGTCGTTGGTCCAGACCCTCTAGAGCAGACCTGTCGTTGGTCCAGACCCTCTAGAGCAGACCTGTCGTTGGTCCAGACCCTCTAGAGCAGACCTGGAGGAGACCTGTCGTTGGTCCAGACCCTCTAGAGCAGACCTGTCGTTGGTCCAGACCCTCTAGAGCAGACCTGTCGTTGGTCCAGACCCTCTAGAGCAGACCTGTCGTTGGTCCAGACCCTCTAGAGCAGACCTGGAGGAGACCTGTCGTTGGTCCAGACCCTCTAGAGCAGACCTGGAGGAGACCTGTCGTTGGTCCAGACCCTCTAGAGCAGACCTGGAGGAGACCTGTGTTGATCCAGACCCTCTAGAGCAGACCTGGAGGAGACCTGTCGTTGGTCCAGACCCTCTAGAGCAGACCTGGAGGAGACCTGTCGTTGATCCAGACCCTCTAGAGCAGACCTGTCGTTGATCCAGACCCTCTAGAGCAGACCTGGAGGAGACCTGTCGTTGGTCCAGACCCTCTAGAGCAGACCTGGAGGAGACCTGTCGTTGGTCCAGACCCTCTAGAGCAGACCTGTCGTTGATCCAGACCCTCTAGAGCAGACCTGGAGGAGACCTGTCGTTGGTCCAGACCCTCTAGAGCAGGCCTGGAGGAGACCTGTCGTTGGTCCAGACCCTCTAGAGCAGACCTGGAGGAGACCTGTGTTGATCCAGACCCTCTAGAGCAGACCTGTCGTTGGTCCAGACCCTCTAGAGCAGACCTGTCGTTGGTCCAGACCCTCTAGAGCAGACCTGTCGTTGGTCCAGACCCCCTAGAGCAGACCTGTCGTTGGTCCAGACCCTCTAGAGCAGACCTGTCGTTGGTCCAGACCCTCTAGAGCAGACCTGTCGTTGGTCCAGACCCTCTAGAGCAGACCTGGAGGAGACCTGTCGTTGATCCAGACCCTCTAGAGCAGACCTGGAGGAGACCTGTCGTTGATCCAGACCCTCTAGAGCAGACCTGGAGAAGACCTGTCGTTGATCCAGACCCTCTAGAGCAGACCTGGAGGAGACCTGTCGTTGATCCAGACCCTCTAGAGCAGACCTGGAGGAGACCTGTCGTTGGTCCAGACCCTCTAGAGCAGACCTGGAGGAGACCTGTCGTTGATCCAGACCCTCTAGAGCAGACCTGGAGGAGACCTGTCGTTGATCAAGACCCTCTAGAGCAGACCTGTCGTTGGTCCAGACCCTCTAGAGCAGACCTGGAGGAGACCTGTCGTTGGTCCAGACCCTCTAGAGCAGACCTGTCGTTGGTCCAGACCCTCTAGAGCAGACCTGGAGGAGACCTGTCGTTGGTCCAGACCCTCTAGAGCAGACCTGGAGGAGACCTGTCGTTGATCAAGACCCTCTAGAGCAGACCTGTCGTTGATCCAGACCCTCTAGAGCAGACCTGGAGGAGACCTGTCGTTGGTCCAGACCCTCTAGAGCAGACCTGGAGGAGACCTGTCGTTGGTCCAGACCCTCTAGAGCAGACCTGGAGGAGACCTGTCGTTGGTCCAGACCCTCTAGAGCAGACCTGTCGTTGATCCAGACCCTCTAGAGCAGACCTGGAGGAGACCTGTCGTTGGTCCAGACCCTCTAGAGCAGACCTGGAGGAGACCTGTCGTTGGTCCAGACCCTCTAGAGCAGGCCTGGAGCAGACCTGTCGTTGATCCAGACCCTCTAGAGCAGACCTGGAGGAGACCTGTCGTTGGTCCAGACCTTCTAGAGCAGACCTGGAGGAGACCTGTCATTGATCCAGACCCTCTAGAGCAGGCCTGGAGGAGACCTGTCGTTGGTCCAGACCCTCTAGAGCAGACCTGTCGTTGATCCAGACCCTCTAGAGCAGGCCTGGAGGAGACCTGTCGTTGATCCAGACCCTCTAGAGCAGACCTGGAGGAGACCTGTCGTTGATCCAGGCCTGGAGGAGACCTGTCGTTGATCCAGACACTCTAGAGCAGACCTGTCGTTGGTCCAGACCCTCTAGAGCAGACCTGGAGGAGACCTGTCGTTGGTCCAGACCCTCTAGAGCAGACCTGGAGGAGACCTGTCGTTGATCCAGACCCTCTAGAGCAGACCTGGAGGAGACCTGTCGTTGGTCCAGACCCTCTAGAGCAGACCTGTCGTTGATACAGACCCTCTAGAGCAGACCTGGAGGAGACCTGGGGCCTATTTCACAAAACTTGGATTAACTAATCCAGGATTTAAGACAAAACCAGGTTTGTTAAATCCTGTTCTGTACAGCCTGGTTTATTCCGTTCCACTAAAGCCAAGCGAGGCTTAGAATGGTCGGATTTATCGAGCCAGGATCATAAAGCCTGGCTTTTTGTCTCTAGACCCATTCGGTGGAACAGATTTACTGATCCTTCTTCTTCGTGGGGTATTATGGCAGTTTGCATCCTTAATAGTTGCATTACTGCCCCCTTGTGTATATCTCAATATCTTTACTAATCTATTCAAGACTGATACAAGGATTTAAGCTTCTAAAATAAATACTGCTGCTGTAATTAAAGAGAGAACATACTCTCAATAGTGGATAGACTGAATGATTAACTACCCCAAAAATATAGTTTACATTTTACCACTACTATTAACTTAAAACCGAATTCTTAATATTGTAAGCATAATGATATTGTCACATTGTGATAACTCCCTGCTCTGAGGGAGCTACCTTTGGGGAAGGGGGTTGTTGTCCAGACGTTGGGTGAAACGTTACAATGGTAATATGTTGTAAAACAATGAGTAGGCCTAATATTAGTGGTTTTCACTTTTACAAAAAAAAATATATATATAATATAATATAATATAATATAATATAATATAATATAATATAATATAATATAATATAATATAATATAATATAATATAATATAATATAATAATTCTTCTTAACCACTTGCACGACAGCAAACCTATTCTGGGGAACATTCACCAAAAGTAGCTGATCTACAAGCTCACAAGCTGTCATGATGTTAGCCTATACGTATATTTTTGTTCTTTGATTTGATATAGTGCTTAAATTAGTCCTTTAATGCAGACCGATAACAATAAGGCAACATAAACCCATAATAATTGAATAAGTGTGGAAAACATCATTTGTGATCAGATTGACTGCTTAATGAACAGTAAAGACATCAGGATTAGGTTAAACCTGCTGTTAGCCTGGTCCGGAGCAGGTTAAGTCTCCGGACTAGTCCACAGCATTAGTTTCCATGGGAACTAATGTGGCATTGCTTTCATGAAACCAAATCAAGCCTCAACATATCCAGGTTAACTGGCCAAGTTAATCTGGCAAGATTAACCAGTTTTCATGAAACGGGTTAATCGCTGATCCAGGCTATAATAAACCAGGATATCTGTGAAATCCGGGTTTAATCGCTAATCCAAGTTTGGTGAAATAAGCCCCTGGTGTTGATCCAGGAAACAACGCCTGCGTTCCTCGCTTCACGTTTGAAAGGCCCTTAAGGGTTTGAAAGGCCCTTAAGGGTTTGAAAGGCCCTTAAGGGTTTGAAAGGCCCTTAAGGGTTTGAAAGGCCCTTAAGGCTACAAAACGCTTTACAAAAGGCATGTGAACATGTAGCCTGGGTAAACCCCTCCCCCCTCGCCAGATTTGCATTCTGAATGAAATGTTGTCCAGCAGGGGGAGTGGGTTTACCCAGGCTAGTAAACATGGACATCTAGACTAAGCTGTAAGGTGTAAGGAAAAGCACTAGAACCGCCTCGAGGACCCCTGGGGGTCCCTGGAGCCTACTTTGAGAACCACTGGTGTAAATGGTAATGTCAGTATAAGAGAATGGGCCTCATTAAAACAAAATAACAGATCTACAAGCTAACATGCTTTTAGCTTTGCATCATGCCATGTTGTTAATATAGTTTGTAGATCTGGTGTTTTGGGCTCCCTCGCACAAACGTTGTTTTGGGCACCCTCGCACAAACGTTGTTTTGGGCTCCGTCGCACAAACGGTGTTTTGGGCTCCGTCGCACAAACGGTGTTTTGGGCTCCCTCGCACAAACGTTGTTTTGGGCTCCCTCGCACAAACGTTGTTTTGGGCTCCCTCGCACAAACGGTGTTTTGGGCTCCCTCGCACAAACGGTGTTTTGGGCTCCCTCGCACAAACGTTGTTTTGGGCTCCCTCGCACAAACGTTGTTTTGGGCTCCCTCGCACAAACGTTGTTTTGGGCTCCGTCGCACAAACGGTGTTTTGGGCTCCCTCGCACAAACGTTGTTTTGGGCTCCCTCGCACAAACGTTGTTTTGGGCTCCGTCGCACAAACGTTGTTTTGGGCTCCCTCGCACAAACGGTGTTTTGGGCTCCCTCGCACAAACGGTGTTTTGGGCTCCCTCGCACAAACGTTGTTTTGGGCTCCGTCGCACAAACGGTGTTTTGGGCTCCCTCGCACAAACGGTGTTTTGGGCTCCCTCGCACAAACGGTGTTTTGGGCTCCGTCGCACAAACGGTGTTTTGGGCTCCCTCGCACAAACGGTGTTTTGGGCTCCCTCGCACAAACGGTGTTTTGGGCTCCCTCGCACAAACGGTGTTTTGGGCTCCCTCGCACAAACGTTGTTTTGGGCTCCCTCGCACAAACGTTGTTTTGGGCTCCCTCGCACAAACGGTGTTTTGGGCTCCGTCGCACAAACGGTGTTTTGGGCTCCCTCGCACAAACGGTGTTTTGGGCTCCGTCGCACAAACGGTGTTTTGGGCTCCGTCGCACAAACGGTGTTTTGGGCTCCCTCGCACAAACGGTGTTTTGGGCTCCCTCGCACAAACGTTGTTTTGGGCTCCCTCGCACAAACGTTGTTTTGGGCTCCCTCGCACAAACGGTGTTTTGGGCTCCCTCGCACAAACGGTGTTTTGGGCTCCCTCGCACAAACGGTGTTTTGGGCTCCCTCGCACAAACGGTGTTTTGGGCTCCCTCGCACAAACGGTGTTTTGGGCTCCCTCGCACAAACGTTGTTTTGGGCTCCCTCGCACAAACGGTGTTTTGGGCTCCCTCGCACAAACGGTGTTTTGGGCTCCCTCGCACAAACGGTGTTTTGGGCTCCCTCGCACAAACGGTGTTTTGGGCTCCCTCGCACAAACGTTGTTTTGGGCTCCGTCGCACAAACGTTGTTTTGGGCTCCCTCGCACAAACGGTGTTTTGGGCTCCCTCGCACAAACGGTGTTTTGGGCTCCCTCGCACAAACGTTGTTTTGGGCTCCGTCGCACAAACGTTGTTTTGGGCTCCCTCGCACAAACGTTGTTTTGGGCTCCCTCGCACAAACGTTGTTTTGGGCTCCCTCGCACAAACGTTGTTTTGGGCTCCGTCGCACAAACGTTGTTTTGGGCTCCGTCGCACAAACGTTGTTTTGGGCTCCCTCGCACAAACGGTGTTTTGGGCTCCCTCGCACAAACGTTGTTTTGGGCTCCGTCGCACAAACGTTGTTTTGGGCTCCCTCGCACAAACGTTGTTTTGGGCTCCGTCGCACAAACGGTGTTTTGGGCTCCCTCGCACAAACGTTGTTTTGGGCTCCGTCGCACAAACGGTGTTTTGGGCTCCCTCGCACAAACGGTGTTTTGGGCTCCGTCGCACAAACGGTGTTTTGGGCTCCGTCGCACAAACGTTGTTTTGGGCTCCCTCGCACAAACGTTGTTTTGGGCTCCCTCGCACAAACGGTGTTTTGGGCTCCCTCGCACAAACGTTGTTTTGGGCTCCGTCGCACAAACGTTGTTTTGGGCTCCCTCGCACAAACGGTGTTTTGGGCTCCCTCGCACAAACGGTGTTTTGGGCTCCCTCGCACAAACGGTGTTTTGGGCTCCCTCGCACAAACGTTGTTTTGGGCTCCGTCGCACAAACGTTGTTTTGGGCTCCCTCGCACAAACGGTGTTTTGGGCTCCCTCGCACAAACGGTGTTTTGGGCTCCCTCGCACAAACGGTGTTTTGGGCTCCCTCGCACAAACGGTGTTTTGGGCTCCCTCGCACAAACGGTGTTTTGGGCTCCCTCGCACAAACGGTGTTTTGGGCTCCCTCGCACAAACGTTGTTTTGGGCTCCGTCGCACAAACGGTGTTTTGGGCTCCCTCGCACAAACGTTGTTTTGGGCTCCCTCGCACAAACGTTGTTTTGGGCTCCCTCGCACAAACGTTGTTTTGGGCTCCCTCGCACAAACGGTGTTTTGGGCTCCCTCGCACAAACGGTGTTTTGGGCTCCCTCGCACAAACGGTGTTTTGGGCTCCGTCGCACAAACGGTGTTTTGGGCACCCTCGCACAAACGGTGTTTTGGGCTCCCTCGCACAAACGTTGTTTTGGGCTCCCTCGCACAAACGGTGTTTTGGGCTCCCTCGCACAAACGTTGTTTTGGGCTCCCTCGCACAAACGGTGTTTTGGGCTCCCTCGCACAAACGGTGTTTTGGGCTCCGTCGCACAAACGGTGTTTTGGGCACCCTCGCACAAACGGTGTTTTGGGCTCCCTCGCACAAACGTTGTTTTGGGCACCCTCGCACAAACGGTGTTTTGGGCTCCCTCGCACAAACGTTGTTTTGGGCACCCTCGCACAAACGGTGTTTTGGGCTCCCTCGCACAAACGGTGTTTTGGGCACCCTCGCACAAACGGTGTTTTGGGCTCCCTCGCACAAACGGTGTTTTGGGCACCCTCGCACAAACGGTGTTTTGGGCTCCCTCGCACAAACGGTGTTTTGGGCTCCCTCGCACAAACGGTGTTTTGGGCTCCCTCGCACAAACGGTGTTTTGGGCTCCGTCGCACAAACGGTGTTTTGGGCACCCTCGCACAAACGTTGTTTTGGGCACCCTCGCACAAACGGTGTTTTGGGCTCCCTCGCACAAACGTTGTTTTGGGCTCCCTCGCACAAACGGTGTTTTGGGCACCCTCGCACAAACGGTGTTTTGGGCACCCTCGCACAAACGGTGTTTTGGGCTCCCTCGCACAAACGGTGTTTTGGGCACCCTCGCACAAACGGTGTTTTGGGCTCCCTCGCACAAACGTTGTTTTGGGCTCCCTCGCACAAACGTTGTTTTGGGCTCCCTCGCACAAACGGTGTTTTGGGCTCCCTCGCACAAACGTTGTTTTGGGCTCCCTCGCACAAACGGTGTTTTGGGCTCCCTCGCACAAACGGTGTTTTGGGCTCCCTCGCACAAACGGTGTTTTGGGCACCCTCGCACAAACGTTTGTGAGAGTGAAATTTAAATATCGCTATCATGTGTAAACAAATCCGTTTACACATTTTTTAGGTTTTTGATTTTTTTCTTCCATAAATCAGTGCTATTGAACACCCTTTACGTCTGTGTGTCGTTTAAAACAGGGGTTCTCAACCCGTGGGTCGCGACCCCTCGGGGGGTCGCCAAATTATTTTGGGGGCCCCCAAATTATTTTCAAAATATATATATATATATCTTTTTTTTTGCAACTGAATGGCTGGAAAATGGAAGTGAAGAGTTTACATATAGTACACATAGTACATGCATACACCTTCCCTAATGATTATATCTGGTTTCAGTATTTATTTATGGTGTATTGTCTCTATTATTAAGGTTATTGTAGCAGTCAATTTATATTGGGGGTCGGGAGGGGGCGGGGCGGGGGTCCCGAGACATTGCCAAAGCATTTCTGGGGGTCCCCGGCCAAAAATGTTGAGAACCCCTGGTTTAAAACATATTGAACCAATGTCAAGTAGTAAAACACACATTGGACAAAACCTCTTAACTCCATTAGACCCTCAAACTGTCTGCTAAAGCAGCTAACTCCACCACCTCTCTCCTTCTCATGCAAGTAATTGACAATATCTAAAGTCACAACACCAACTTTGATGAGGCAGTATTGCTTTGTTTAAAACATATATGGTTTTATTCAGTTCCTTAAAAATGTATATTTATCATTTCCCGAACATTTTGGAGTTCCCCGGGGGGTAAGTATTACTACCAGAAAGAAGCGACCTCACCCCAAAATGGCGTGCACATTGTATTTTGCTTAATTATAATTTCCTCTTATATTGCCTGGTGGTGCTAAAGGTTGTTCTTTAACTCATGTTTAATAACTCAGCTAAGATTATAATTCATGAATATAATTAGCCTATGGTGATTGATTGGTGATCGTTTTGGGTTATTTTGATGACCCAAGAAAAAATAAAAAGAATTTGGTCGTGTTGATAATTATTGTCAATTATGTGATTGAATGAAATAAATCATCACAAATGAATATTAATTCATGTTAATTCTAAAAGCTTCTTATAGGAATCCTCATAGCTTCACATGCACATTTCGACCAAAGCATTTTTCACAAACTGCAACTAAAGGGTTTTTCCCTCTGCACGAGTCCTCGTGTGCCTCTTCAGAGTATCACTTTGAATTAATCTTTGATCACTAACTGTACAGGTAAAGGTTTTTTTCTCCTGCTCAACCACATAGTGTTTCCCTCTGTATGCGTCCACGTGTGACTCTTCAGAGTATAAGTTCTAATGAATCTTTGATCACTAACTGTACAGGTAAAGGTTTTCCTCCCCTGCACAACTAAAGGGGTTTTCCCTCTGTATGTGTCCTCATGTGCCTCTTCAGAGTATCATTCCGAATGAATCTCTGATCACAAACTGGACAAGTAAATGTCTTCTCCCCGGTGTGAGTCCTCATGTGCCTCTTCAGAACATAATTTTGATTGAATCTTTGATCACAAACTGTACAGGCAAAGGGTTTCTCCCCAGTATGAGTCCTCATGTGTGTATTTAGATGACCCCTGTGACCATAACATGTGCCACAAACTGCACATCTAAAGGGCTTTTCTCCTGTATGAATCCTCATGTGTGCGTTTAGATTATTCCTTTGACCAAAGGCTTTGCCACAGACCGCACAGGAAAAAGGCCTTTCCCCTGTGTGGACCCTGACGTGTGCATTTAGTTCACCCTTTTGACTACAGCCTTTTCCACAGAATGTACAAATAAAGGGTTTTTCCCCCGTATGTGTCCTCATGTGATCTTTTAGATGACCTACGTGAGCACAGCCTTTGCCACACACCGTACAACTAAAGGGCCTTCCCCCTGTATGAGTCTTCATGTGTTGTTTTAGATGACCCCTGTACCTACAGCGTTTGCCACAAACTGTACAAGCAAGGGGCTTTTCCCCTGTGTTCATATCTCCCTTTAAATTAAACATTTTGCTACAAGGATTCTTCCCCGCGTGGCTCCTTTGTTTTGACGTTTTCAGGTCCTGGGACAGCTTGCCGCTCAAATACAACGTTTGTCCCGCCACGTGTTGTGTCTCGTGTGATTGCAGTGTGTTTGAAGCTGATTTTATACCTTCCCCGGTCTCCACCCAATCGTCACTGTCTTCAGTGTCAGAGTCAGAGCCGTGTGAAGAGAGGGGGCGGCGCTCCTCGTCACTGTCTGGTTGCGATGTTCCACAGTCCTCTACAGAAGCCTGTGTTTGAGTCGAGGTGCCGGCTACAGGCTCCGTCTCTCCGTCTTCATCATCATTTTCCCTTTTCACTGCTAGTGATGTCATGGTTGACCCATCGGCCTCCCCTGGTCTTTGGAGAAGCTCCTCCTGTTCATCTTTAACGTGTGGAGGCTGCGGTTCCTCCTCATGTTGTTCAGGTGAAAGGAAGTCTAGACAAGAGATACAATTAGAGAAAGACAAATCGTTTGTGAACTTTAACATTTTCTTTCTGTCAGTTTCTCCTCTTGTTTTCCGCTGTGGTAGTTGGAGGAACTTCCACTGTAAATAAAGGCTGATATTTTCTATACCATCGTCATTTATCAAAGACGTGTGATTGGCTGAAAACATTTTCCTTTACCACTGCACTTTGACTGTGATTGGTGCAATTGCACACCGACTGTGATTGATGCAATTGGATACTGACTGTTATTGGTCCAATTGGACACAGACTGTAATTGGTCCAATGTGACGACCACAGGGATAACGTGACGACCACAGGGATAACGTGACGACCACAGGGATAACGTGTACCGATTTGCAGGAGTTTGTAGTAAAAAGTGGGTTTAGCAGAAAAGCCTCTCAGACCTTTTAACACCCAGAACGCCCGGGATTAATTAATCCATTAAATCAGAGCACCAAGCGATTTATAGCAGCGGAGCACATTTAGCGACGCACCAGGCGCTATCCTGGATGTAGCTGAAGTAGCTAAATGTAGCCAAAACACTCCCGAGGCGATCGACAACAACGGGAGGTATGATTCATTCTAACGCGACTAGCGACGGGACCGCGGTGGGCCGTCTGACACATAATCTTTGCTTAGAATTGGACGGAATGATTTAGATCAAGAGTTATTCAATAAATCTCCGTCCTTTTGATCAATCTCTGTCCTGAGCGCTGGCCGCTACTAATTCATTGAACGGAGAACACCCTGAGCGCACAGGATGGAGTTCTCCGTGCCCTGTGTAAAGAGGAACAGGATGGAGTTCTCCGTGCCCTGTGTAAAGAGGAACAGGATGGAGTTCTCCGTGCCCTGTGTAAAGAGGAACAGGATGGAGTTCTCCGTGCCCCGTGTAAAGAGGAACAGGATGGAGTTCTCCGTGCCCCGTGTAAAGAGGAACAGGATGGAGTTCTCCGTGCCCTGTGTAAAGAGGAACAGGATGGAGTTCTCCGTGCCCTGTGTAAAGAGGAACAGGATGGAGTTCTCCGTGCCCTGTGTAAAGAGGAACAGGATGGAGTTCTCCGTGCCCTGTGTAAAGAGGAACAGGATGGAGTTCTCCGTGCCCTGTGTAAAGAGGAACAGGATGGAGTTCTCCGTGCCCTGTGTAAAGAGGAACAGGATGGAGTTCTCCGTGCCCCGTGTAAAGAGGAACAGGATGGAGTTCTCCGTGCCCTGTGTAAAGAGGAACAGGATGGAGTTCTCCGTGCCCTGTGTAAAGAGGAACAGGATGGAGTTCTCCGTGCCCTGTGTAAAGAGGAACAGGATGGAGTTCTCCGTGCCCTGTGTAAAGAGGAACAGGATGGAGTTCTCCGTGCCCCGTGTAAAGAGGAACAGGATGGAGTTCTCCGTGCCCTGTGTAAAGAGGAACAGGATGGAGTTCTCCGTGCCCTGTGTAAAGAGGAACAGGATGGAGTTCTCCGTGCCCCGTGTAAAGAGGAACAGGATGGAGTTCTCCGTGCCCTGTGTAAAGAGGAACAGGATGGAGTTCTCCGTGCCCCGTGTAAAGAGGAACAGGATGGAGTTCTCCGTGCCCTGTGTAAAGAGGAACAGGATGGAGTTCTCCGTGCCCCGTGTAAAGAGGAACAGGATGGAGTTCTCCGTGCCCTGTGTAAAGAGGAACAGGATGGAGTTCTCCGTGCCCTGTGTAAAGAGGAACAGGATGGAGTTCTCCGTGCCCTGTGTAAAGAGGAACAGGATGGAGTTCTCCGTGCCCTGTGTAAAGAGGAACAGGATGGAGTTCTCCGTGCCCTGTGTAAAGAGGAACAGGATGGAGTTCTCCGTGCCCTGTGTAAAGAGGAACAGGATGGAGTTCTCCGTGCCCTGTGTAAAGAGGAACAGGATGGAGTTCTCCGTGCCCTGTGTAAAGAGGAACAGGATGGAGTTCTCCGTGCCCTGTGTAAAGAGGAACAGGATGGAGTTCTCCGTGCCCTGTGTAAAGAGGAACAGGATGGAGTTCTCCGTGCCCTGTGTAAAGAGGAACAGGATGGAGTTCTCCGTGCCCTGTGTAAAGAGGAACAGGATGGAGTTCTCCGTGCCCTGTGTAAAGAGGAACAGGATGGAGTTCTCCGTGCCCTGTGTAAAGAGGAACAGGATGGAGTTCTCCGTGCCCTGTGTAAAGAGGAACAGGATGGAGTTCTCCGTGCCCTGTGTAAAGAGGAACAGGATGGAGTTCTCCGTGCCCTGTGTAAAGAGGAACAGGATGGAGTTCTCCGTGCCCTGTGTAAAGAGGAACAGGATGGAGTTCTCCGTGCCATTTGAACATTTCGCAAATTATTATATGTCAAAATGTTGTTGTTCCTGTGTGAATGTTTAGGCCTGTCACAAAGATGAACAATGATATTGTACTATACTGTACTATACTGTACTATACCTGATTGACATTTAAGTAAAACAAAAAATCGGTTTCTCCAGATAGGGTAAATTGCCGCTCGGTGGTTCTGAAGAGTAATTTCCTTACCGAGCAACGACACCAATGGAGACCTAGTGGCATACACCTGGTACAAAGGACCAGACCTAAGCCTGCTCCTCATAAACCTGGTGCAAAGGACCAGACCTAAGCCTGCTCCTCATAAACCTGGTGCAAAGGACCAGACCTAAGCCTGCTCCCTCATACACCTGGTGCAAAGGACCAGACCTAAACCTGCTCCTCATAAACCTGGTGCAAAGGACCAGACCTCCTAAACCTGCTCCCTCATAAACTGGTGCAAAGGACCAGACCTAAGCCTGCTCCTCATAAACCTGGTGCAAAGGACCAGACCTCCTAAACCTGCTCCCTCATACACCTGGTGCAAAGGACCAGACCTAAACCTGCTCCTCATAAACCTGGTGCAAAGGACCAGATCTCCTAAACCTGCTCCTCATAAACCTGGTGCAAAGGACCAGACCTAAACCTGCTCCTCATAAACCTGGAGCAAAGGACCAGACCTAAGCCTGCTCCTCATAAACCTGGTGCAAAGGACCAGACCTAAACCTGCTCCTCATGAACCTGGAGCAAAGGACCAGACCTCCTAAACCTGCTCCTCATAAACCTGGAGCAAAGGACCAGACCTAAACCTGCTCCCTCATAAACCTGGTGCAAAGGACCAGACCTAAACCTGGAGCAAAGGACCAGACCTAAACCTGCTCCTCATAAACCTGGTGCAAAGGACCAGACCTAAACCTGCTCCTCATAAACCTGGTGCAAAGGACCAGACCTAAACCTGCTCCTCATAAACCTGGAGCAAAGGACCAGACCTAAACCTGCTCCTCATAAACCTGGAGCAAAGGACCAGACCTCCTAGACCTGCTCCCTCATAAACCTGGAGCAAAGGACCAGACCTAAACCTGCTCCCTCATAAACCTGGTGCAAAGGACCAGACCTAAACCTGCTCCTCATAAACCTGGTGCAAAGGACCAGACCTAAACCTGCTCCTCATAAACCTGGTGCAAAGGACCAGACCTAAACCTGCTCCTCATAAACCTGGAGCAAAGGACCAGACCTAAACCTGCTCCTCATAAACCTGGTGC
Organism: Electrona antarctica; assembly: GCF_951216825.1. Taxonomy (NCBI): domain Eukaryota; kingdom Metazoa; phylum Chordata; class Actinopteri; order Myctophiformes; family Myctophidae; genus Electrona; species Electrona antarctica. The sequence goes on along the minus strand of NC_136811.1, from coordinate 60,004,322 downwards.
AAAGGACCAGACCTAAACCTGCTCCTCATAAACCTGGTGCAAAGGACCAGACCTAAACCTGCTCCTCATAAACCTGGAGCAAAGGACCAGACCTAAACCTGCTCCTCATAAACCTGGAGCAAAGGACCAGACCTCCTAAACCTGCTCCTCATAAACCTGGAGCAAAGGACCAGACCTAAACCTGCTCCTCATAAACCTGGAGCAAAGGGCCAGACCTAAACCTGCTCCCTCATACACCTGGTGCAAAGGGCCAGACCTAAACCTGCTCCTCATAAACCTGGTGCAAAGGACCAGACCTAAACCTGCTCCTCATAAACCTGGAGCAAAGGACCAGACCTAAACCTGCTCCTCATAAACCTGGAGCAAAGGACCAGACCTAAACCTGCTCCTCATAAACCTGGTGCAAAGGACCAGACCTAAACCTGCTCCTCATACACCTGGTGCAAAGGACCAGACCTAAACCTGCTCCTCATAAACCTGGAGCAAAGGACCAGACCTAAACCTGCTCCCTCATAAACCTGGAGCAAAGGACCAGACCTAAACCTGCTCCTCATAAACCTGGAGCAAAGGACCAGACCTAAACCTGCTCCTCATAAACCTGGAGCAAAGGACCAGACCTAAACCTGCTCCTCATAAACCTGGAGCAAAGGACCAGACCTAAACCTGCTCCTCATAAACCTGGAGCAAAGGACCAGACCTAAACCTGCTCCTCATAAACCTGGAGCAAAGGACCAGACCTAAACCTGCTCCTCATAAACCTGGTGCAAAGGACCAGACCTAAACCTGCTCCTCATAAACCTGGTGCAAAGGACCAGACCTAAACCTGCTCCTCATAAACCTGGAGCAAAGGACCAGACCTAAACCTGCTCCTCATAAACCTGGTGCAAAGGACCAGACCTAAACCTGCTCCTCATAAACCTGGTGCAAAGGACCAGACCTAAACCTGCTCCTCATATACCTGGAGCAAAGGACCAGACCTAAACCTGCTCCTCATAAACCTGGAGCAAAGGACCAGACCTCCTAAACCTGCTCCTCATAAACCTGGAGCAAAGGACCAGACCTAAACCTGCTCCTCATAAACCTGGAGCAAAGGACCAGACCTAAACCTGCTCCTCATAAACCTGGTGCAAAGGACCAGACCTAAACCTGCTCCTCATAAACCTGGTGCAAAGGACCAGACCTAAACCTGCTCCTCATAAACCTGGTGCAAAGGACCAGACCTAAACCTGCTCCTCATAAACCTGGTGCAAAGGACCAGACCTAAACCTGCTCCTCATAAACCTGGTGCAAAGGACCAGACCTAAACCTGCTCCTCATAAACCTGGTGCAAAGGACCAGACCTAAACCTGCTCCTCATAAACCTGGTGCAAAGGACCAGACCTAAACCTGCTCCTCATAAACCTGGTGCAAAGGGCCAGACCTAAACCTGCTCCTCATAAACCTGGAGCAAAGGACCAGACCTAAACCTGCTCCTCATAAACCTGGTGCAAAGGACCAGACCTAAACCTGCTCCTCATAAACCTGGTGCAAAGGACCAGACCTAAACCTGCTCCTCATAAACCTGGTGCAAAGGACCAGACCTAAACCTGCTCCTCATAAACCTGGTGCAAAGGACCAGACCTAAACCTGCTCCTCATAAACCTGGAGCAAAGGACCAGACCTAAACCTGCTCCTCATAAACCTGGAGCAAAGGACCAGACCTAAACCTGCTCCTCATAAACCTGGAGCAAAGGACCAGACCTAAACCTGCTCCTCATAAACCTGGAGCAAAGGACCAGACCTAAACCTGCTCCTCATAAACCTGGAGCAAAGGACCAGACCTAAACCTGCTCCTCATAAACCTGGTGCAAAGGACCAGACCTAAACCTGCTCCTCATAAACCTGGTGCAAAGGACCAGACCTAAACCTGCTCCTCATAAACCTGGTGCAAAGGACCAGACCTAAACCTGCTCCTCATAAACCTGGTGCAAAGGACCAGACCTAAACCTGCTCCTCATAAACCTGGTGCAAAGGACCAGACCTAAACCTGCTCCTCATAAACCTGGTGCAAAGGACCAGACCTAAACCTGCTCCTCATAAACCTGGTGCAAAGGACCAGACCTAAACCTGCTCCTCATAAACCTGGAGCAAAGGACCAGACCTAAACCTGCTCCTCATAAACCTGGTGCAAAGGACCAGACCTAAACCTGCTCCTCATAAACCTGGAGCAAAGGACCAGACCTAAACCTGCTCCTCATAAACCTGGAGCAAAGGACCAGACCTAAACCTGCTCCTCATAAACCTATTGTTGTTTTTATCATTTTAAAGATGGAGTGGCGTGATTGTTGTTCCACCCTAAGACATGATCATCAGGTCTTATTGTTATATAAGGAGGTATAATTTTTTCAAAAAAAAGTGTACAGTATTTGTTAAAATGTTGTTTTTATGTGGGCACGCCCACCAGTTCATTAAGTATGCCTGGTTTGCCTTGTGGGTGGAGATCCACCTGAACTGAAGCCGCACCCACAGCTGTAGTTGTATGATAAAGGGGGAGGGGTTAGGGGAGGGGCTGATAGTGTGATGTCACTATATTACTGTTTATTTAATTGGCTTGTTTGACTGTCAAGGGTTCAGCCTCCAGGAAGAAACCCTAAATACAAAGGGAATACATCATTGTACATAAAAACGACTCCAGGGTGTCTAATGAAGTACTGTCACCTCATAGACAACATGCTCACATAACATTACGGGTCGTCGAGTGCTGTCCATGCTTTAATTATTACAGTTTTATAACCAGTTCTGATGAGTAAACCTTTGTGGAGATCTTATATTAGGGCCTATATCGTATTATATTACATTATGTTACTTAAACGTTGATAAGGAGATCGCCCTACAACATAACAGTACCTATATCATATTATATTACATTATGTTACTTAATCGTTGATAAGGAGATCGCCCTACAACATAACAGTACAAGAATGAGAGAAACTTACTGTCTTCAGGTTCCGTTTTAATAGAAACAGTCCAGGCTGGTTGAGGAGAAGTCGTCTTCACCTGCCGGCTGGGCTCCTCACGCTGCTCTGGAATGAAGACAATAGAATACAATTTACAGTGTAGTCATTTATCAGATGCTCTTAATCCAGAGCGATTTACAGTAAGCAAGAACAAAAAGCATGGCAATACATGCTCACATAAAAAGTAGTTATCATGAAACATGCGTAAACTAAGAACGTAACAGTGGAATATCTATATAATGAAACTATACATATAAACTATACATACTATACTACTATGCAATTATAGTGCTGTCTACGTAACATGCTATAAGTCTGTATAAAATGCTATCCAAGTCTACATAAAGTGCTATATAAGGGGCTAGGGCAAGTGCTACGGGCCATGATGGTCTGAAGAGGTGGGTTTTCAGACTACGGCGGAAGATTGGGAGTGAGGCTGCAGTTCTGATTGTAATGGGAAGTGCATTCCATAGTTTAGATTGGGAGTGACAGCCAAGCTACACCAGGCTTTTCACGCACAAAACGCACGCGTTTACCCTAAACGCGTGCGTTGAATTTAGGTCCAGTCCTATTTTAAAAAACGCACGTGTGGAGCGTTGTTGTCCCGGCTGGTTTTAGTGAAGGTACTTCCAGCTTCCCTGCGTCGGCTGATCTGAGAGGAGGGAGGGTTTGTAGGGTTTAGGGTTGCGTCGGCTGATCTGAGAACGTGGGAGGGTTTGTAGGGTTTAGGGTTGCGTCGGCTGATCTGAGAGGAGGGAGGGTTTGTAGGGTTTAGGGTTGCGTCGGCTGATCTGAGAGGAGGGAGGGTTTGTAGGGTTTAGGGTTGCGTCGGCTGATCTGAGAACGTGGGAGGGTTTGTAGGGTTTAGGGTTGCGTCGGCTGATCTGAGAACGTGGGAGGGTTTGTAGGGTTTAGGGTTGCGTTGGCTGATCTGAGAGCACGGGAGGGTTTGTAGGGTTTAGGGTTGCGTCGGCTGATCTGAGAACGTGGGAGGGTTTCTACAAACCCTCCGACACGCTCAGAATACATTAGACTTTGATGTAACAAATGTAACAACATGGCTCGTAGAGGAAGGTTGAGTGTAAAACAGTACAGATAGTCCATGGGCCAGAGCCTAGAATAGAATTTCATGAAAAATAATAGATTCTGGTGGCAATTCAATTAAATTCATACTTTATTAGCAGACTCAGGTCCATAGATTAACATATAAGGGCTAAACATACAAGAAACACGACAATACAATCATAAAATAATGCATAATGATGATTTTTATGTTCCCACATCCGGCTCTCGGTGGCTCGGTGGCTCATAGCGCGCCACCGAGTGGCGCGCTATGAGCTTGTAGGTCTGCTATTTTTGAAAAATCGTGAAAATGTGGCACAAATCTTTGAAATCAGAAGATTTTTATTTTATTTCAACGTCAGGCCCAAATGGGATAATATAAGTGCTAAAAAAGTGATATATTTTTTTTATTTTTTTACCTGAGACAGTGTGGCACCAGGTGTTCTCATGTAGTAATGTCAATGTTGACACAGCAGCAGCCTCCTCCTCCTCCTGTTCATCTTTAATGTGTGGAGGTGGTGGTTCCTCCTGGACCAGACTGGATCTCCTCTCCTGATGTTCTGGAGGTGGAGGTCCTGGTTCCTCCTGGACCAGACTGGATCTCCTCTCCTGATGTTCTGGAGGTGGAGGTCCTGGTTCCTCCTGGACCAGACTGGATCTCCTCTCCTGATGTGGTGGAGGTGGAGGTCCTGGTTCCTCCTGGACCAGACTGGATCTCCTCTCCTGATGTGGTGGAGGTCCTGGTTCCTCCTGGACCAGACTGGATCTCCTCTCCTGATGTTCTGGAGGTGGAGGTCCTGGTTCCTCCTGGACCAGACTGGATCTCCTCTCCTGATGTGGTGGAGGTCCTGGTTCCTCCTGGACCAGACTGGATCTCCTCTCCTGATGTGGTGGAGGTCCTGGTTCCTCCTGGACCAGACTGGATCTCCTCTCCTGATGTTCTGGAGGTGGAGGTCCTGGTTCCTCATGGACCAGACTGGATCTCCTCTCCTGATGTGGTGGAGGTCCTGGTTCCTCCTGCACCAGACTGGATCTCCTCTCCTGATGTGGTGGAGGTCCTGGTTCCTCCTGGACCAGACTGGATCTCCTCTCCTGATGTTCTGGAGGTGGAGGTCCTGGTTCCTCCTGGACCAGACTGGATCTCCTCTCCTGATGTGGTGGAGGTCCTGGTTCCTCCTGGACCAGACTGGATCTCCTCTCCTGATGTGGTGGAGGTCCTGGTTCCTCCTGGACCAGACTGGATCTCCTCTCCTGATGTGGTGGAGGTCCTGGTTCCTCCTGGACCAGACTGGATCTCCTCTCCTGATGTTCTGGAGGTGGAGGTCCTGGTTCCTCCTGGACCAGACTGGATCTCCTCTCCTGATGTGGTGGAGGTCCTGGTTCCTCCTGGACCAGACTGGATCTCCTCTCCTGATGTGGTGGAGGTCCTGGTTCCTCCTGGACCAGACTGGATCTCCTCTCCTGATGTTCTGGAGGTGGAGGTCCTGGTTCCTCCTGGACCAGACTGGATCTCCTCTCCTGATGTGGTGGAGGTCCTGGTTCCTCCTGGACCAGACTGGATCTCCTCTCCTGATGTGGTGGAGGTCCTGGTTCCTCCTGGACCAGACTGGATCTCCTCTCCTGATGTTCAGATGAAACCTCTTTAGACACAAGGAGGAGAGAAAAAACATTACATCATTCAGCACAACAACTCAAAATAACTTTTCGCATTGGATGACATACGTATGGATGACATACGTATGTCATCCATACGTATGGATGACATACGTATGGATGACATACGTATGGATGACATACGTATGGATGACATACGTATGTCATCCATACGTATGGATGACATACGTATGGATGACATACGTATGGATGACATACGTATGTCATCCATACGTATGGATGACATACGTATGGATGACATACGTATGTCATCCATACGTATGGATGACATACGTATGGATGACATACGTATGGATGACATACGTATGGATGACATACGTATGAGATGACATACGTATGGATGACATACGTATGGATGACATACGTATGGATGACATACGTATGGGGCTCCATTGGATGACATACGCATGGGGCTCCATTGGATGACATACGTATGGGGCTCCATTGGATGACATACGTATGGGGCTCCATTGGATGACATACGTATGGGGCTCCATTTTCGCCACCGCAAAACCCCTTATCCTAAAACTTATTTGCCTTTTTTTTTTACTATTTTGAATTTTTTGTTTGAATAGTTCAACTAGCCAATCTACATTGACACGTTGTGAGCTTCTAGACTGGCCATTTGAACTATTCAAAAATGGTTTGCAAAATACCCCTTGAGCCCAAACCACACCAAAGGGTCACCATGCAACTCCTTGGGTCCAAACAGTTGCAAGGAGTCACATGGTGACCCTTTGGTGTGGTCTGGGCCATTGACCATCTGCAGACCGCGGCCATGTTGGTGTGGTCTGGGCCATTGACCATCTGCAGACCGCGGCCATGTCACACTGCAGGGACAACAGGACATATCACACTGCAGGGACAACAGGACATATCACACTGCAGGGACAACAGGACATATCACACTGCAGGGACAACAGGACAACAGGACATATCACTGCAGGGACAACAGGACATATCACACTGCAGGGACAACAGGACATATCACACTGCAGGGACAACAGGACAACAGGACATATCACTGCAGGGACAACAGGACATATCACACTGCAGGGACAACAGGACATATCACACTGCAGGGACAACAGGACATATCACACTGCAGGGACAACAGGACATATCACACTGCAGGGACAACAGGACATATCACTGCAGGGACAACAGGACATATCACACTGCAGGGACAACAGGACATATCACACTGCAGGGACAACAGGACATATCACACTGCAGGGACAACAGGACATATCACACTGCAGGGACAACAGGACAACAGGACATATCACTGCAGGGACAACAGGACATATCACACTGCAGGGACAACAGGACATATCACACTGCAGGGACAACAGGACATATCACACTGCAGGGACAACAGGACAACAGGACATATCACTGCAGGGACAACAGGACATATCACACTGCAGGGACAACAGGACAACAGGACATATCAATGCAGGGACAACAGGACATATCACACTGCAGGGACAACAGGACATATCACACTGCAGGGACAACAGGACAACAGGACATATCACTGCAGGGACAACAGGACAACAGGACATATCACTGCAGGGACAACAGGACATATCACACTGCAGGGACAACAGGACAACAGGACATATCACTGCAGGGACAACAGGACATATCACTGCAGGGACAACAGGACATATCACACTGCAGGGACAACAGGACATATCACACTGCAGGGACAACAGGACAACAGGACATATCACACTGCAGGGACAACAGGACAACATGACATATCACACTGCAGGGACAACAGGACATATCACACTGCAGGGACAACAGGACATATCACACTGCAGGGACAACAGGACAACAGGACATATCACACTGCAGGGACAACAGGACATATCACACTGCAGGGACAACAGGACATATCACACTGCAGGGACAACAGGACATATCACACTGCAGGGACAACAGGACATATCACACTGCAGGGACAACAGGACAACAGGACATATCACACTGCAGGGACAACAGGACATATCACTGCAGGGACAACAGGACATATCACACTGCAGGGACAACAGGACATATCACACTGCAGGGACAACAGGACAACAGGACATATCACTGCAGGGACAACAGGACAACAGGACATATCACTGCAGGGACAACAGGACATATCACACTGCAGGGACAACAGGACATATCACTGCAAGGACAACAGGACATATCACTGCAGGGACAACAGGACATATCACACTGCAGGGACAACAGGACATATCACACTGCAGGGACAACAGGACAACAGGACATATCACACTGCAGGGACAACAGGACATATCACACTGCAGGGACAACAGGACAACAGGACATATCACACTGCAGGGACAACAGGACAACAGGACATATCACACTGCAGGGACAACAGGACATATCACACTGCAGGGACAACAGGACATATCACACTGCAGGGACAACAGGACATATCACACTGCAGGGACAACAGGACAACAGGACATATCACACTGCAGGGACAACAGGACATATCACACTGCAGGGACAACAGGACAACAGGACATATCACTGCAGGGACAACAGGACAACAGGACATATCACACTGCAGGGACAACAGGACATATCACACTGCAGGGACAACAGGACATATCACACTGCAGGGACAACAGGACAACAGGACATATCACTGCAGGGACAACAGGACAACAGGACATATCACTGCAGGGACAACAGGACAACAGGACATATCACTGCAGGGACAACAGGACATATCACACTGCAGGGACAACAGGACATATCACACTGCAGGGACAACAGGACATATCACACTGCAGGGACAACAGGACAACAGGACATATCACTGCAGGGACAACAGGACATATCACTGCAGGGACAACAGGACAACAGGACATATCACTGCAGGGACAACAGGACATATCACACTGCAGGGACAACAGGACATATCACACTGCAGGGACAACAGGACAACAGGACATATCACTGCAGGGACAACAGGACAACAGGACATATCACTGCAGGGACAACAGGACATATCACACTGCAGGGACAACAGGACATATCACTGCAGGGACAACAGGACAACAGGACATATCACTGCAGGGACAACAGGACATATCACTGCAGGGACAACAGGACATATCACACTGCAGGGACAACAGGACAGGTACCAACATCATGTTATCTCTCCTAATGCTACCAACATCATGTTATCTCTCCTAATGGTACCAACATCATGTTATCTCTCCTAATGGTACCAACATCATGTTATCTCTCCTAATGGTACCAACACCATGTTATCTCTCCTAATGGTACCAACACCATGTTGTCTCTCCTAATGGAACCAACATCATGTTATCTCTCCTAATGGTACCAACATCATGTTATCTCTCCTAATGGTACCAACATCATGTTATCTCTCCTAACGGTACCAACATCATGTTATCTCTCCTAATGGTACCGACATCATGTTATCTCTCCTAATGGTACCAACACCATGTTATCTCTCCTAATGGTACCGACACCATGTTATCTCTCCTAATGGTACCGACATCATGTTATCTCTCCTAATGGTACCAACATCATGTTGTCTCTCCTAATGGTACCAACACCATGTTGTCTCTCCTAATGGAACCAACATCATGTTATCTCTCCTAATGGTACCGGTACCAACACCATGTTATCTCTCCTAATGGTACCAACACCATGTTATCTCTCCTAATGGAACCAACATCATGTTATCTCTCCTAATGGAACCAACACCATGTTATCTCTCCTAATGGTACCAACATCATGTTATCTCTCCTAATGGTACCAACACCATGTTATCTCTCCTAATGGTACCAACACCATGGTATCTCTCCTAATGGTACCAACATCATGTTATCTCTCCTAATGGTACCAACATCATGTTATCTCTCCTAGTGGTACCAACATCATGTTATCTCTCCTAATGGTACCAACACCATGTTATCTCTCCTAATGGTACCAACATCATGTTATCTCTCCTAATGGTACCAACATCATGTTCTCTCTCCTAATGGTACCAACATCATGTTATCTCTCCTAATGGTACCAACATCATGTTATCTCTCCTAATGGTACCGACATCATGTTATCTCTCCTAATGGTACCGACATCATGTTATCTCTCCTAATGGTACCGACACCATGTTATCTCTCCTAATGGTACCGACATCATGTTATCTCTCCTAATGGTACCGACATCATGTTATCTCTCCTAATGGTACCAACATCATGTTATCTCTCCTAATGGTACCAACATCATGTTATCTCTCCTAGTGGTACCAACATCCTGTTATCTCTCCTAATGGTACCAACATCCTGTTATCTCTCCTAATGGTACCAACATCAATACAGCATGGAATTGTGGACAAAATTGTGTCCAACGACCACAACAATATTCCAAGTTTTGGGTCTGAGAGGCTAAATGTCATCAAATGGTGGTCCGTGGCTCAAATGGGTCCGAGAGGCTAAATCTCATCAAACGGTGGTTCCGTGGCTCAAATACCCAATAAATAATGGGCCTTGATATAAAAACGGTTGAAAACCAATGCTGTGTAGGGAAAGGAAGGAGGTCGCACAGCTTGTAGCCTCTCTGTCTCAACCAGTTGCTGTCCTGTGGTCAGCACCCCGCTCACAGCTTGTAGCCTCTCTGTCTCAACCAGTTGCTCTCCTGTGGTCAGCACCCCGCTCCTCTCTGTCTCAACCAGTTGCTCTCCTGTGGTCAGCACCCCGCTCCTCTCTGTCTCAACCAGTTGCTCTCCTGTGGTCAGCACCCCGCTCCAATGCTATTGTTTTTAAACAGGGCTACATTAGCAGGACTTATGAATTTGAAACTCTATTTTTTTTTATAATGGGATGAATCTAGAGTTGCAATACCCTCCATTGAGTCCCCAATCATCCAAATTGCGTTTGTGATCTGCTTGTATTAAACTACGTTAAACTCACCAACATTGCAGCTCTAGGCCAAGCTTGAATTATCCTCTTTCAATCTGCCAAGCTTTTGTTTCATAAAAATCCACCGTAGACATGTTGTTATGAGCTACTTTCTGTCAAGAAATTCTCTGCAGGTGATTCTTTGGAGTTGGAAGCACTCGTTTTTATTAATGGGTCGCGCTGCTGCCTCCTGCATTATGTGCAAATGCGAAACAGATGTCATGCAGGGCCGTTCAGTGACTTACGACGAGCGCTTCCAAACTCCAACACTTCGAAAAAGAATCACTTGTACAGAATTTCTTGACAGAAAGTATCTCATAACATGTCTACGGTGGATTTTTATGAAAAACAAGCTCAGCAGATTGAAAGAGGATAATTCAAGCTTGGACTACAGCTGCAATGTTGGTGAGTTTAACATTGTTTAAGACAAGCAGATCGCAAACGCAAATTGGATGAGTGGGGAGTCAATGGAGGGTATTGCAACTCTAGATTCATCCCATTATAAAAACAGGCTAGGAGGGAGATTATAATGAACTGTGTGTTACCGTTTGTTTTTACCAACCTATGGTCGCATTGAAACCCTCCAGAAGTCTGTCCTTTTTCTCCAGCAGGGTTTCCAGTGTCTCCATCTCTCTCTGGAAGAGGCTGCACATCCACGCCGCGGCCACACTGAGGCGCTCCAACACCAGCACCCTGACGCTGAGCTCCACACTGCAGACATCGCTGATAGCACCGCGACGCAGAACACACAATATGATGTCCTCTCCCGCCGACCGCAGCTGCTCATTGATGGACATCCGTAGAGACTCCATTTGAACCTCTTTACCTCCTTGAGGAGACATGTTTCACCATAGAGTTATTAATAGTAATTACCTCTTTTAGGAGACATGTTTCACCATATAGTTATTAATAATATGAATTATAATAGTAATTACCTCCTTTAGGAGACATGTTTCACCAGTTATTAATAATATTAATTATAATAGTAATTACCTCCTTTAGGAGACATGTTTCACCATAGAGTAGTTATTAATAATATTAATTATAATAGTAATTACCTCCTTTAGGAGACATGTTTCACCATAGAGTAGTTATTAATAATATTAATTATAATAGTAATTACCTCCTTTAGGAGACATGTTTCACCATAGAGTAGTTATTAATAATATTAATTATAATAGTAATTACCTCCTTTAGGAGACATGTTTCACCATAGAGTTATTAATAATAATAGTAATGTTTACCTCTTTTCTGACTCATTGTGTCTCCTTTAGCAGACGCTGCGTTGCGACCATCGTGTTAGAACAAGATGAACAACAACAACATCTAGTGTCTACGCGACGGCGTAACAATGACAACAAACTCGCACTTACTACTTCCGGGTGAACGTGGTTCGAGCATGCGCAGTAGAGGGCCGTCGTCGTCCCGCCCCCTTTCAATTCAATTCAAAGGAGCTTTATTGGCGTGAGAAAACATACGTTTACATACATTACCAAAGAGTGTCAAAAAAATACAATAGAATAAAAACAGTTGAAAATGGGGAAAGTATATAAAGTTGGAGGTTCAGTATGTTGCAAACAGAGCTATTTGGAGGTTCAGTATGTTGCAAACAGAGCTATGTCACATTGCATCGTTATTTATAACAGGATATAAAAGCTTTCTTGGAGAAAGAAAATTAGCAACAAATGTTTTTATCTATTTTTTTTCTTTGCAGTCATTTTGGTACAAATAGCAGCATTTATTTTGCTCAGGACTATTTAAATTGTATACAGGAAAACTCAGATCTAAGATGTGTTTAAAGGTCTAAGATAGTAGTTCTTAGGGTGGTTGTATTCCATTGTTTACATGTGCAGTAGGTCTAGTTCTTAGGGTGGTTGTATTCCATTGTTTACATGTGCAGTAGGTCTAGTTCTTAGGGTGGTTGTATTCCATTGTTTACATGTGCAGTAGGTCTACTGGGTACAGATAGTAGTTCTTAGGGTGGTTGTATTCCATTGTTTACATGTGCAGTAGGTCTAGTTCTTAGGGTGGTTGTATTCCATTGTTTACATGTGCAGCAGGTCTACTGGGTACAGTTAGTAGTTATTAGGGTGGTTGTATTCCATTGTTTACATGTGCAGTAGGTCTACTGGGTACAGATAGTAGTTATTAGGGTGGTTGTATTCCATTGTTTACATGTGCAGTAGGTCTACTGGGTACAGATAGTAGTTATTAGGGTGGTTGTATTCCATTGTTTAGATGTGCACTAGGTCTACTGGGTACAGATAGTAGCCCTTAGGGTGGTTGTATTCCATTGTTTACATGTGGTCTACTGGGTACAGATAGTAGTCCTTAGGGTGGTTGTATTCCATTGTTTACATGTGCAGCTGGTCTACTGGGTACAGATAGTAGTTCTTAGGGTGGTTGTATTCCATTGTTTACATGTGCAGTAGGTCTACTGGTACAGATAGTAGTCCTTAGGGTGGTTGTATTACATTGTTTACATGTGGTCTACTGGGTACAGATAGTAGTCCTTAGGGTGGTTGTATTCCATTGTTTACATGTGCAGTAGGTCTACTGGTACAGATAGTAGTCCTTAGGGTGGTTGTATTCCATTGTTTACATGTGCAGCAGGTCTACTGGGTACAGATAGTAGTCTTTAGGGTGGTTGTATTCCATTGTTTACATGTGGTCTACTGGGTACAGATAGTAGTCCTTAGGGGGGTTGTATTCCATTGTTTAGGTCTACTGGGTACAGATAGTAGTCCTTAGGGTGGTTGTATTCCATTGTTTAGGTCTACTGGGTACAGATAGTAGTCCTTAGGGTGGTTGTATTCCATTGTTTAGGTCTACTGGGTACAGATAGTAGTCCTTAGGGGGGACATAAGAAAATGACTTTATTAGAAAGAACGAGTGAAATAAGAATACAAAAAAACAATAAAACATGTAACAAGTAGGCCTACATGTAACAAGTTAAAACAAGTTACATGTAACAAGTTAAAAACACATCAGCAATTCTGAACAGGTGGGTTTTCAGTGCGGTTTTTAACTGTGCCGGAGATTAGCTGGTAACGAACGGACGCGCACGCACCACCCCATCCAGACACTGTCCCTTAATGCAGTTCGCCCCCTGGTGGAGGTGTGTAAATACATAAAGCGATGGAAGGATAAAGTGTAGATGCATCTTTTAGCCTACAGTACATTGTGTTTTATTATGACAATACTAGAGACGTTATTATATTATTTACACTAATGGCCAATCATAGGGAAACAAATAAAGGTTCTTAAGCATGTAATGAGGATTCAAACATAAAACAGGACATGAAAAACATATATATTTTTTAAATAAACATTTTAAAGCGTGTCCTTAAATTAAATAAATACTCACAAAAATGTCTCATATTACCAAACTGCGTGTGTGTGTGTGTGTGTGTATGCGTGCGTGCGTCATGAGGGATGTAATTACAGAAAGTATATTTGTCTTCACAGTCTGTTAAAATAAAATAAACAATAACCATATCACACACTGCTTGTTTTTGGCAGCACATTTATATTTTAGTTTTAATCATAGTGTCTTGAATAGTTTTCATTTAGGCTAGTTTTAGTCACCTGGAATGTTTCAGTGTTAATCTAGTTTTAGTCGACTAAATATAGTATTTTAGTTGACTAAATCTACAGTTGATTTAGTCAACTGAAATGTATTTTGTCGGGCCTTGATCTTGACAGATCATGACTGTTTTTACACTTGCTGAAAATAGCAGATCTACAAGCTCACAATGTGTCGCGCTGCGGACACGTTGTGAGCCTGTAGATCGTCTATTTTCAGCATGCAACCAAGTGTAAAATGACTTATACTGGATCTCTTGTCCACTAGTCCCTTCCTGACATTTAGGTTTTATTTGTGGACGAAATTGTCAGTATATTTAGTCTCAGTTTTAGTCGTCATAGCTTATAGTTCATTTAGTTTTCGTCAGTGGAAAAAGGTAGTTGACAAACTTTTTCGTCTTAGTTTTAGTCGACAAAATAAACACTGATTGCACAAAGCGACATATCACACGACACACAGCATCAAGACTATTAGCCTACATGAGGTCCCCGCTATACCAAAAATATAATATAATGAACATCCTATCAGCAGTTTAATGTAGTGGCCGAGAGGACAAAACACCTGCTGAAAAGGATCCCTTTCCCACTTCAAGGTTCTGTATCTTCAAGGTTCTGTATCTTCAAGGTTCTGTATCTTCACCCAGATGGAAATCTGTTTTTTATTTGGGCGCTACAGCTTGTGTCCTCACAAAATGTCCGCAACACAAACACAAATGAAATGCCATTGACAATGAAGGGAACATGTACGTCATCGTGAAGGGAACATGTACGTCATCGTGGAGGGAACATGTACGTCATCGTGAAGGGACCATGCACGTCATCGTGAAGGGACCATGTACGTCATCGTGAAAGGACCATGTACGTCATCGTGAAGGGAGCATGTACGTCATCGTGAAGGGAACATGTACGTTATCATGGCGGGACCATGTACGTCGTCGTGAAGGGAACATGTACGTCATCGCGCAGGGGACATGTACGTCATCATGTAGGGAACATGTACGCCATCGTGAAGGGAACATGTACGTCATCGTGAAGGGGACATGTACATCATCGTGAAGGGGACATGTACGTCATCGTGTAGGGAACATGTACGTCATTGTGGAGGGAGCATGTACGTCATCGTGGAGGGAACATGTACGTCATCGTGGAGGGGATCATGTACGTCATCATGGGGGGGGATCATGTACGTCGTCGTGGGGGGACCATGTACGTCATCGTGGAGGGAACATGTACGTCATCGTGGAGGGGGCATGTACGTCGTCGTGAAGGGGACATGTACGTCATCGTGGAGGGGACATGTACGCCATCGTGTAGGGAACATGTACGCCATCGTGTAGGGAGCATGTACGTCATCGTGTAGGGAACATGTACGTGATCGTGAAGGGGACATGTGCGTCATCGTGTAGGGAACATGTATGCCATCGTGGAGGGAGCATGTACGTCATCGTGGAGGGAACATGTACGTCATTGTGGAGGGAACATGCACGTCATCGTGAAGGGAACATGTACGCCATCGTGAAGGGCACATGTACGTCATCGTGAAGGGGACATGTACGTCATCGTAACGGGGACATGTACGTCATCGTGAATGGGACATGTACGTCATCATGTATGGGACATGTACGTCATCGTGGAGGGAACATGCACGTCATCGTGGAGGGAGCATGTACGTCATCGTGGAGGGAACATGTACGTCGTCGTGAAGGGAACATGTTCGTCGTCGTGAAGGGAACATGTACGTTATCGTGAAGGGAACATGTACGTCATCGTGAAGGGAACATGTACGTCATTGTGAAGGGACCATGCACGTCATCGTGAAGGGAACATGTGCGTCATCGTGAAGGGAACATGCACGTCATCGTGAGGGGACAATGAAGGGGACATGTACGTCATCATGAAGGGAACATGAACGTCATCGTGTAGGGAACATGTACGTCATCGTGAAGGGAACATGTACGCCATCGTGAAGGGAACATGTACGTCATCGTGAGGGAACATGTACGTCATCGTGAGGGGACAATGCAGGGAACATGTACGTCATCGTGAAGGGAACATGCACGTCATCGTGAAGGGAACATGTACGTCATCGTGAAGGGAACATGTACGCCATCGTGAAGGGAACATGTACGGCATCGTGAAGGGAACATGTACGCCATCGTGAAGGGAACATATACGTCATCGTGAATGGAACATGTACACCATCATGAAGGGAACATGTACGTCATCGTGAGGGGACAATGAAGGGAACATGTACGTCATCATGCAGGGAACATGTACGTCATCGTGAAGGGAACATGCACGTCATCGTGAAGGGAACATGTACGTCATCGTGAAGGGAACATGTACGCCATCGTGATGGGACAATGCAGATAACATGTACGTCATCGTGAAGGGAACATGTACGTCATCGTGAGGGGACAATGCAGGGAACATGTACGTCATCGTGAAAGGAACATGTACGTCATCATGAATGAAACATGCACGTCATCGTGAAGGGACCATGTACGTCATCATGGAGGGAACATGTACGTCATCGTGAAGGGAACATGTATGCCATTGTGTCCCCACACGTCTCATATTTGCCATCGACAATGGAAGGAGAGATTAGGTCAAATAGAAGGAGAGATTAGGTCAAATGGAAGGAGAGATTAGGTCAAATGGAAGGAGAGATTAGGTCAAATGGAAGGAGAGATTAGGTCAAATGGAAGGAGAGATTAGGTCAAGTGTCCACCAAGTATGACGTACATTTTGTGGCAACGAGGCATTCTGATTGGCCAGTATGAGATGATGCATGATGATAAAAAGGGGTTCCCGTCCTGAATGGGTTAACAGAATATCTTAATGAAACAGTTAAGTTACTTTGATCCTAGAAGGAATGTTGTAATCCTTCATATTTATAGTTTGATCCTAGAAGGAATGTTGTAATCCTTCATATTTATAGTTTCATTGATCCTAGAAGGAATGTTGTAATCCTTCATATTTATAGTTTCATTGATCCTAGAAGGAATGTTGTAATCCTTCATATTTATAGTTTCATTGATCCTAGAAGGAATGTTGTAATCCTTCATATTTATAGTTTCATTCATAAGTTACTTTGATCCTAGAAGGAATGTTGTAATCCTTCATATTTATAGTTTCATTACTTTGATCCTAGAAGGAATGTTGTAATCCTTCATATTTATAGTTTGATCCAAGAAGGAATGTTGTAATCCTTCATATTTATAGTTTCATTACTTTGATCCTAGAAGGAATGTTGTAATCCTTCATATTTATAGTTTCATTACTTTGATCCTAGAAGGAATGTTGTAATCCTTCATATTTATAGTTTCATTACTTTGATCCTAGAAGGAATGTTGTAATCCTTCATATTTATAGTTTCATTGATCCTAGAAGGAATGTTGTAATCCTTCATATTTATAGTTTCATTCATAAGTTACTTTGATCCTAGAAGGAATGTTGTAATCCTTCATATTTATAGTTTCATTCATAAGTTACTTTGATCCTAGAAGGAATGTTGTAATCCTTCATATTTATAGTTTCATTCATAAGTTACTTTGATCCTAGAAGGAATGTTGTAATCCTTCATATTTATAGTTTCATTCATAAGTTACTTTGATCCTAGAAGGAATGTTGTAATCCTTCATATTTATAGTTTCATTCCACATGTATTTATTCTCGAAGATTAGACCCCAGTAATTAAAACTAATTTGCAGAGTCGTCAAAGCGTGTTGAAAATAAATGACAATTTAAGAATTGGGAAGAAATAAACGGCATACAGTTAAAAAACACAAGAGTTACAAAATATGAAACCAAGATTATTTTTTAAACAATGTGTTTTAATGATCAATTATTTTTCTTTCTTTCTTTTTTACTTACAATGACAACAAAACACTCATATATACATACATAAGGAAGTAGGGGGGGAACGATATAGTAACTGTATCGAAACATCCATTTTAATTTCATGAATCAAAGTATATCGAAATGAAAACAGCAACATTGACTCTGTATTGTATCGTATCGTTTTGCAATGCAGATAATCGATATCGAATCGTTTTGCTAAGCAAATAATCGATTGTATCAATACTACTTTTTTGTGTGTGGTATTTAGCAATTTATAGAAGAAAAAGAGGGGTTTAATTACTTAGTTTAACCCATTTTGACCTGAGATCAGATTCTATAAATGTCTTCTACATCCTGACAGTTTAAAATGTCTTCTACATCCTGACAGTTTTCTGAAAAAGCTGTGTTTCTGTGTCAGTCGTTCTTCGATTTTTCAAAAATAGCAGACCTACAACCTCATAGCGCGCCACTCGGTGGCACGCTATGAGCTTGTACAGTAGGTCTGCTATTTTTCAATAGCTAAAGCATAACATAACATAATGCTAACACCAAAAGTGGTTCCCGCCCAGAATGGGTTAAAATAATGTCAATGTATTTTAAATAGTTACTGTATCTATTTCTAATCATTGAATCGTATCGTATCACCATACTGTAGCAACACTTATGGAATACTTTCATTACCGTAAGCAAGGAATCAAATACTTTGTTTTGTTGTTCCTTTTTTGAATAAATCATTTCTATCTCTGGGACCCCCACTTTATAATGAATAAATCATTTCCATCTCTGGGACCCCCACTTTATAATGAATAAATCATTTATATCTCTGGGACCCCCACTTTATAATGAATAAATCATTTCCATCTCTGGGACCCCCACTTTATAATGAATAAATCATTTATATCTCTGGGACCCCCACTTTATAATGAATAAATCATTTCCATCTCTGGGACCCCCACTTTATAATGAATAAATCATTTATATCTCTGGGACCCCCACTTTATAATGAATAAATCATTTCTATCTCTGGGACCCCCACTTTATAATGAATAAATCATTTCTATCTCTGGGACCCCCACTTTATAATGAATAAATCATTTATATCTCTGGGACCCCCACTTTATAATGAATAAATCATTTCCATCTCTGGGACCCCCACTTTATAATGAATAAATCATTTATATCTCTGGGACCCCCACTTTATAATGAATAAATCATTTCTATCTCTGGGACCCCCACTTTATAATGAATAAATCATTTCTATCTCTGGGACCCCCACTTTATAATGAATAAATCATTTCTATCTCTGGGACCCCCACTTTATAATGAATAAATCATTTCTATCTCTGGGACCCCCACTTTATAATGAATAAATCATTTCTATCTCTGGGACCCCCACTTTATAATGAATAAATCATTTCCATCTCTGGGACCCCCACTTTATAATGAATAAATCATTTCCATCTCTGGGACCCCCACTTTATAATGAATAAATCAATGTTAACCCTGCAAGACACACCGTTGCAAATATACAACCATTTATATTTTAATTAATTCATTAATATATATTTGTTCAGTTCTTTTCTCACCTAAACGTCATCATTGATGTTCATTGTTTAGTCTTGCATGATATTTGCATATACATAACCCCCCCCCCCCCCCCCCCCCCCACAGAGAGGGTACATATGAGTTACAGACCCATAAGGGTCCCCCTGGAACTCCCTGAAGGACCCCTAGGGGTAGCCTGGCGTGGCCAGCCTCATAGCGGGGATTCACTGAAGATTCTTATATGCGGGGAAGAATCTTCAGTGAATCCCCGCTATGAGGCTGGCCACGCCAGGCTACCCTGGGGGTCCCCGGACCCCACTTTGGGAACCACTGCCTTAGGCCTACATATCACTTTTTAAATGTAACACATTAAAAAGAACACTCAACTGAAGATAAAACAAAATAAGAAACCAAGACAAATTAAAGCAATTCGTAAAAACAATGCCGTGCTGCGATGTGTCAAATATTCTCCATCTATTGTCGTATGACTTGTTGTCACATATTTGTGTGTGTGTGTGTGTGTGGCGGGGGGGGAATACGGACAATATTACTGTTAAACTATAACCACTCCTTCCCTAAATAAATACTCAGATCTTGAGGAGAGTACACTGGCATACTCTGTTATAAATACTCAGATCTTGAAGAGAGTACACTGGCATACTCTCATTCATAAAGCCATTGTCGGTAATCTCCCCCCTTTTGAACATTAAATAAGTATCATGTGACGTGTCAAACTAGGGGGTTTTCATGATTCTGAATACATTCCAAGCATTAGTTGTGCACAAGAAACACTCCTTGGGCTAAAAACAACCATAGACGTCATGACAAATGTGATGAGGACATTTTGGGCAAGTGCAGGAATCATGAAAACCCCCTAGTTTGACACGTCACATGATACTTAAAGCATCACATGACACGTCACATGATACTTAAAGCATCACATGACACGTCACATGATACTTAAAGCATCACATGACACGTCACATGATACTTAAAGCAAAAGGAAAGTAATACAAAAAGATAGCCCAATACTAACAGCCGATCAGCAAGTGGATTCATGAATGTATGTTTAGACAATATTTAATGAATGTATGAAGATAGACAATATTTAAGGCCAATACAAATACTATATACATATAGATGCCTCCCCCCCCCCCCCCGAATCACAGACTGTACGCGTAGATGCCCCCCACCCCCCCCCCCCGAATCACAGACTGTACACGTAGATGCCCCCCCCCCCCCCCGAATCACAGACTGTACGCGTAGATGCCCCCCCCCCCCCGAATCACAGACTGTACACGTAGATGCCCCCCCCCCCCCCCCGAATCACAGACTGTACACGTAGATGCCTCCCCCCCCCCCCGAATCACAGACTGTACACGTAGATGCCCCCCCCCCCCCCCCCGAATCACAGACTGTACACGTAGATGCCCCCCCCCCCCCCCCCCCCCCCCCCGAATCACAGACTGTACACGTAGATGCCCCGCCCCCCCCCCCCAATCACAGACTGTACACGTAGATGCCCCCCCCCCCCCCCCAATCACAGACTGTACGCGTAGATGCCCCCCCCCCCCAATCACAGACTGTACGCGTAGATGCCCCCCCCCAATCAGACTGTACACGTAGATGCCCCCCCCCCCCCCCAATCAGACTGTACGCGTAGATGCCCCCCCCCCCCCAATCACAGACTGTACGCGTAGATGCCCCCCCCCCCCAATCAGACTGTACGCGTAGATGCCCCCCCCCCCAATCAGACTGTACGCGTAGATGCCCCCCCCCCCCCGAATCAGACTGTACGCGTAGATGCCCCCCCCCCCCAATCACAGACTGTACACGTAGATGCCCCCCCCCCCCAATCACAGACTGTACGCGTAGATGCCCCCCCCCCCCCCCCAATCACAGACTGTACGCGTAGATGCCCCCCCCCCCCCCCCCCCGAATCACAGACTGTACTGTTAGATTCCCCCCCCCCCCCCCGAATCACAGACTGTACTGTTAGATTCCCCCCCCCCCCCCCAATCACAGACTGTACTGTTAGATTCCCCCCCCCCCCCTGAATCACAGACTGTACTGTTAGATTCCCCCCCCCCTGAATCACAGACTGTACTGTTAGATTCCCCCCCCCCCCTGAATCACAGACTGTACTGTTAGATTCCCCCCCCCCCTGAATCACAGACTGTACTGTTAGATTCCCCCCCCCCCCCCCTGAATCACAGACTGTACTGTTAGATTCCCCCCCCCCTGAATCACAGACTGTACTGTTAGATTCCCCCCCCCCCCCCCTGAATCACAGACTGTACTGTTAGATTCCCCCCCCCCCTGAATCACAGACTGTACTGTTAGATTCCCCCCCCCCCCCCTGAATCACAGACTGTACTGTTAGATTCCCCCCCCCCTGAATCACAGACTGTACTGTTAGATTCCCCCCCCCCCCTGAATCACAGACTGTACTGTTAGATTCCCCCCCCCCCGAATCACAGACTGTACTGTTAGATTCCCCCCCCCCCCCTGAATCACAGACTGTACTGTTAGATTCCCCCCCCCCCTGAATCACAGACTGTACTGTTAGATTCCCCCCCCCCCCTGAATCACAGACTGTACTGTTAGATTCCCCCCCCCCCTGAATCACAGACTGTACTGTTAGATTCCCCCCCCCCCTGAATCACAGACTGTACTGTTAGATTCCCCCCCCCCCCTGAATCACAGACTGTACTGTTAGATTCCCCCCCCCCCTGAATCACAGACTGTACTGTTAGATTCCCCCCCCCCCTGAATCACAGACTGTACTGTTAGATTCCCCCCCCCCCCTGAATCACAGACTGTACTGTTAGATTCCCCCCCCCCTGAATCACAGACTGTACTGTTAGATTCCCCCCCCCCCTGAATCACAGACTGTACTGTTAGATTCCCCCCCCCCCTGAATCACAGACTGTACTGTTAGATTCCCCCCCCCCTGAATCACAGACTGTACTGTTAGATTCCCCCCCCCCCCCCTGAATCACAGACTGTACTGTTAGATTCCCCCCCCCCTGAATCACAGACTGTACTGTTAGATTCCCCCCCCCCCTGAATCACAGACTGTACTGTTAGATTCCCCCCCCCCCCCTGAATCACAGACTGTACTGTTAGATTCCCCCCCCCCCCCCTGAATCACAGACTGTACTGTTAGATTCCCCCCCCCCCCTGAATCACAGACTGTACTGTTAGATTCCCCCCCCCCCCCTGAATCACAGACTGTACTGTTAGATTCCCCCCCCCCCTGAATCACAGACTGTACTGTTAGATTCCCCCCCCCCCCCCTGAATCACAGACTGTACTGTTAGATTCCCCCCCCCTGAATCACAGACTGTACTGTTAGATTCCCCCCCCCCCTGAATCACAGACTGTACTGTTAGATTCCCCCCCCCCCCCTGAATCACAGACTGTACTGTTAGATTCCCCCCCCCCTGAATCACAGACTGTACTGTTAGATTCCCCCCCCCCTGAATCACAGACTGTACTGTTAGATTCCCCCCCCCCCCCTGAATCACAGACTGTACTGTTAGATTCCCCCCCCCTGAATCACAGACTGTACTGTTAGATTCCCCCCCCCCCTGAATCACAGACTGTACTGTTAGATTCCCCCCCCCCCTGAATCACAGACTGTACTGTTAGATTCCCCCCCCCCCCTGAATCACAGACTGTACTGTTAGATTCCCCCCCCCCCCCTGAATCACAGACTGTACTGTTAGATTCCCCCCCCCCCCCTGAATCACAGACTGTACTGTTAGATTCCCCCCCCCCCCTGAATCACAGACTGTACTGTTAGATTCCCCCCCCCCTGAATCACAGACTGTACTGTTAGATTCCCCCCCCCCCCCTGAATCACAGACTGTACTGTTAGATTCCCCCCCCCCCCCTGAATCACAGACTGTACTGTTAGATTCCCCCCCCCCCCCTGAATCACAGACTGTACTGTTAGATTCCCCCCCCCCCTGAATCACAGACTGTACTGTTAGATTCCCCCCCCCCCCCCCTGAATCACAGACTGTACTGTTAGATTCCCCCCCCCCCTGAATCACAGACTGTACTGTTAGATTCCCCCCCCCCCCCCTGAATCACAGACTGTACTGTTAGATTCCCCCCCCCCCCTGAATCACAGACTGTACTGTTAGATTCCCCCCCCCCCCTGAATCACAGACTGTACTGTTAGATTCCCCCCCCCCCCTGAATCACAGACTGTACTGTTAGATTCCCCCCCCCCCCCTGAATCACAGACTGTACTGTTAGATTCCCCCCCCCCCCCGAATCACAGACTGTACTGTTAGATTCCCCCCCCCCCCCTGAATCACAGACTGTACTGTTAGATTCCCCCCCCCCCCCCTGAATCACAGACTGTACTGTTAGATTCCCCCCCCCCCTGAATCACAGACTGTACTGTTAGATTCCCCCCCCCCTGAATCACAGACTGTACTGTTAGATTCCCCCCCCCCCTGAATCACAGACTGTACTGTTAGATTCCCCCCCCCCCTGAATCACAGACTGTACTGTTAGATTCCCCCCCCCCTGAATCACAGACTGTACTGTTAGATTCCCCCCCCCCCCTGAATCACAGACTGTACTGTTAGATTCCCCCCCCCCCTGAATCACAGACTGTACTGTTAGATTCCCCCCCCCCCTGAATCACAGACTGTACTGTTAGATTCCCCCCCCCCCTGAATCACAGACTGTACTGTTAGATTCCCCCCCCCCTGAATCACAGACTGTACTGTTAGATTCCCCCCCCCCCCCCCCTGAATCACAGACTGTACTGTTAGATTCCCCCCCCCCTGAATCACAGACTGTACTGTTAGATTCCCCCCCCCTGAATCACAGACTGTACTGTTAGATTCCCCCCCCCCCCCTGAATCACAGACTGTACTGTTAGATTCCCCCCCCCCCCCTGAATCACAGACTGTACTGTTAGATTCCCCCCCCCCCCCCGAATCACAGACTGTACTGTTAGATTCCCCCCCCCCTGAATCACAGACTGTACTGTTAGATTCCCCCCCCCCCCCTGAATCACAGACTGTACTGTTAGATTCCCCCCCCCCCCCCTGAATCACAGACTGTACTGTTAGATTCCCCCCCCCCCTGAATCACAGACTGTACTGTTAGATTCCCCCCCCCCCTGAATCACAGACTGTACTGTTAGATTCCCCCCCCCCTGAATCACAGACTGTACTGTTAGATTCCCCCCCCCCCCTGAATCACAGACTGTACTGTTAGATTCCCCCCCCCCCCTGAATCACAGACTGTACTGTTAGATTCCCCCCCCCTGAATCACAGACTGTACTGTTAGATTCCCCCCCCCCTGAATCACAGACTGTACTGTTAGATTCCCCCCCCCCTGAATCACAGACTGTACTGTTAGATTCCCCCCCCCCTGAATCACAGACTGTACTGTTAGATTCCCCCCCCCCCCTGAATCACAGACTGTACACGTAGATTCCTTTCCCGCGGTACGAATACTCCCGTGTGTTTTTAGAGCAGCCTTTCCAGTAGACTCTACCCCCTGTTGTCCCATGGGACGCCCCCCTCCTCCCCCCTGTTGTCCCATGGGACGCCCCCCTCCTCCCCCCCCTCCCCCCGGGCTGCTTCCTCTTCAGATAGAACATGGAGCCACAAACTGTACAGTTGAAGTCCTTCTTCGTCGTCGTCGTCGCCGCCGCGGCGGCCAGGCCGTCCCGGGACCGCTCGTCCTCGTGCGGGACGGACGGCCGCTGTCCTTCCACGTTGGTATGCGTCGCCGGAGTGTTGAACCCACTTAGACCTGAGGACGCATTCAAACAAGAACAGAAACACAAAGTGTTCTAAAAATCAAGTGTTGTTTTTGGCAGCAAATGTTATTCTCTTGAATTAGTTTTCATTTAGTTTTACTTAAGTCACATTTTAGTCACCTGGAATGTTTCAGTGTTTGGTCTAGTTTTAGTCGACTAAATGTTATAAGGTTTTAGTCGACTAAATCTACAGTTGAATTTAGTCGAACAAATTGTGATTGTGATTTGACTGTTTTTTTCACTTGCTGAAAATAGCCGATCTACAAGCCCACAATTTTGTCAGCATGCAACCAAGTGTAAATTACTTATAGTGGATCTCTTGTCCACTAGTCCCTTCCTAACATTTTAGTCTAGTTTTTGTTTGTTGACAAAATCGTCAGTATATTTAGTCTCAGTTTTACTCATCATGGCCTAGTTTTCATGTAGTTTCCATGTAGTTTTTGTCAGTGGAAAAAGGTAGTCGACGAACATTTTTCGTCTTAGTTTTAGTCGACGAAAACAACAGTTTTAAAAAAAAATCTGTGAACGAATATAAAGATTCACAGATTTGCACTCTTTTCCACAATGTCTCAAAAATAGCAGATCTACAAGCTTGTAGCGCGGCACTCGGTGCCACACTACTATGGGACGTATCCTCAGTGATGTATCCCGAGGTCACCTGGGACGTATCCTCAGTGATGTATCCCGAGGTCACCTGGGACGTATCCTAAGTGATGTATCCCGAGGTCAACAGGGTTTCGGGTCTCTCGAACATCATACCCCTCACTCAGGTGACCCAGCCGGGGGTGATCAAGTCCCGACTTATGTCCCAGTAGCTACCCTCAATCAGTCCAGTCCCATTAGGGAAAAACCAGGGACACACTCCGCTGCTCCAGAACTACTCTGCCGGTACCGGGCGTGCCATACGGCGCGTGGAGCACTGTGGGTTGACTCCTGGCCGGGCACTTCCTACGTCTCACCAGGTCCACTCCTGCTCTCACCAGGAGTAAGACCAGGACATGTGCGTTGCACCAGATTCCTGCACCAGACACTTCATCGGGGAGTGGTGGATTCTGCAGGCTGCACCGGCAAGGCGACAGAGGTTAGACACTAACCCTCATCAAGGCGACAGAGGTTAGACACTAACCCTCATCAAGGCGACAGAGGTTAGACACTAACCCTCATCAAGGCGACAGAGGTTAGACACTAACCCTCATCAAGGCGACAGAGGTTAGACACTAACCCTCATCAAGGCGACAGAGGTTAGACACTAACCCTCATCAAGGCGACAGAGGTTAGACACTAACCCTCATCAAGGCGACAGAGGTTAGACACTAACCCTCATCAAGGCGACAGAGGTTAGACACTAACCCTCATCAAGGCGACAGAGGTTAGACACTAACCCTCATCAAGGCGACAGAGGTTAGACACTAACCCTCATCAAGGCGACAGAGGTTAGACACTAACCCTCATCAAGGCGACAGAGGTTAGACACTAACCCTCATCAAGGCGACAGAGGTTAGACACTAACCCTCATCAAGGCGACAGAGGTTAGACACTAACCCTCATCAAGGCGACAGAGGTTAGACACTAACCCTCATCAAGGCGACAGAGGTTAGACACTAACCCTCATCAAGGCGACAGAGGTTAGACACTAACCCTCATCAAGGCGACAGAGGTTAGACACTAACCCTCATCAAGACACTAACCCTCATCAAGGCGACAGAGGTTAGACACTAACCCTCATCAAGACACTAACCCTCATCAAGGCGACAGAGGTTAGACACTAACCCTCATCAAGACACTAACCCTCATCAAGGCGACAGAGGTTAGACACTAACCCTCATCAAGACACTAACCCTCATCAAGGCGACAGAGGTTAGACACTAACCCTCATCAAGACACTAACCCTCATCAAGGCGACAGAGGTTAGACACTAACCCTCATCAAGACACTAACCCTCATCAAGGCGACAGAGGTTAGACACTAACCCTCATCAAGGCGACAGAGGTTAGACACTAACCCTCATCAAGGCGACAGAGGTTAGACACTAACCCTCATCAAGGCGACAGAGGTTAGACACTAACCCTCATCAAGACACTAACCCTCATCAAGGCGACAGAGGTTAGACACTAACCCTCATCAAGGCGACAGAGGTTAGACACTAACCCTCATCAAGGCGACAGAGGTTAGACACTAACCCTCATCAAGGCGACAGAGGTTAGACACTAACCCTCATCAAGGCGACAGAGGTTAGACACTAACCCTCATCAAGGCGACAGAGGTTAGACACTAACCCTCATCAAGACACTAACCCTCATCAAGGCGACAGAGGTTAGACACTAACCCTCATCAAGGCGACAGAGGTTAGACACTAACCCTCATCAAGGCGACAGAGGTTAGACACTAACCCTCATCAAGGCGACAGAGGTTAGACACTAACCCTCATCAAGGCGACAGAGGTTAGACACTAACCCTCATCAAGGCGACAGAGGTTAGACACTAACCCTCATCAAGGCGACAGAGGTTAGACACTAACCCTCATCAAGGCGACAGAGGTTAGACACTAACCCTCATCAAGGCGACAGAGGTTAGACACTAACCCTCATCAAGGCGACAGAGGTTAGACACTAACCCTCATCAAGGCGACAGAGGTTAGACACTAACCCTCATCAAGGCGACAGAGGTTAGACACTAACCCTCATCAAGGCGACAGAGGTTAGACACTAACCCTCATCAAGGCGACAGAGTTTAGACACTAACCCTCATCAAGGCGACAGAGGTTAGACACTAACCCTCATCAAAAGGTGGTCCGTGGTTCAAATGCAGAGTTAATAAGGTGTCGCAGTCCCGCCCCCTGTCATGACGACGCCAGGCCCAGGAAATGAATCCCAATGCATTTTTCCCCATAGACATTTCACAAAGTATTTATTTAAAGACGGTTACGCCGCGGACAAAGCCAACTCGAGTCGTGACAACTCATGACAATAAACACAATATTTTGGACCAAACAAATAATTACAAAGAAGAAAAACAACAAAAAAAGTGTTTAGTTTAACCCCTAACCTGCCGTTTTTTTCTTCTTTCTAATTATTTTTTTGGCCCAAAAAATTGTGTTTGTTGTCATGATTTGTCACGACAAGAGTTGGCTTTGTACGACGCTTAAAAGGTCTTTAACACTAGCGCGTCGGAGCGGTCAGGCTGACCGATTTTGAAATTTTAAAGTGGATTTTCTTTGCCCATGAAGTCCTGAGAAAGTTCCCCTTGCATGACTTTTTCTAAATGTTCGATTCAAACCATCATCTGAAACGTTTTGGAAATATGATTTTAGACATAATTCTACTAAAATGTCTGCTCTTTTTCGGTCCGTGGGACCGCTCTTAGAGCCCTCACCCTTTCTCCCCCACAAGCAGTGCTTTTCACACCTCCCTCCCGGCTGGAGACGGGCATTGTTCAAGCTAATGTGTCATTTGCATTCCAACTAGCCTTCCACATGTAGGCAAACTTACATTACAAACTTACATAAACTAAATGTTGTTTTAGATGTTATATTTGTTATATGCGGTTTGCAGAAATAACGTCTGACTTTATTTCTCGAAACGGAAAAATAAATATGGTGTGTGGTATTGTTTCCACCAAGCGCATAGCTCAATAGATATAAATACATGTTGACTATACACGCCATCTTTAGCATAATTATGTTGGAATAATAAAGTTTATAGCATTGTGACTATGTCGCGCATATTCATTTCATATATCAGCGCATCAAAAATATGGTGAAATATGGTGTATTGACTGACTGGCGTATTGTTTCAACCAAACGCATAGCTCAATAGATATAAATACATGTTGACTATACACGCCATCTTTATAGCATAATTATGTAAGGTGGCGATGATAAAAATGAATCAATTATCCTGGAATAATAAAGTTTATAGCATGGTCTGTTTGACCCGACCGACATTTCCTTGGAGCGAGAATGTTCGCCGATGCGCGAATCAGCGCGATGCCAAATAAAAATGACAGTGTTTGAAATCAGTCCAACCCGATAGACGTCCCGAACTTCTAAATGTTTTGTCAGTCAGAAGAACAGTTCTGTCCGTCCTTCATCTGTAAACGTTTCTGCACGCGACCAGTGGAACTGATTTCCACGCATCACGGCTCTCTTTTTTTCTCTCTCCCTCTCTCCCTCTCCCCCTCTCTCGTGGAGAGGGAGAAAATATCCAAGTAACTGACGGTGAGGTATGCGGAAGTGCATTTTAGATAACGCTGTAGCACTATTTGTGGCGGTGATGCGTCACATGACTTGATCTATCCTATGGTGTATACAGGGCTCGACGCTTAGCATTTCTCCAAGTAGCACGTGTGCTACTAAGTTGAAAAATCTAGTAGCACACAAATTATTTTAGGAGCACGATGAAAAATGATGTGTTTTTGAGGGGCGCTAGCCCCTCCTATATACAGCTTTTGTCCCCACACATCTCAAAATGAGCCATTGACAATCAACAGACAAACAAACAGAGACATTACGTCAAAATTCTGCTAAATATGACATAAATTAAACATCAAAACATTAAACGCCATTGACATTGAAGGGAAAATTTATGTCATATGTAAACGAGCAAATCAGCTAACCAATCACAGGCAACAGGCATTCTGATTGGCCAGTATGAGATGATTCCTGATGATGACAAGAGCGCCCCTCACTTCACATGGGTGTGATTTTTCTTTAATAAAGTGATATGAGGTAGGGGCGGGAAGAAATATGGCAATTATCACAAAATATTGATATTCATCATATCATTGTTATGTTTGTTTTCATATAATCAATATGTTTTATGCAATACTTTGTTTTTATGCAGATAGATAGATAATATGTTGCTCATGGATGGATAGACAGGCTATCCGTTTTTATCCTGCTGTTCTATCATGTTAGTGTGACATTCAGTGCAGAGGCTTCTGAATTAGTATTGTAACATTCTCCTTGGCTTTGACTGCTTCAGTTCAGACAGTAAATCAGTAATCTACTGTAGCTGATATGTCCGATGTTCTAAGCTACAGTCTGCTATGCAGAGAAGGAGGTCGGACAAACTAAACCTCGGCGTGGTAGAAGGAGGTGGTGGGGGGACAGATCTTTGCCTTTTTTTCGTTGCTCATTATGCAGGTCACACAATGACCACTGACTGACTGATATGAAGAATCCAGCCAGTTCGGTCATTCGTATTATCATTGACGCTGCGCACACGATTTTGTAAACAAACGCTGAAAGCAAGGGTTGTTTTTGATAAACATAAATCCGTCCACCCCATGTGTGTGTGCGCGCGCATGCGTGCACGGCTGCACGCTGTTTCACCCTCGTTTGGTTAAAAGTTACGTTTGAACTTTGAACATTACAAACAAACTTTGCAAATGTGCTATCATGCTAATGCTATCCTGCTGCGTTCGCTCTGTCTTCTTTTCTGTCTGCCGCTGCTGACAGCAAGCAGTGACAGGGGAAGGAGCAGCGACACAGGGAGGGGCGGGGCGGTGGGAGCAAAGGGGCATAGATCTTCAAATGAACGCTGCATTGAGCCTCGACACGTTGTTAGCTTGAAGATCTGCTCTTTTTGGCGAACGACACCGCCGTACTACAGAATATAAATTTAGGTATAGAACTGCGACTATAGAATGTGCACTTGCTCTTGCTGTATCAGAGCCTTGTCTTTATCACGATTGAACGGTCAAATTCTGTAGTCGCACCCGTGCTACAAATTGAAATTTACAACTCGCACGGTGCTATTTTTAGTAGCATATGCGAGTACCTAGTCGCACTGTCGAGCCCTGGGTGTATATATAAACCGTGCTGCTGCTACGGACCTTTCTGCTGGCACAATAAATCAAATATATATAAATTAAATCGATCGTAGGCGGCGGGTATGTAAGGCTAGGCCAGGCTTAGCCTTCCCAAAGATTATGCTGGGTATTTTTAAAATATATATAGGCTAATATGTGCGCATCATTATATAGAAGGCTAGCCGCTCCCAAACTCCCAACTCCTTTGTCTGTAGCCTAAACTTTTCTGATTTGCACGCACGCACGCACAGCTCTTTCCTTTTTTTGGCACAATCAATCAAATATATATTAATTACATCGATGTCACTATAATTATAGTTTGGTAAACTGAAATAAAAAATAACTTTGAGTTGTCCTGTCTAGTTGAAACTGCTGCCTTGAATTCGTTGGAATGTAACATTTAGAAGACAATGGCAAGCCGTCAACGGGTGCAGAGAGAGGTGTGAAGATCATTAGACAGTGGGGGAGACAATGGCCAATCAAATAGCACGAAAAACACCGGTCAGCCTGACCGTTAGCCGTCATATTAGTAGTGCATTTTTTTCAGACATCCTAGTGTTAAATAAATACATTTTGAAAAGTCTATGAGGAAAATGAACGGAGAATCATTTCCTGGGCCCTGGTAGGGGGCGGGACTGCGACGCTCTATAGTTGGTCCTGGTATCAAAATGGATGAACACCAAAAGGTGTTCCTTCCTCCCCCGTCCTGCCCGGGGGTTAAAACGTGGCTGACCTTCGTCCCTGCCGGCCTCCCAGTCGTCACTGTCGTCCGTGCAGTCGTCACTGTCGTCCGTGCTGTCGTCGGATTTCGAGCCGGGCGAAGACGAAGACGACCAGTCGTCGCTAGTCGATAGAGACGACCTGCTGTCCTCCTCAGCGCCGTCCGTTACGGCCTGCCCTGTCGACGTGCTGCCGGACACGGGCTCAGCCTCGTCGTAACCTTCGTCGTTACCTTGAGAAATAAAAAGTAAATGTGACATCTCTGATATTTATCAGGTGAAAGATGCGCCGTCTCCCTTGTGTTAGGACATTAAGCAACTAGTCGACTAGTTTACTTTATTTTTAAATTTTTTGTAGTGAAGGGGGATCTTAGATCGCCTCATATAAGAACTGTGTTTGAAAAATCTCGGCCGTTTCACTCATATGGATATGAAGAATCAACTGACTGAGAGAAAACACTATTGTTACTGCTGCTGAATTAATTACATTTTCACTAGAAAACAGACCAGAGATATATGAGTGACTGACTGTTGCAAACGATACAGAGACACCTCCCTGACAATATAACGATACAGAGACACCTCCCTGACAATATAACGATACAGAGACACCTCCCTGACAATAACTATACAGAGACACCTCCCTGACAATAACTATACAGAGACACCTCCCTGACAATATAACGATACAGAGACACCTCCCTGACAATATAACGATACAGAGACACCTCCCTGACAATATAACGATACAGAGACACCTCCATGACAATATAACGACACAGAGACACCTCCCTGACAATATAACGATACAGAGACACCTCCCTGACAATATAACGATACAGAGACACCTCCCTGACAATATAACGATACAGAGACACCTCCCTGACAATATAACGATACAGAGACACCTCCCTGACAATATAACGATACAGAGACACCTCCCCGACAATATAACGATACAGAGACACCTCCATGACAATATAACGATACAGAGACACCTCTCTGACAATATAACGATACAGAGACACCTCCCTGACAATATAACGATACAGAGACACCTCCCTGACAATATAACGATACAGAGACACCTCCCTGACAATATAACGATACAGAGACACCTCCATGACAATATAACAATACAGAGACACCTCTCTGACAATATAACGATACAGAGACACCTCCCTGACAATATAACGATACAGAGACACCTCCCTGACAATATAACGATACAGAGACACCTCCCTGACAATATAACGATACAGAGACACCTCCCTGACAATATAACGATACAGAGACACCTCCCTGACAATATAACGATACAGAGACACCTCCATGACAATATAACGATACAGAGACACCTCCCTGACAATATAACGATACAGAGACACCTCCCTGACAATATAACGATACAGACACCTCCCTGACAATATAACGATACAGAGACACCTCCCTGACAATATAACGATACAGAGACACCTCCCTGACAATATAACGACACAGAGACACCTCCCTGACAATATAACGATACAGAGACACCTCCCTGACAATATAACAATACAGAGACACCTCCCTGACAATATAACGATACAGAGACACCTCCCTGACAATATAACGATACAGAGACACCTCCCTGACAATATAACGATACAGAGACACCTCCCTGACAATATAACGATACAGAGACACCTCCCTGACAATATAACGATACAGAGACACATCCCTGACAATATAACGATAGAGAGACACCTCCCTGACAATATAACGATACAGAGACACCTCCCTGACAATATAACGATACAGAGACACATCCCTGACAATATAACGATAGAGAGACACCTCCCTGACAATATAACGATACAGAGACACCTCCCTGACAATATAACGACACAGAGACACCTCCCTGACAATATAACGATACAGAGACACCTCCCTGACAATATAACGATACAGAGACACCTCCCTGACACTGAGTGCCGCACTACGAGCTTGTAGGTCTGCAATCTTTGTGGCGCAAATATTTGAATGTATATCTTTCAGAGCAAACGTTTTAACTCAAATCTTTGCTTCCGAGGGGTTCCTTGGAACAACATATTTTCAGATGGGGGTCATTCATTCATTCATTCATTCAGTCATTCATTTACCTTCACATTTCACTGCCAGTGATGTCTGTGTGGCCTTCCCTGGTCTCTGAGGTATCACCTCCCTCCTCTGCTCCTGGCCCTCCAGCCTGGGGCTCCAGACCTCCTCCCCTCGTCTCTGAGGTATCACCTCCCACCTCTGCTCCTGGCCCTCCAGCCTGGGGCTCCAGACCTTCTCCCCTGGTCTCTCCCTCCTCTGCTCCTGGCCCTCCGGCCTGGGGCTCCAGACCTCCTCCTCCTCCTCCTTACACACGGGGAGATGCGGGAAGTCTATAGACACAAAGACACAAGGCGAGAACAATGAGCCATGATTTCCATGGACAATAGTTAAAACAGTTTGACTGCATAAACCCGTTCCACGCTATTTCATCCATGTTCTTGCCCTGCGTAAGACGCCATTTGTTTTATGTGTTTAATTCGCCGTTTTTTTAATAATTAAAAAGAAATCGCGGATTTGTCGCGGACCTGGTGACGAGGCCGTCGCGGACCTGGTGACGAGGCCGTCGCGTTATGATGACGAAACCTGGAAATCGACCCATGCAATAGGCTGCAAGGGCTTCTGGGAAAACGAGTTCAATGCAAGTGAAGGGTGGTTTTGACTGGGCCTGCCTGAGTGCGTGCGTGCGTGCGTGCGTGCGTGCGTGAGCAAGATATTCTAAAGGCCTATTTTCATAGTCCAGTTTTCGGTGACCACCGGAAACTACATCACGTCACTGATCCGCGGTGGTAAGAGACTCACCGCTCACCCAAACACATCTCCCTGTTTTTACTAAAACTACAACATGACGTCACTGAGCCGCGGTGGTAAGAGACTCACCGCTCACCTAAACACACCTCTCTGTTTTTACTAAAACTACAACATGACGTCACTGATCCGCGGTGGTAAGAGACTCACCGCTCACCCCAAACACACCTCCCTGTTTTTACTAAAACTACAAGATGACGTCACTGAGCCGCGGTGGTAAGAGACGAGACAGAGACAGAGACAGAGAGAGAGAGAGAGAGAGAGAGACTATTAGACTTACTGGTGACCATGTGATCTTCAGGCTCCTCCTTAATGGAAACAGTCCAGGCTGGCTGTGCAGGACGTATCTTCACCTGCAGGTGGCAGTGTCCCGCCTCCACACACTGGTCTGGAATGAAGGAACAGAATAAAGCAGTGGTTCCGACGGAACACATAGATGTATATGAAGGTTAACAGAACCTCTGGAACAGAACTTCTGGAACAGAGGTTCTGTTCCAGAGGCTCTGGAACAGAACCTCTGTTCCAGACCTCTGTTCCAGAGGTCTGGAACAGAGGTTCTGTTCCAGAGCCTCTGGAACAGAACCTCTGTTCCAGAAGTTCTGTTCCAGAGCCTCTGTTCCAGAAGTTCTGTTCCAGAGCCTTCTTTCCAGAGCCTCTGTTCCAGAGGTTCTGTTCCAGAGGTTCTGGAACAGAACTTGAATTTTTAGCGAATTATGGTACTTCCAGCTTCCCTGCGTCGGCTGATCTGAGCGCACGGGAGGGTTTGTAGCGTGCGATCAGACTTGCAAGATATGGGGGAGCCGTACCTTTGGTTGCTTTGAAGGCCAGCATCAGAGTTTTGTACTCTGTGCGGGCAGCGACCGGGAGCCAATGGAGGGAGAGGAGAAGGGGGAGGGGCAGCGACCGGGAGCCAATGGAGGGAGAGGAGAAGGGGGAGGGGCAGCGACCGGGAGCCAATGGAGGGAGTGGAGAAGGGGGAGGGGCAGCGACCGGGAGCCAATGGAGGGAGTGGAGAAGGGGGAGGGGCAGCGACCGGGAGCCAATGGAGGGAGTGGAGAAGGGGGGAGACATGAGAATTTTGGCTGGTTGAAAACCAGGCGAGCTTTGGAGAGGCATTAGAATCAACACAGTCAACACAACTCACTGTGAAGTAGTCAGTGGAGAGAAAAAAGGGCGTACCTATCCTGTACAACTTCACTACGGGATTCAGCGTCGCAGGCTCCATCTGTCGCCCTTCCTCTCGTAGAGAGGCCGTCTCTTCATGTCGTACGCCTTCCTCTCGTAGAGGGGCCGTCTCTTCATGTCGTACGCCTTCCTCTCGTAGAGAGGCCGTCTCTTCATGTCGTACGCCTTCCTCTCGTAGAGGGGCCGTCTCTTCATGTCGTACGCCTTCCTCTCGTGGAGGGGCCGTCTCTTCATGTCGTACGCCTTCCTCTCGTGGAGGGGCCGTCTCTTCATGTCGTACGCCTTCCTCTCGTGGAGGGGCCGTCTCTTCATGTCGTACGCCTTCCTCTCGTGGAGGGGCCGTCTCTTCATGTCGTACGCCTTCCTCTCGTAGAGAGGCCGTCTCTTCATGTCGTACGCCTCTCCCTGTGATGCTCTGTGGAAAACATTACGAAACCTTCACCAACCCGGCGATCACACACGTCTTGTGGCCAATCAAAGTCCGAATTTTACTCAAATCAAACTGTACTGCAGATAGGGGTGCAACGATATAGCAACTGTATCGAAATATCGATTTTTTTTTAATCAAAGTATATCGATATGTAAACAGCAAATATCTAATTGTATCGTCTTGCAATGGAAATAATCGGTATCGAATCGTATTTGTGCATTGCATTTAGCCTTTTTAAGAAGAAAAAAGATGAGTTTAATTGCTTTTCCATTCCATGGAGCTACACTTGGTCTATGGATAAATGTGTGTATTCTCTGTGTTCATGTCAAAGTGTGGGTTTGTCCATAATGTGTTCATGTCAAAGTGTGGGTTTGTCCATAATGTGTTCATGTCAAGGTGTGGGTTTGTCCATAATGTGTTCATGTCAAGGTGAGGGTTTGTCCATAATGTGTTCATGTCAAGGTGAGGGTTTGTCCATAATGTGTTCATGTCAAGGTGTGGGTTTGTCCATAATGTGTTCATGTCAAGGTGAGGGTTTGTCCATAATGTGTTCATGTCAAGGTGAGGGTTTGTCCATAATGTGTTCATGTCAAGGTGTGGGTTTGTCCATAATGTGTTCATGTCAAGGTGTGGGTTTGTCCATAATGTGTTCATGTCAAGGTGAGGGTTTGTCCATAATGTGTTCATGTCAAGGTGTGGGTTTGTCCATAATGTGTTCATGTCAAGGTGAGGGTTTGTCCATAATGTGTTCATGTCAAGGTGAGGGTTTGTCCATAATGTGTTCATGTCAAGGTGTGGGTTTGTCCATAATGTGTTCATGTCAAGGTGAGGGTTTGTCCATAATGTGTTCATGTCAAGGTGAGGGTTTGTCCATAATGTGTTCATGTCAAGGTGTGGGTTTGTCCATAATGTGTTCATGTCAAGGTGTGGGTTTGTCCATAATGTGTTCATGTCAAGGTGAGGGTTTGTCCATAATGTGTTCATGTCAAGGTGTGGGTTTGTCCATAATGTGTTCATGTCAAGGTGAGGGTTTGTCCATAATGTGTTCATGTCAAGGTGAGGGTTTGTCCATAATGTGTTCATGTCAAGGTGTGGGTTTGTCCATAATGTGTTCATGTCAAGGTGTGGGTTTGTCCATAATGTGTTCATGTCAAGGTGAGGGTTTGTCCATAATGTGTTCATGTCAAGGTGTGGGTTTGTCCATAATGTGTTCATGTCAAGGTGAGGGTTTGTCCATAATGTGTTCATGTCAAGGTGTGGGTTTGTCCATAATGTGTTCATGTCAAGGTGAGGGTTTGTCCATAATGTGTTCATGTCAAGGTGAGGGTTTGTCCATAATGTGTTCATGTCAAGGTGAGGGTTTGTCCATAATGTGTTCATGTCAAGGTGAGGGTTTGTCCATAATGTGTTCATGTCAAGGTGTGGGTTTGTCCATAATGTGTTCATGTCAAGGTGAGGGTTTGTCCATAATGTGTTCATGTCAAGGTGAGGGTTTGTCCATAATGTGTTCATGTCAAGGTGAGGGTTTGTCCATAATGTGTTCATGTCAAGGTGAGGGTTTGTCCATAATGTGTTCATGTCAAGGTGAGGATTTGTCTTCATGTGTTCATGTCAAGGTGAGGGTTTGGCCCCATTGGCCGCTGCAGTTGGTTGTAGCGACCTCATTGGCCGCTGCAGATCGTTGGAGCGACCTCATTGGCTTTGCAAGGAATCTAGGGAAAGTGTTGCCCTCCCCTTGAGCACATATAGGCTCCAGAGGCAGAGAGGGACGTCTACCTTTATATGTCTGTGGTCGTGCCCACCTGGCGTCTAGGTTTATATGTCTGTGGTGTTTATTGCGAACGCAGTGAGCATTTACTATGAGACCCAGCAGATCACGTCTGTGTGTGTGTCTGTGTGTGTGTCACGCTGTAACACCACCCGCCCACCACCAGAGGGCGCAGCTGTATCACACACAAAAACACACACATGCACGCACACACACACGCACGCACGCACGCACGCACGCACGCACACACACACACACACACACACAAAAAACTTAACTTAAAAAAAAACTTAACTTAAAAAAAAAACTTAAAAAGGAAAAACGCACACACACAAAAAACTTAACTTAAAAAAAAACTTAACTTAAAAAAAACTTAAAAAGGAAAAACGACACACAAAAAACTTAACTTAAAAAAAAAGGAAAAAGGAAAAACGCACACACAAAAAACTTAACTTCAAAAAAACTTAACTTAAAAAAAAAACTTAAAGTAAAAACGCACACACACAAAAAACTTAACTTAAAAAAAAACTTAACTTCAAAAAAAAACTTAAGGAAAAACGCACACACACAAAAAACTTAACTTAAAAAAAAACTTAACTTAAAAAAAAACTTAAACAAAAAACTTAAAAAAAAAAAAACCTAAAAAAGAAACACGCACGCACGCACACATACACACTAAAAAAAACTTGAAAAAACATTTAATTTAAAAAAACTTAACTTAAAAAAAACCTTAAAAAGTACGTAATTTATTCTAATTGTTGTTATTGCAATTTACGAGCTGCGTTCGCTTCCCGCGTTTGCGCGTCTTACTTGTATGTCTGTGGTCGTGCCCACCTGGCGTCTAGGTTTATATGTCTGTGGTCGTGCCCACCTGGCGTCTAGGTTTATATGTCTGTGGTGTTTATATGTCTGTGCTCGTGTCTGTGGTGTTTATATGTCTGTGCTCGTGCCCACCTGGCATTCCTGCTTCAGCGTGAGGCCTCGGTTGGCTGCAGGACGGATGCGCCAGTAGGAGGTCCTGCCGTCTTTGTCACGAGTGAACATGGCGTTGGCAGAGAGGTTGTGGCGGACCTGGTTCTGTCACGATATAAAAACAAACAAGAGAGACGTTGTGGTAGAGCACACCTAAACCTAACCTTAACCCTCTCCCAAGCCCTTAACGCACCCCTCACCAACCTTAATCCAGTCGTTTTAACGCACCCCTCACCAACCTTAATCCAGTCGTTTTAACGCACCCCTCACCAACCTTAATCCAGTCGTTTTAACGCACCCCTCACCAACCTTAATCCAGTCGTTTTAACGCACCCCTCACCAACCTTAATCCAGTCGTCTTAACGCACCCCTCACCAAGATTAATCCAGTCGTTTTAACACACCCCTCACCAACCTTAATCCAGTCGTTTAAACGCACCCCTCACCAAGATTAATCCAGTCGTTTTAACACACCCCTCACCAACCTTAATCCGGTCGTTTTAACGCACCCCTCACCAACCTTAATCCGGTCGTTTTAACGCACCCCTCACCAACCTTAATCCAGTCGTTTTAACGCACCCCTCACCAATTTTAATCCGGTCGTTTTAACGCACCCCTCACCAACCTTAATCCGGTCGTTTTAACGCACCCCTCACCAACCTTAATCCGGTCGTTTTAACGCACCCCTCACCAACCTTAATCCGGTCGTTTTAACGCACCCCTCACCAACCTTAATCCAGTCGTTTTAACGCACCCCTCACCAACCTTAATCCGGTCGTTTTAACGCACCCCTCACCAACCTTAATCCAGTCGTTTTAACGCACCCCTCACCAACCTTAATCCAGTCATTTTAACGCACCCCTCACCAATTTTAATCCGGTCGTTTTAACGCACCCCTCACCAACCTTAATCCGGTCGTTTTAACGCACCCCTCACCAACCTTAATCCGGTCGTTTTAACGCACCCCTCACCAACCTTAATCCGGTCGTTTTAACGCACCCCTCACCAACCTTAATCCAGTCGTTTTAACGCACCCCTCACCAACCTTAATCCAGTCGTTTTAACGCACCCCTCACCAACCTTAATCCAGCTGGCCTTGGCCACCTCCAGTTAAAACACTAAGGGGGGGGGGGGGGTCCTGTACCTTCCAGCTGGGCTTGGCCTCCTCTAGTTAAAACACTAAGGGGGGGGGGGGGGGGGGGGGGGGGTCCTGTACCTCCCAGCTGGGCTTGGCCTCCTCTAGTTAAAACACTAAGGCGGGCGGGGGGGGGGGGGGGGGGGGTCCTGTACGCGAGTTTTTTATTCCTAGGATAGGAGGGAATTTGGAGCGCTGTGATTGGTTGTCAGTGGAGTAGGAAGCGCTGGGCTGTGTTTTGGACCGCACACAAGTGTTTATGCCTACTAGTACTCTATGACTAGTACTAACCCTATCTCTAACTCTAACCTAAACATAACCGCAAGCAGGGGAGCAACGCATGTGGCTCCCCCACAAAATATGTGGCGGAGGGGTAAAACGAGCGCTCCTAAACCTGAGCTATCCTAGGAATAAAAAACTAGCGTCCTGTACCTTCCAGCTGGGCTTGGCCACCTCTAGTTAAAACACTAAGGGGGGGGGGGGGTCCTGTACCTTCCAGCTGGGCTTGGCCACCTCTAGTTAAAACACTAAGGGGGGGGGGGGGGTCCTGTACCTTCCAGCTGGGCTTGGCCACCTCTAGTTAAAACACTAAGGGGGGGGGGGGGGGGTCCTGTACCTTCCAGCTGGGCTTGGCCACCTCTAGTTAAAACACTAAGGGGGGGGGGGGTCCTGTACCTTCCAGCTGGGCTTGGCCACCTCTAGTTAAAACACTAAGGGGGGGGGGGGGGGGTCCTGTACCTTCCAGCTGGGCTTGGCCACCTCTAGTTAAAACACTAAGGGGGGGGGGGGTCCTGTACCTTCCAGCTGGGCTTGGCCTCCTCTAGTTAAAACACTAAGGGGGGGGGGGGGGGGGGGTCCTGTACCTTCCAGCTGGGCTTGGCCTCCTCTAGTTAAAACACTAAGGCGGGGGGGGGGTCCTGTACGCGAGTTTTTTATTCCTAGGATAGGAGGGAATTTGGAGCGCTGTGATTGGTTGTCAGTGGAGTAGGAAGCGCTGGGCTGTGTTTTGGACCGCACACAAGTGTTTATGCCTACTAGTACTCTATGACTAGTACTAACCATATCTCTAACTCTAACCTAAACATAACCGCAAGCAGGGGAGCAACGCATGTGGCTCCCCCACAAAATATGTGGCGGAGGGGTAAAACGAGCGCTCCTAAACCTGAGCTATCCTAGGAATAAAAAACTAGCGTCCTGTGCCTTCCAGCTGGGCTTGGCCACCTCTAGTTAAAACACTAAGGGGGGGGGGGGGTCCTGTACCTTCCAGCTGGGCTTGGCCACCTCTAGTTAAAACACTAAGGGGGGGGGGGGTCCTGTACCTTCCAGCTGGGCTTGGCCACCTCTAGTTAAAACACTAAGGGGGGGGGGGGGGGGGGGGGGGTCCTGTACCTTCCAGCTGGGCTTGGCCACCTCTAGTTAAAACACTAAGGGGGGGGGGGGGGTCCTGTGCCTTCCAGCTGGGTTTGGTCACCTCTAGTTAAAACACTAAGGGGGGGGGGGGTCCTGTACCTTCCAGCTGGGCTTGGCCTCCTCTAGTTAAAACAGTAAGGGGGGGGGGGGGGGGGGGGGGTCCTGTACGCAAGTTTTTTATTCCTAGGATAGGAGGGAATTTGGAGCGCTGTGATTGGTTGTCAGTGGAGTAGGAAGCGCTGGGCTGTGTTTTGGACCGCACACAAGTGTTTATGCCTACTAGTACTCTATGACTAGTACTAACCATATCTCTAACTCTAACCTAAACATAACCGCAAGCAGGGGAGCAACGCATGTGGCTCCCCCACAAAATATGTGGCGGAGGGGTAAAACGAGCGCTCCTAAACCTGAGCTATCCTAGGAATAAAAAACTAGCGTCCTGTACCTTCCAGCTGGGCTTGGCCACCTCTAGTTAAAACACTAAGGGGGGGGGGGGGGGTCCTGTACCTTCCAGCTGGGCTTGGCCACCTCTAGTTAAAACACTAAGGGGGGGGTCCTGTACCTTCCAGCTGGGCTTGGCCACCTCTAGTTAAAACACTAAGGGGGGGGGGGGTCCTGTACCTTCCAGCTGGGCTTGGCCACCTCTAGTTAAAACACTAAGGGGGGGGGGGGGGGGGGGTGCTT
Source organism: Electrona antarctica (assembly GCF_951216825.1). Lineage (NCBI taxonomy): Eukaryota > Metazoa > Chordata > Actinopteri > Myctophiformes > Myctophidae > Electrona > Electrona antarctica. The sequence goes on along the minus strand of NC_136811.1, from coordinate 59,961,853 downwards.
TTACCTTCTAGCTGGGCTTGGCCACCTCTAGTTAAAACACTAAGGGGGGGGTCCTGTACCTTCCAGCTGGGCTTGGCCACCTCTAGTTAAAACACTAAGGGGGGGGGGGGGTCCTGTGCCTTCCAGCTGGGCTTGGCCACCTCTAGTTAAAACACTAAGGGGGGGGTCCTGTACCTTCCAGCTGGGCTTGGCCACCTCTAGTTAAAACACTAAGGGGGGGGGGGGGTCCTGTACCTTCCAGCTGGGCTTGGCCACCTCTAGTTAAAACACTAAGGGGGGGGGGGGGGTCCTGTACCTTCCAGCTGGGCTTGGCCACCTCTAGTTAAAACACTAAGGGGGGGGGGGGGGGTCCTGTACCTTCCAGCTGGGCTTGGCCACCTCTAGTTAAAACACTAAGGGGGGGGGGGGTCCTGTACCTTCCAGCTGGGCTTGGCCACCTCTAGTTAAAACACTAAGGGGGGGGGGGGGGGTCCTGTACCTTCCAGCTGGCTTGGCCACCTCTAGTTAAAACACTAAGGGGGGGGGGGGTCCTGTACCTTCCAGCTGGGCTTGGCCTCCTCTAGTTAAAACACTAAGGGGGGGGGGGGGGGGGGGTCCTGTACCTTCCAGCTGGGCTTGGCCTCCTCTAGTTAAAACACTAAGGCGGGGGGGGGGGTCCTGTACGCGAGTTTTTTATTCCTAGGATAGGAGGGAATTTGGAGCGCTGTGATTGGTTGTCAGTGGAGTAGGAAGCGCTGGGCTGTGTTTTGGACCGCACACAAGTGTTTATGCCTACTAGTACTCTATGACTAGTACTAACCATATCTCTAACTCTAACCTAAACATAACCGCAAGCAGGGGAGCAACGCATGTGGCTCCCCCACAAAATATGTGGCGGAGGGGTAAAACGAGCGCTCCTAAACCTGAGCTATCCTAGGAATAAAAAACTAGCGTCCTGTGCCTTCCAGCTGGGCTTGGCCACCTCTAGTTAAAACACTAAGGGGGGGGGGGGTCCTGTACCTTCCAGCTGGGCTTGGCCACCTCTAGTTAAAACACTAAGGGGGGGGGGGGTCCTGTACCTTCCAGCTGGGCTTGGCCACCTCTAGTTAAAACACTAAGGGGGGGGGGGGGGGGGGGGGGTCCTGTACCTTCCAGCTGGGCTTGGCCACCTCTAGTTAAAACACTAAGGGGGGGGGGGGGGTCCTGTGCCTTCCAGCTGGGTTTGGTCACCTCTAGTTAAAACACTAAGGGGGGGGGGGGTCCTGTACCTTCCAGCTGGGCTTGGCCTCCTCTAGTTAAAACAGTAAGGGGGGGGGGGGGGGGGGGGTCCTGTACGCAAGTTTTTTATTCCTAGGATAGGAGGGAATTTGGAGCGCTGTGATTGGTTGTCAGTGGAGTAGGAAGCGCTGGGCTGTGTTTTGGACCGCACACAAGTGTTTATGCCTACTAGTACTCTATGACTAGTACTAACCATATCTCTAACTCTAACCTAAACATAACCGCAAGCAGGGGAGCAACGCATGTGGCTCCCCCACAAAATATGTGGCGGAGGGGTAAAACGAGCGCTCCTAAACCTGAGCTATCCTAGGAATAAAAAACTAGCGTCCTGTACCTTCCAGCTGGGCTTGGCCACCTCTAGTTAAAACACTAAGGGGGGGGGGGGGGGTCCTGTACCTTCCAGCTGGGCTTGGCCACCTCTAGTTAAAACACTAAGGGGGGGGTCCTGTACCTTCCAGCTGGGCTTGGCCACCTCTAGTTAAAACACTAAGGGGGGGGGGGTCCTGTACCTTCCAGCTGGGCTTGGCCACCTCTAGTTAAAACACTAAGGGGGGGGGGGGGGGGGGTGCTTTTACCTTCTAGCTGGGCTTGGCCACCTCTAGTTAAAACACTAAGGGGGGGGTCCTGTACCTTCCAGCTGGGCTTGGCCACCTCTAGTTAAAACACTAAGGGGGGGGGGGGGTCCTGTGCCTTCCAGCTGGGCTTGGCCACCTCTAGTTAAAACACTAAGGGGGGGGTCCTGTACCTTCCAGCTGGGCTTGGCCACCTCTAGTTAAAACACTAAGGGGGGGGGGGGTCCTGTACCTTCCAGCTGGGCTTGGCCACCTCTAGTTAAAACACTAAGGGGGGGGGGGGGGGGGGTTCTGTGCCTTCCAGCTGGGCTTGGCCACCTCTAGTTAAAACACTAAGGGGGGGGGTCCTGTACCTTCCAGCTGGGCTTGGCCACCTCTAGTTAAAACACTAAGGGGGGGGGGGGGGGGTCCTGTACCTTCCAGCTGGGCTTGGCCACCTCTAGTTAAAACACTAAGGGGGGGGTCCTGTACCTTCCAGCTGGGCTTGGCCACCTCTAGTTAAAACACTAAGGGGGGGGTCCTGTACCTTCCAGCTGGGCTTGGCCTCCTCTAGTTAAAACACTAAGGGGGGGGGGGGGGGGGGGTCCTGTACCTTCCAGCTGGGCTTGGCCACCTCTAGTTAAAACACTAAGGGGGGGGGGGGGGGGGGGGGGGTCCTGTGCCTTCCAGCTGGGCTTGGCCACCTCTAGTTAAAACACTAAGGGGGGGGTCCTGTACCTTCCAGCTGGGCTTGGCCACCTCTAGTTAAAACACTAAGGGGGGGGGGGGGGGTCCTGTGCCTTCCAGCTGGGCTTGGCCACCTCTAGTTAAAACACTAAGGGGGGGGGTCCTGTACCTTCCAGCTGGGCTTGGCCACCTCTAGTTAAAACACTAAGGGGGGGGGGGGGGGGGGTCCTGTACCTTCCAGCTGGGCTTGGCCACCTCTAGTTAAAACACTAAGGGGGGGGTCCTGTACCTTCCAGCTGGGCTTGGCCACCTCTAGTTAAAACACTAAGGGGGGGGGGGGGGGTCCTGTGCCTTCCAGCTGGGCTTGGCCACCTCTAGTTAAAACACTAAGGGGGGGGGGGGGGTCCTGTACCTTCCAGCTGGGCTTGGCCTCCTCTAGTTAAAACACTAAAGGGGGGGGGGGGGTCCTGTACCTTCCAGCTGGGCTTGGCCACCTCTAGTTAAAACACTAAGGGGGGGGGGGGGGGGGGGGGGGGGTCCTGTGCCTTCCAGCTGGGCTTGGCCACCTCTAGTTAAAACACTAAGGGGGGGGTCCTGTACCTTCCAGCTGGGCTTGGCCACCTCTAGTTAAAACACTAAGGGGGGGGGGGGGGGTCCTGTACCTTCCAGCTGGGCTTGGCCACCTCTAGTTAAAACACTAAGGGGGGGGTCCTGTACCTTCCAGCTGGGCTTGGCCACCTCTAGTTAAAACACTAAGGGGGGGGTCCTGTACCTTCCAGCTGGGCTTGGCCTCCTCTAGTTAAAACACTAAGGGGGGGGGGGGGGTCCTGTACCTTCCAGCTGGGCTTGGCCACCTCTAGTTAAAACACTAAGGGGGGGGGGGGGGGGGGGGGTCCTGTGCCTTCCAGCTGGGCTTGGCCACCTCTAGTTAAAACACTAAGGGGGGGGTCCTGTACCTTCCAGCTGGGCTTGGCCACCTCTAGTTAAAACACTAAGGGGGGGGGGGGGGGGGGGGGTCCTGTACCTTCCAGCTGGGCTTGGCCACCTCTAGTTAAAACACTAAGGGGGGGGTCCTGTACCTTCCAGCTGGGCTTGGCCACCTCTAGTTAAAACACTAAGGGGGGGGTCCTGTACCTTCCAGCTGGGCTTGGCCTCCTCTAGTTAAAACACTAAGGGGGGGGGGGGGGTCCTGTACCTTCCAGCTGGGCCTCCTCTAGTTAAAACACTAAGGGGGGGGGGGGGGGGGGGTCCTGTGCCTTCCAGCTGGGCTTGGCCACCTCTAGTTAAAACACTAAGGGGGGGGTCCTGTACCTTCCAGCTGGGCTTGGCCACCTCTAGTTAAAACACTAAGGGGGGGGGGGGGGGTCCTGTACCTTCCAGCTGGGCTTGGCCACCTCTAGTTAAAACACTAAGGGGGGGGTCCTGTACCTTCCAGCTGGGCTTGGCCACCTCTAGTTAAAACACTAAGGGGGGGGTCCTGTACCTTCCAGCTGGGCTTGGCCTCCTCTAGTTAAAACACTAAGGGGGGGGGGGGGGGGGGGGGTCCTGTACCTTCCAGCTGGGCTTGGCCACCTCTAGTTAAAACACTAAGGGGGGGGGGGGGGTCCTGTGCCTTCCAGCTGGGCTTGGTCACCTCTAGTTAAAACACTAAGGGGGGGGGGGGGGGGGGGGGTCCTGTACCTTCCAGCTGGGCTTGGCCACCTCTAGTTAAAACACTAAGGGGGGGGGGGTCCTGTACCTTCCAGCTGGGCTTGGCCTCCTCTAGTTAAAACACTAAGGGGGGGGTCCTGTACCTTCCAGCTGGGCTTGGCCACCTCTAGTTAAAACACTAAGGGGGGGGGGGGGGGTCCTGTACCTTCCAGCTGGGCTTGGCCACCTCTAGTTAAAACACTAAGGGGGGGGGGGGGGGTCCTGTACCTTCCAGCTGGGCTTGGCCACCTCTAGTTAAAACACTAAGGGGGGGGGGGGGGGTCCTGTACCTTCCAGCTGGGCTTGGCCACCTCTAGTTAAAACACTAAGGGGGGGGGGGGGGTCCTGTACCTTCCAGCTGGGCTTGGCCTCCTCTAGTTAAAACACTAAGGGGGGGGGTCCTGTACCTTCCAGCTGGGCTTGGCCACCTCTAGTTAAAACACTAAGGGGGGGGGGGGGGGGGTCCTGTACCTTCCAGCTGGGCTTGGCCACCTCTAGTTAAAACACTAAGGGGGGGGGGGGGTCCTGTACCTTCCAGCTGGGCTTGGCCACCTCTAGTTAAAACACTAAGGGGGGGGGGGGGGGGGGGTCCTGTACCTTCCAGCTGGGCTTGGCCACCTCTCTGTAGTACAGGAAGTGTTCCTGGATCCAGTCGTAGAGGTCTCTCAGCGTCATGCGCACGTCGGCCCGGCTGTTGATGGCGAACTGGATCAGGGTGACGATGGAGAACGGTGGCCTGTCCCACTCCGGGCCACGCACATCCACATGTGTGCTCTGTGTGCTCTGTGTGCGTTCGAGGGATTGAGACATTAACCCATTTTGACCTGAGATCAGATTCTAAAAATGTCTTCTACATCCTGACAGTTTTCTGAAAAAGCTATGTTTCTATGTCAGTCGTTCGATTTTTCAAAAATAGCATAGTAGATCTGCTATTTTTTTTATATCTAAAGCATAACATAATGCTAACACCAAAAGGGGTTCGGTCCCAAAATTGGTTAAAAAAATAAACGTTTTTGTAATTTTTCTTAAAGGACCACTTCACCACTTTTCAACCTATCTTCATATAGGTTGGAAGACGGTTTCTAAACTGCCCACAGCCCTCCTATGAGACACAGACTGAGTAGAACAAAATTGTGCCATTGTTTCATGATTATTAGTGAGGACCTATTATATGAAGATATGTTGAAAAGTGGTGAAGTGGTCCTTAAATTTGTTTTTGTTTGTTTTCTGTCTGAGCTCAATTGCACCCAAAAAAATCACAACCGTGTGAACTGAGTGGTGTAAGGTCTTATATAGACTGATCAGCTGTGGTCTGACGTAATGTCTGACGTAATGAAATCACACCCGTGTGAACTGGGTGGTGTAAGGTCTTATATAGACTGATCAGCTGTGGTCTGACGTAATGTCTGACGTAATGAAATCACACCCGTGTGAACTGAGTGGTGTAAGGTCTTATATAGACTAATCAGCTGTGGTCTGACGTAATGTCTGACGTAATGAAATCACACCCGTGTGAACTGAGTGGTGTAAGGTCTTATATAGACTAATCAGCTGTGGTCTGACGTAATGTCTGACGTAATGAAATCACACCCGTGTGAACTGAGTGGTGTAAGGTCTTATATAGACTAATCAGCTGTGGTCTGACGTAATGTCTGACGTAATGAAATCACACCCGTGTGAACTGAGTGGTGTAAGGTCTTATATAGACTGATCAGCTGTGGTCTGACGTAATGTCTGACGTAATGAAATCACACCCGTGTGAACTGAGTGGTGTAAGGTCTTATATAGACTAATCAGCTGTGGTCTGACGTAATGTCTGACGTAATGAAATCACACCCGTGTGAACTGAGTGGTGTAAGGTCTTATATAGACTGATCAGCTGTGGTCTGACGTAATGTCTGACGTAATGAAATCACACCCGTGTGAACTGAGTGGTGTAAGGTCTTATATAGACTGATCAGCTGTGGTCTGACGTAATGTCTGACGTAATGAAATCACACCCGTGTGAACTGGGTGACCATAGCAACCATGCTCATTTTTTGGTACGAACAGACCGACAGACAGACAAACAGACAGACACGTAAACTAACAAAGCCAGTTGTAGGAGTGGTTTACACCACTCAAAAAAAAACAGAACTTTTACCATTCAGCAGATTTTCTGTGGTTTGGGGTTTTCTGGCTCAAACAAGTGCTCTGATTTTCCTGCTGACCGTGAATCCCATACGTGTCCATGGGATCTGCCAGGAGAGGTCACTGTTTTCACTGTTTTGCCTGTTTTCATTGCAGCTCAAAAGGCTTCCCAGACCACGGAAAATCCACTGAATGTTCAAAGTTCATGAAACCATTAAAGGACCTATAACATAAAATTCAACTTTTTCAATTTATTTTGTGTTTTTGGGGCTCCCATAGTGTTTTCTATCCTCACAAATAACCAATTTTGAACAATCAGGCTTTCATATCATATCAGGTGCTTTAATGGAAATTGCTCTCAGGAACAGCTCAACTGATTTTGTCCTCATCGTGATGTCATCAATGTCACCCTACTTTGTATAATTCCTCCTCTTCTTCAGTCTTCAGTTCAAATTTGCATTTCCACTTTGTTTACAATGTCCACCATTGTTGATTTTCCAAGCTGGCATTGAATGGAAACAAGCCTGGTTTTATCTAGCATCAGTATAGAGCGTCGCAGTCCCTACCATGGCCCAGGAAATGATTCTCCGTTCATTTTCCTCATAGACATTTCTTAAAGTATTTATTTAAAGACGTTTACGCCGCGGACAAAGCCAACTCGAGTCGTGACAAATCATGACAACAAACACAATTTTGGGCCGAAGAAATAATTAGAAAGAAGAAACAAATGGCAGGTTACAACACTTTTTGTTGTTTTTCTTCTTTGTAATTATTTGTTTGGTCCAAAATATTGTTTGTGTTGTCATGAGTTGTCACGACTCGAGTTGGCTTTGTCTGCGGCGTAACCGTCTTTAAATAAATACTTTTTTAAATGTCTATGGGAAAAATGCATTGGGATTCATTTCCTGGGCCATGGTAGGGGGCGGGACTGCGACGCTCTATTATAATGACTAAAATATTAAATAATCTGCATATCAGCGCCCCCACCACCTCAGGACATTGTGGTATTGCAGCTAAAACGGCTTTCAAAGTCCAGAAAGAAATGACAAGGACTGGTTATATCAGAGTGGTGATTGAGGCTCAAACCATTAGAAATATGTTTGAGGGACATAGACAATATATACTGCAGGTTGAAAAGGCCCTCAGCTCTGAACTCGGTAGAATCTGCACCTGGCTCGCTGATAACAAACTATCTTTACACCTGGGAAAAACTGAATCCATTCTCTTTGGCTCTAATAGTAATCTCAGCAAGGCAAATGGCTTCTTGGTTAGAGTGGGTGACAATGTTATCACACGTAAAGATGAAATTACCTACCTAGGTTCCATCCTGGAGGCTAATCTTTCCGGTGATAAAATGGCCACCAACGTAATCAAAAAGGTCAACCATAGAACAAGATTCCTTTACAGGATCTCCTCACTGGTCAACAAAAACACCTTGAAGACCTTAACAGGAGCCCTAGTACAGGGTTTCTTTGACTATGCATGCACCTCCTGGTACCACAGCACCTCAAAGGCCCTTAAAACCAGGCTCCAGACTTCCCAAAACAAACTGGTCAGGCTCCTACTTGACATCGCCCCCCGAACCCACCTCACCCCTGCCCACTTCGACAGGCTGGAATGGCTTAGGGTCGACGACAGAGTACAGCATCTTGCAATGGGTCTGGTCCACAAGATTCGATACACCACCAAGATACCCATGTACCTGTCTAGATACTTCCTTAATGTTAACGAAGTCCACACCCACAACACCAGAGGGAGTGCAACGAACCATGTACAACCCAGATTCGGCACAAACAAGGGACTAAATTATTTTCGCTCCTATGCCACCAAAATGTGGAACGCCCTACCAACAGTCATTAAGACATGCGAATCCCTTGACTCCTTCAAAACCGCTCTCAAAGGGCACCTACGGACGGCTGCAATTCGAAACTGGCCCCTGTAAAATCGGAATCCCTCAAACACGGACGCAAGGACAACACAAGAGACGGTCGCGGCCACACAGCCAACTCAAGGTATGGCCACTGAGCCGACTTGGGGACCCAACGCAAGGACAACACAAGAGACGGTCACGGCCACACAGCCAACTCAAGGTACGGCCACGGAGCCGACTTGGGGACCCAACACAAGGACAACACAAGAGACGGTCACGGCCACACAGCCAACTCAAGGTACGGCCACGGAGCCGACTTGGGGACCCAACGCAGCTCCTCCAAGGAAAACAAACAAATTAACGGAGCTGAACGTGAATCCCCCCCACCGCCCACCCCTTTTTTTCCCTCACTGTATATGTTTCTTTTCCCTTTTTACCTCCTTTATGATGAATTCCTGTTCTGTCCTTTGTCTATATAGAAGTGTCTATTTGTACGTCTCTAAATGTTTTTGATGATTTGAACATGGTGGACCCTATTGGAAACAAGTGTAATGCTTAATTGGGTCGTCCACTCACAGTTAACAGCCTTTGTATTGAGTTTGTGCTTGAAATGTACTGTAATTCTGCAAACTGTTAATACATTTTTCAATCAATCAATCAATCAATCAATATTAAATATTAAAAGCAGTTTTAAAATGCATGTTATTTGCGCTTTAAAGAAAAACAAGACGAAAGGAACGCACAAGTGCTGATTAGTTATGATGCAAACTCATCACAACAGTGATGTGTGTGTGGTTCTGGGGTATTTCGACAATGAATGAGACGTAAACAAAGTAAAATGATTTGACAATAACACTATTAGAAAGGGTTATGTTTTGGGGAAATTACATTGAGCCAAATACCATGATACTGCTTCAATGTGCTGGTCTAAATCCAACCGTAAATTACATTGAGCCAAATACCATGGTACTGCTTCAATGTGCTGGTCTAAATCCAACCGTAAATTACATTGAGCCAAATACCATGATACTGATTCAATGTGCTGGTCTAAATCTGACCGTAAATTACATTGAGCCAAATACCATGATACTGCTTCAATGTCCTGGTCTAAATCCAACCGTAAATTACATTGAGCCAAATACCATGATACTGCTTCAATGTGCTGGTCTAAATCCAACCGTAAATTACATTGAGCCAAATACCATGATACTGCTTCAATGTGCTGGTCTAAATCTGACCGTAAATTACATTGAGCCAAATACCATGATACTGCTTCAATGTCCTGGTCTAAATCCAACCGTAAATTACATTGAGCCAAATACCATGATACTGCTTCAATGTCCTGGTCTAAATCTGACCGTAAATTACATTGAGCCAAATACCATGATACTGCTTCAATGTGCTGGTCTAAATCTGACCGTAAATTACATTGAGCCAAATACCATGATACTGCTTCAATGTCCTGGTCTAAATCTGACCGTAAATTACATTGAGCCAAATACCATGATACTGCTTCAATGTGCTGGTCTAAATCTGACCGTAAATTACATTGAGCCAAATACCATGATACTGCTTCAATGTCCTGGTCTAAATCCAACCGTAAATTACATTGAGCCAAATACCATGATACTGCTTCAATGTCCTGGTCTAAATCTGACCGTAAATTACATTGAGCCAAATACCATGATACTGCTTCAATGTGCTGGTCTAAATCTGACCGTAAATTACATTGAGCCAAATACCATGATACTGCTTCAATGGCCTGGTCTAAATCTGACCGTAAATTACATTGAGCCAAATACCATGATACTGCTTCAATGTGCTGGTCTAAATCTGACCGTAAATTACATTGAGCCAAATACCATGATACTGCTTCAATGTCCTGGTCTAAATCTGACCGTAAATTACATTGAGCCAAATACCATGATACTGCTTCAATGTCCTGGTCTAAATCCGACCGTAAATTACATTGAGCCAAATACCATGATACTGCTTCAATGTCCTGGTCTACCATGATACTGCTTCAATGTCCTGGTCTAAATCAAACCGTAAATTACATTGAGCCAAATACCATGATACTGCTTCAATGTCCTGGTCTAAATCCGACCGTAAATTACATTGAGCCAAATACCATGATACTGCTTCAATGTCCTGGTCTAAATCTGACCGTAAATTACATTGAGCCAAATACCATGATACTGCTTCAATGTCCTGGTCTAAATCCAACCGTAAATTACATTGAGCCAAATACCATGATACTGCTTCAATGTCCTGGTCTAAATCCGACCGTAAATTACATTGAGCCAAATACCATGATACTGCTTCAATGTCCTGGTCTAAATCCGACCGTAAATTACATTGAGCCAAATACCATGATACTGCTTCAATGTCCTGGTCTAAATCTGACCGTAAATTACATTGAGCCAAATACCATGATACTGCTTCAATGTCCTGGTCTAAATCTGACCGTAAATTACATTGAGCCAAATACCATGATACTGCTTCAATGTCCTGGTATAAATCTGACCGTAAATTACATTGAGCCAAATACCATGATACTGCTTCAATGTCCTGGTCTAAATCCAACCGTAAATTACAGTGAGCCAAATACCATGATACTGCTTCAATGTGCTGGTCTAAATCCAACCGTAAATTACATTGAGCCAAATACCATGATACTGCTTCAATATCCTGGTCTAAATCCAACCGTAAATGAAATTGAGCCAAATACCATGATACTGCTTCAATGTGCTGGTCTAAATCCAACCGTAAATTAAATTGAGCTAAATACCATGATACTGCTTCAATGTCCTGGTCTAAATCCAACCGTAAATTACATTGAGCCAAATACCATGATACTGCTTCAATGTCCTGGTCTAAATCTGACCGTAAATTACATTGAGCCAAATACCATGATACTGCTTCAATGTGCTGGTCTAAATCTGACCGTAAATTACATTGAGCCAAATACCATGATACTGCTTCAATGTCCTGGTCTAAATCTGACCGTAAATTACATTGAGCCAAATACCATGATACTGCTTCAATGTGCTGGTCTAAATCTGACCGTAAATTACATTGAGCCAAATACCATGATACTGCTTCAATGTCCTGGTCTAAATCCAACCGTAAATTACATTGAGCCAAATACCATGATACTGCTTCAATGTCCTGGTCTAAATCTGACCGTAAATTACATTGAGCCAAATACCATGATACTGCTTCAATGTGCTGGTCTAAATCTGACCGTAAATTACATTGAGCCAAATACCATGATACTGCTTCAATGTCCTGGTCTAAATCTGACCGTAAATTACATTGAGCCAAATACCATGATACCGCTTCAATGTGCTGGTCTAAATCTGACCGTAAATTACATTGAGCCAAATACCATGATACTGCTTCAATGTCCTGGTCTAAATCCGACCGTAAATTACATTGAGCCAAATACCATGATACTGCTTCAATGTCCTGGTCTAAATCCGACCGTAAATTACATTGAGCCAAATACCATGATACTGCTTCAATGTCCTGGTCTACCATGATACTGCTTCAATGTCCTGGTCTAAATCAAACCGTAAATTACATTGAGCCAAATACCATGATACTGCTTCAATGTCCTGGTCTAAATCTGACCGTAAATTACATTGAGCCAAATACCATGATACTGCTTCAATGTCCTGGTCTAAATCTGACCGTAACTTACATTGAGCCAAATACCATGATACTGCTTCAATGTCCTCGTCTAAATCCAACCGTAAATTACATTGAGCCAAATACCATGATACTGCTTCAATGTCCTGTTCTAAATCCGACCGTAAATTACATTGAGCCAAATACCATGATACTGCTTCAATGTCCTGGTCTAAATCCGACCGTAAATTACATTGAGCCAAATACCATGATACTGCTTCAATGTCCTGGTCTAAATCTGACCGTAAATTACATTGAGCCAAATACCATGATACTGCTTCAATGTCCTGGTCTAAATCTGACCGTAAATTACATTGAGCCAAATACCATGATACTGCTTCAATGTCCTGGTCTAAATCTGACCGTAAATTACATTGAGCCAAATACCATGATACTGCTTCAATGTCCTGGTCTAAATCCAACCGTAAATTACAGTGAGCCAAATACCATGATACTGCTTCAATGTGCTGGTCTAAATCCAACCGTAAATTACATTGAGCCAAATACCATGATACTGCTTCAATATCCTGGTCTAAATCCAACCGTAAATGAAATTGAGCCAAATACCATGATACTGCTTCAATGTGCTGGTCTAAATCCAACCGTAAATTAAATTGAGCTAAATACCATGATACTGCTTCAATGTCCTGGTCTAAATCCAACCGTAAATTACATTGAGCCAAATACCATGATACTGCTTCAATGTCCTGGTCTAAATCTGACCGTAAATTACATTGAGCCAAATACCATGATACTGCTTCAATGTGCTGGTCTAAATCTGACCGTAAATTACATTGAGCCAAATACCATGATACTGCTTCAATGTCCTGGTCTAAATCCAACCGTAAATTACATTGAGCCAAATACCATGATACTGCTTCAATGTCCTGGTCTAAATCTGACCGTAAATTACATTGAGCCAAATACCATGATACTGCTTCAATGTGCTGGTCTAAATCCAACCGTAAATTACATTGAGCCAAATACCATGATACTGCTTCAATGTCCTGGTCTAAATCTGACCGTAAATTACATTGAGCCAAATACCATGATACTGCTTCAATGTCCTGGTCTAAATCTGACCGTAAATTACATTGAGCCAAATACCATGATACTGCTTCAATGTCCTGGTCTAAATCCGACCGTAAATTACATTGAGCCAAATACCATGATACTGCTTCAATGTCCTGGTCTAAATCCGACCGTAAATTACATTGAGCCAAATACCATGATACTGCTTCAATGTCCTGGTCTAAATCCGACCGTAAATTACATTGAGCCAAATACCATGATACTGCTTCAATGTCCTGGTCTAAATCTGACCGTAAATTACATTGAGCCAAATACCATGATACTGCTTCAATGTCCTGGTCTAAATCTGACCGTAAATTACATTGAGCCAAATACCATGATACTGCTTCAATGTCCTGGTCTAAATCCGACCGTAAATTACATTGAGCCAAATACCATGATACTGCTTCAATGTCCTGGTCTAAATCCGACCGTAAATTACATTGAGCCAAATACCATGATACTGCTTCAATGTGCTGGTCTAAATCCAACCGTAAATTACATTGAGCCAAATACCATGATACTGCTTCAATGTCCTGGTCTAAATCCAACCGTAAATTACATTGAGCCAAATACCATGATACTGCTTCAATGTGCTGGTCTAAATCCGACCGTAAATTACATTGAGCCAAATACCATGATACTGCTTCAATGTGCTGGTCTAAATCCGACCGTAAATTACATTGAGCCAAATACCATGATACTGCTTCAATGTGCTGGTCTAAATCCGACCGTAAATTACATTGAGCCAAATACCATGATACTGCTTCAATGTCCTGGTCTAAATCCGACCGTAAATTAAATTGAGCCAAATACCATGATACTGCCTCAATGTCCTGGTCTAAATCCGACCGTAAATTACATTGAGCCAAATACCATGATACTGCTTCAATGTCCTGGTCTAAATCTGACCGTAAATTACATTGAGCCAAATACCATGATACTGCTTCAATGTCCTGGTCTAAATCTGACCGTAAATTACATTGAGCCAAATACCATGATACTGCTTCAATGTCCTGGTCTAAATCTGACCGTAAATTACATTGACCCAATACCATGATACTGCTTCAATGTCCTGGTCTAAATCTGACCGTAAATTACATTGATCCAAATACCATGATACTGCTTCAATGTCCTGGTCTAAATCTGACCGTAAATTACATTGAGCCAAATACCATGATACTGCTTCAATGTCCTGGTCTAAATCTGACCGTAAATTACATTGAGCCAAATACCATGATACTGCTTCAATGTCCTGGTCTAAATCTGACCGTAAATTACATTGAGCCAAATACCATGATACTGCTTCAATGTCCTGGTCTAAATCTGACCGTAAATTACATTGAGCCAAATACCATGATACTGCTTCAATGTCCTGGTCTAAATCCAACCGGACATTAACACCCTGAGCAGCATAAAAGGAGTTCTCCGTCCTACCAATTAGTAACGCTCGACGCTCAGGACGGAGATTAATAAAAGGACGGAACTTTATTGATATCAAAACCGAGGCTACATCAAGTAAAGCTACTTCAGCTGCATCCAAGACGGCGCGTCGCTAAATGTGCTCCGTTGCTGCAAATCACTGGGCGCTCTGATTCAATGGTCCTAAATACCTCCCCCCCCCCCCCATTCACATGGGTAATGCAGGGACCCCCCCCCCATTCACATGGGTAATGCAGGGACCCCTACTTACGTTCACATGGGTAATGCAGGGACCCCCTACTTACGTTAACATGGGTAATGCAGGGACCCCCTACTTACGTTCACATGGGTAATGCAGGGACCCCCTACTTACGTTAACATGGGTAATGCAGGGACCCCTACTTACGTTCACATGGGTAATGCAGGGACCCCCTACTTACGTTCACATGGGTAATGCAGGGACCCCCTACTTACGTTCACATGGGTAATGCAGGGACCCCCTACTTACGTTAACATGGGTAATGCAGGGACCCCTACTTACGTTAACATGGGTAATGCAGGGACCCCTACTTACGTTCACATGGGTAATGCAGGGACCCCCTACTTACGTTAACATGGGTAATGCAGGGACCCCCTACTTACGTTAACATGGGTAATGCAGGGACCCCCTACTTACGTTCACATGGGTAATGCAGGGACCCCTACTTACGTTAACATGGGTAATGCAGGGACCCCTACTTACGTTAACATGGGTAATGCAGGGACCCCTACTTACGTTAACATGGGTAATGCAGGGACCCCCTACTTACGTTAACATGGGTAATGCAGGGACCCCTACTTACGTTAACATGGGTAATGCAGGGACCCCCTACTTACGTTAACATGGGTAATGCAGGGACCCCCTACTTACGTTAACATGGGTAATGCAGGGACCCCCTACTTACGTTAACATGGGTAATGCAGGGACCCCCTACTTACGTTAACATGGGTAATGCAGGGACCCCCTACTTACGTTAACATGGGTAATGCAGGGACCCCCTACTTACGTTAACATGGGTAATGCAGGGACCCCTACTTACGTTAACATGGGTAATGCAGGGACCCCTACTTACGTTAACATGGGTAATGCAGGGACCCCCTACTTACGTTAACATGGGTAATGCAGGGACCCCTACTTACGTTAACATGGGTAATGCAGGGACCCCCTACTTACGTTAACATGGGTAATGCAGGGACCCCTACTTAAGTTAACATGGGTAATGCAGGGACCCCTACTTACGTTAACATGGGTAATGCAGGGACCCCCTACTTACGTTAACATGGGTAATGCAGGGACCCCCTACTTACGTTAACATGGGTAATGCAGGGACCCCCTACTTACGTTCACATGGGTAATGCAGGGACCCCTACTTACGTTAACATGGGTAATGCAGGGACCCCCTACTTACGTTCACATGGACAATGCAGGGACCCCCTACTTACGTTAACATGGGTAATGCAGGGACCCCTACTTACGTTAACATGGGTAATGCAGGGACCCCCTACTTACGTTAACATGGACAATGCGAGGACCTCCGACGTCAAAGGATTTGTCAAAAGCGTTGCTGTTGAGAAACAACGCAGTGCTCAGGTCGTTGTCCTCGATGGGGTCGCAGGTCATGGGGTCGCAGGTCATGGGGTCACAGGTTGATGTCTGTGTACAATACAATACAATACAATACAATACAATACAATACAATACAATACAATACGTCAGGAGCCTATCTCCTGCTTATAGCATGAGGCAGCATGACGCAGGAAGCCGGGACAACGCTCCACACGTCCCAGACTCTTGTGTTATATTATACTAGACCTGGAGAACGATGCAACTAATAATAATAGTAATAATAATAATGATATAATATTAGGGAACCTAATAATACCCGTTGTCAACTTGTCATAGCACCCGTTTTAACACATCTTGTGTCCAAGACGTCTTTGGACGTCTTTGGTATTACCGCACGTACAGTGTCCAAGACGTCTGTGGACGTCTTTGAAAAAAAATCAAAGAAATCAAAAAAAATACGTGGTGCCAAAGTTTGTGTTATTGCCATTGAGAATGCATTGGGCGTTTAAGTTAAATAACATTTAACATTTCAAAGTAAAAAGTTCCAGCATGTGTCTCCACAGTCAGCTGAATAAAAAAAATGAATGGATTTTCTAGGTGAAAGTGATTTTCACCCACTTTTGCGTGGGCACACAAAGTGTTAACACCTTAGAAGCCCGGAACTATTTAATCCATTTCATCCAGGGTGCCCATCATTTGTAGCGCACGGACGACTTTTACCGGCGCACCGGAAGCTGGTGTGCATGTCTGTGTAGCAGCTAACAATAGCCACACCACTCTAGAGTCAATCGACAACAACGGGAGGTAATAATAAATCTATCGCGACTAGCGATTGGACCGCTGAGCGCCGTCTAACACAGGATCTTTTTTCAGAATTAGACGGGATGATTTAGATCGGGAGTTATGATCGTTTTAAGATTTTCGTTTTCGTCAGCTAAACAGGCAGGGGAGATTTTCGATGACGTATCACTTTTTGACACGTCATCGGATCGGGCAACAAGCGCTCCAAGGCTCTAGAGTGATGCGAACGGTTTTGTTTTCATTAATCTCCGTCTTGTTTATCAATCTCCGTGTTGGGCACTTGACCATGACCTTGAACTTGGACGGAGAACTCCGGCTTGGACATCCAAGGTGTTAACTGTCTGTCTGTGTCCCACATGGATATCTCTGTATCTGTCTGTGTGTGAAGAGGGCAAGCTGATTGACTGTGAAAAGTGGACTGGTTAAGTAATCAATTGTCAGGTGTGGGGTTGCCATGGCAATTAATTGGCTGAGGCAGAGGCTGGAAAATTCACAGGTGAGGGGATTTAGGCCAAAAAGGCCCACTGGCAGAGCCTGACCAGAGCCTTTTGTGGTGGTTCTGGAGAACCGTATCGTACCGTACCGTATTGTACCGTACCGTACCGTACCGTACCACCGTATCGTACCGTACCGTACCGTATCGACCCACCTCTTGTTTGACGTGGTGGTGGTTGCGGCGGCGTCTCAGCCTGTGCTTCAGCCTCCAGACTCTGCTCAGGAGGTGGTGGTTGCAGTCTCGGAGGTCTCTGCAGCGCCGCAGCCTCCTCCTCAGCCTGAGGACCTCGCTGAGGAGGAGGGCGTTGTGCTCGCGGAGCATGTCCCTCTCCAATTCCACCTCCCTCCACAGGAGGGCGTTGGTGTGCTCGCGGAGCGCGTCCCGCTCCACTTCCACCTCCTAGTCCAAAAATGAAACGCCAGAGGTTAGACAAAATTGGATTATTTTGCTTCTCACCCGATTCTGACAGGACATTAGGTCTACTAGCTGATTCTGACAGGACATTGGATCTACTAGCCAGGGTGATTCTGACAGGACATTAGGTCTACTAGCCAGGATGATTCTGACAGGACATTAGGTCTACTAGTCAGGGTGATTCTGACAGGACATTAGGTCTACTAGCCAGGGTGATTCTGACAGGACATTAGGTCTACTAGCCAGGGTGATTCTGACAGGACATTAGGTCTACTAGCCAGGGTGATTCTGACAGGACATTAGGTCTACTAGCCAGGGTGATTCTGACAGGACATTAGGTCTACTAGCCAGGGTGATTCTGAAGGACATTAGGTCTACTAGCCAGGGTGATTCTGAAGGACATTAGGTCTACTAGCCAGGGTGATTCTGACAGGACATTAGGTCTACTAGCCAGGGTGATTCTGAAGGACATTAGGTCTACTAGCCAGGGTGATTCTGAAGGACATTAGGTCTACTAGCCAGGGTGATTCTGAAGGACATTAGGTCTACTAGCCAGGGTGATTCTGACAGGACATTAGGTCTACTAGCCAGGGTGATTCTGAAGGACATTAGGTCTACTAGCCAGGGTGATTCTGACAGGACATTAGGTCTACTAGCCAGGGTGATTCTGACAGGACATTAGGTCTACTAGCCAGGGTGATTCTGAAGGACATTAGGTCTACTAGCCAGGGTGATTCTGACAGGACATTAGGTCTACTAGCCAGGGTGATTCTGACAGGACATTAGGTCTACTAGCCAGGGTGATTCTGACAGGACATTAGGTCTACTAGCCAGGATGATTCTGACAGGACATTAGGTCTACTAGCCAGGATGATTCTGACAGGACATTAGGTCTACTAGCCAGGGTGATTCTGACAGGACATTAGGTCTACTAGCTGATTCTGACAGGACATTAGGTCTACTAGACAGGGTGATTCTGAAGGACATTAGGTCTACTAGCCAGGGTGATTCTGACAGGACATTAGGTCTACTAGCCAGGGTGATTCTGAAGGACATTAGGTCTACTAGCCAGGGTGATTCTGAAGGACATTAGGTCTACTAGCCAGGGTGATTCTGAAGGACATTAGGTCTACTAGCCAGGGTGATTCTGACAGGACATTAGGTCTACTAGCCAGGGTGATTCTGAAGGACATTAGGTCTACTAGCCAGGGTGATTCTGACAGGACATTAGGTCTACTAGCCAGGGTGATTCTGACAGGACATTAGGTCTACTAGCCAGGGTGATTCTGAAGGACATTAGGTCTACTAGCCAGGGTGATTCTGACAGGACATTAGGTCTACTAGCCAGGGTGATTCTGACAGGACATTAGGTCTACTAGCCAGGATGATTCTGACAGGACATTAGGTCTACTAGCCAGGGTGATTCTGACAGGACATTAGGTCTACTAGCCAGGATGATTCTGGCAGGACATTAGGTCTACTAGCCAGGGTGATTCTGAAGGACATTAGGTCTACTAGCCAGGGTGATTCTGACAGGACATTAGGTCTACTAGCCAGGGGGATTCTGACAGGACATTAGGTCTACTAGCCAGGGTGATTCTGACAGGACATTAGGTCTACTAGCCAGGGTGATTCTGAAGGACATTAGGTCTACTAGCCAGGGTGATTCTGAAGGACATTAGGTCTACTAGCCAGGGTGATTCTGACAGGACATTAGGTCTACTAGCCAGGGTGATTCTGACAGGATATTAGGTCTACTAGCCAGGGTGATTCTGACAGGACATTAGGTCTACTAGCCAGGGTGATTCTGACAGGACATTAGGTCTACTAGCCAGGGTGATTCTGACAGGACATTAGGTCTACTAGCCAGGGGGATTCTGACAGGACATTAGGTTCCTGTCAGAATCACCCTGGCTAGTAGACCTAATGTCCTGTCAGAATCACCTAGTAGACCTAATGCTCTGTCAGAATCAGGTGAGAAACAAAATAATCCAATTTTGTCCAACCTGAGAGGAATTCTTTACTTTATTTACTGGACTATCCCTGATGAGGAGGGCGTCCCTCTCCACTTCCACCTCGCTCCTCAGGAGGGCGTTGTTGCGCTGCTGCGTCTGCCGATCCACGCCTTCGGCGCCTCCCATCCCGGCCGCCACCAGAGGGGGGGGTGAGGAGGAGGAGGAGGGAGGGTCAACGATGGGCCTCGGGGGTCTAGGGATGGGAATTATTATCCATCAATTCATTCATTTAAATCTGAGAATCTTAACTTCCCCTAAAATCTACATTTTAGCTGATATACAGAAATAATACAAAAGGGATGTTATATTCCTTAAAGGGGCATTCCACTAATTTTCAACATTTTACTATGTCATTAATGTACCTTAGAGCTGTTGTGTGGAAATAATAAAAAAAGTTCCCCCATTCTGTGTTTCCTAGAACTAGAGGTCTGAAAAAAAATCATTAACATGGTGAAACACATCTTGATGACATCATCAAGATGTGTTTCACCATGTTAATGATTTTTTTCATAATTACAGTTCTAGGAAACACAGAATAAGGTATATTAATGACATAGTAAAATGTTGAAAATGGGTGGTTTTCCCCTTTAATCGATGGCATCTTTACTTGCGCAAGTATTGTGGTCGTGTGGTACGAATACACGTGTACGCTTGGTAGGTATTGATGGTGACATAATTAAGATATGTATCAATGCCAGGTTATAACTGGCTTTTGAGGGTGACGTAATAAACCGACAGCCAGTATACAGTATACCTACCAAGCATACGCACATAACAAAGCCAGCCAACAACAGTATAGTACTTTCAACTTACATACATATACTATGTATGTATACTTCATACATACGTTACAGTCCCGCCCCCTCCCGAGGACCAGAAGTGAATTCCCCATTAATTTTCCTCGTAGACTTTTCAAAAAGTATTTATATAAAGACGGTTATGCCGCGGACAAAGAAAACTGGAGTCATGACAATAAACACAATGTTTTTCGCCGATCAAATAATTTGTAAGAAGAAAAACATGGCAACACTTTGTTTTGTTTTTCTTCTTATTTGATCAGCGAAAAACATTGTGTTTATTGTTATGATTTGTCACAACTCGAGTTGGAAAACTTTTTAATTTCAAGGAGGGGGCGCGGTTCTGCTGCTGACCCAGTGTCTCATCTGTCTGTCTCGTCTGCTGTTTTTTATGTATTTTATGTCGTCCTAAGCAATCGCACCCCAATTATCTTTGTGGCAAAATGAAGCTTAACGTCGGCATGATACTGTGCCTGGCTGTGTGCCTTCTCAGTTGTTTAATCACTGAAGTATGGAGTTTACACGGAAAAGTCGGCGTCCTCGCCTATACTCGCGATCAGCTGTTATCGCTCAGGCACCCAGGCAAACCAGGAGACGCTGTTTTGGATTCACTGGAAAAGTATCCACAACTTAAAAATACCGGTACGCGAAAATGGAATAAAGATAAGAAACGAGGATCAAGGGGTGGAGTGAGAGCCAGATTAAGGAGGCGCGGCAGCAGACATCCTTTGCCGGTAATAACTTTTTCTAATGTCCGCTCTTTGAGCAACAAAATGAATGAACTGGTCGCTAAAATTAAATACGACAACGAATTCAGAGAGAGCAACCTCATCTGTTTTACAGAGAGTTGGTTGAAGGAGGAGATGTCAGACCCAAATCTGCCGGGTTACACAATAATACGGGCTGACAGAGACACTAATACGTCACGGAAATCTATTGGTGGTGGCTTGTGTGTCTATATTGACACACGCTGGGCTACCCAGTATACGGTCCGGGAACGCGTATGCACACATGACTATGAAATCCTGGTGGTCTCATTTCGTCCATTCTACCTCCCGAGAGAGTTTGGCCAGATTACAATCATACTGGCCTATGTACCTGGGCCGGATTTTGTGGGGGCTGCGGCCAGTATAGCCGAGTGCTACAACAACGCTCTGTCCCGCGCAGTTAACCAACCCGTTCTGCTGCTAGGGGACTTTAACTCTTGTGAACTGTCCGATCACCTGCCCACTCTACACCAGTACGTGGACTGTCCGACCCGCCTGGCACGCACCCTGGACAAGTGTTATGGCAACATACCAGACGCCTACAAATCCACCTGCAGGCCTGCCTTGGGGAAGTCTGACCATAATGTCATACACCTACTCCCACGCTACAGGGCTAAACTGAGACGGGAAAAAACAGTGACCAAGGAAATAGTGACCTGGACAGAGGACTGTAAGGAGGAAATGAGATGCGAGTTGGAAACGAGTGACTGGCTATTTCTTAACTCATGTGACACCCCTCACGAACTGATTGACACGTTTACATCCTATCTGTTGTTTAATGAAAGTAAAATCATGCGAACTAAATCTGTCAAAATATTCCCTAATAACAACTTATGGATGTCTAGTGATCTGAAGGGTTGCATTCGTGAGAAGAAACATGCTTTTAAAAATGGTAATGTTGAGTTAGTTCGAGAAAAAAGATGTGAATTAAGATCTAAACTGAAACAAGCAAAAATAGATTACAAAGATAAAGTTGAGAACCAATACTTTGCAGGGAATGCCAAGAAAGCATGGGAAGGTTTAAATGTGATGATGGGCAGGGAAACTAAGCAAAAGCGTACCCCCCTGTCGCACCCCTCTCCATCTTTTGCTAACGATCTAAATATCTTTTTCAGCCGTTTTGATAAGAATGACTTCAGTGCTGAGCGTGATAGTGTGTGTATGTCCATTCCGGACTATGTCCCTATCACACTCAGTGAAAATGAAATTGTAGCTAGCCTTTCCTGTATTAAGCCCAACTCGGCCCCTGGGCCTGATGGCCTTAGAGGTAGAGTGTTGAAAGAAAATGTTCATGAACTTAAAGGTATTGTGTTGATGCTATTCCAGTATTTGCTTGACTCTCTAACAATGCCCAATTTATGGAAAATATCTTGTATTGTGCCTCTCCCCAAGAAGCCTGGAGCCACTGAACTAAAAGACTTCAGGCCCATTGCTCTTACTTCCATTTTGGGAAAATGTTTTGAAAGAGTCATAAGCAGACAAATCACAGCGATGGTTTCTAACAGCTTAGATCATCTCCAATTTGCTTATAAAAGTCAGAGAGGAACTGATGATGCAACTATCAGCCTGTTTAACACCCTGTCAAAGCATCTCCAAGTCCCCTCCCACTTTGCCAGGGTCCTTTTTATTGATTTTACCTCTGCTTTCAACAGCATGCAGATACACACCCTTCTGCAGAGACTCATTGACATAGGGGTAAATGGAGGTATTATCCATCTTGTCAGAGACTTCCTCTCTGACCGTCCTCAACAGGTCCGTGTTAATGATACTCTGTCCGACATCACTGTGCTTAACACCGGTGCTCCACAGGGGACTATCTTATCCCCCTTACTTTTCTCCTTATATACAAATGAATTCCAGTTAGATCAGGATATATTTCATTTGTTCAAATATGCGGATGATATGGCCCTGGTTGCCTTACTGAAGAAGGGGGACACAGCGGGGGAGGAAGCATACAGAGTACATGCGTCATCTCTTCAGAACTGGTGCGAGAAAAGCTCCTTAGGGATCAATGTGACAAAAACAAAAGAACTTGTCATTCATGAAAAGGAACCTGTGCAGTCCATTACAATTGGTGGACAAATAGTGGAGATAGTAGACACTTTTAAATACTTAGGCACATATATTGACAACAAACTCAATTTCAGTGAAAATACTGACCAGATTTTTAAAACTTGTAACCAACGCCTCCATCTACTACGCAAGCTCAACTCATTTGGAGTGAGTAAGCATATTATGGAGACGGTCTATAAAAACCTGATAGAGGGAATTTTGACGTTTAACATGGCTATGTGGTATGGAAATCTAAATGTAAAAGGAAGAGGCAAGCTGCAGAGAATAGTAAACCTAGCATCAAAAATCATTGGGAAGAGACAGCAACAAATAGGCTGTATCTACAAGGAGGTACTTCGTAGAAAAGCTATCAAGATAGCAAACGACCCCTCTCATCCACTCTGCAGGGAGTTCGAGCTACTTCCCTCTGGTAGACGGTACAAAGTGCCAAGAGCTAACCGTAACATTTTTAAAAATTCCTTCATACCAAATGCCATTAAGGCACTAAATGATACCATGTCTCGCTAGATTTGTTTGTTTTTTCAATGTATTTGCCACTGTTGTCCTGCACTTTTTGTTTTGCCATGAGAAAATAATTGTGTTACGTGTTGTTGCTGTTGTTGTAACTGTTTGTTTTTTACTGTTGAGACCGAAGACAAATTTCCATACGTGGACAAATAAATGAAACTAACTAACTAACTAACTTTGTCCGCGGCGTAAACGGCTTTAACCCATTCTGGGTGTTATGACTCATGCCATACACAGCTAAGTACGTCTGTGTACTGAACTTGAGATACAGTGTACTTCATAAGTCACAGTGCAGCTTGCATTGTGCTTGATAGCGGGATGTTTCTCTGTCTGCATTGTACTGTCTTGATATGTGAGGTATTCTGTTAGGTGGCACCCATAAGGTCCACCCATAAGGTCCACCCATAAGGTCCACCCATGAAGTCCACCCATAAGGTCCACCCATAAGGTCCACCCATGAAGTCCACCCATAAGGTCCACCCATGAAGTCCACCCATAAGGTCCACCCATAAGGTCCACCCATGAAGTCCACCCATAAGGTCCACCCATGAAGTACACCCATAAGGTCCACCCATAAGGTCCGCCTGGCATGGTCCACCCATAAGGTCCACCCATAAGGTCCGCCTGGCATGGTCCACCCATAAGGTTCGCCTGGCATGCCGACAGTAAGGCTAGCCTTGCACATCATCATGCCACGTTCCTATGTCGCGCATCATCATATCTTACCGTCTGTTTCTATGATCCAGCACTATATATATTCATCATCATATCTTACTGTCTGTTTCTATGATCCAGCACTATATATATTCATCATCATATCTTACTGTCTGTTTCTATGATCCAGCACTATATATATTCATCATCATATCTTACTGTCTGTTTCTATGATCCAGCACTATATATATTCATCATCATATCTTACCGTCTGTTTCTATGATCCAGCACTATATATATTCATCATCATATCTTACTGTCTGTTTCTATGATCCAGCCCTATATATATTCTTACTGTCTGTTTCTATGATCCAGCCCTATATATATTCTTACTGTCTGTTTCTATGATCCAGCCCTATATATATTCATCATCATATCTTACTGTCTGTTTCTATGATCCAGCCCTATATATATTCATCATCATATCTTACCGTCTGTTTCTATGATCCAGCCCTATATATATTCATCATATCTTACCGTCTGTTTCTATGATCCAGTCCTATATATATTCTTACTGTCTGTTGCTATGATCCAGCCCTATATATATTCTTACTGTCTGTTTCTATGATCCAGCCCTATATATATTCTTACCGTCTGTTTCTATGATCCAGCCCTATATATATTCATCATCATATCTTATGTCTGTTTCTATGATCCAGCCCTATATATATTCATCATCATATCTTACCGTCTGTTTCTATGATCCAGCCCTATATATATTCTTACTGTCTGTTTCTATGATCCAGCCCTATATATATTCATCATCATATCTTACTGTCTGTTTCTATGATCCAGCCCTATATATATTCATCATCATATCTTACCGTCTGTTTCTATGATCCAGCCCTATATATATTCATCATCATATCTTACTGTCTGTTTCTATGATCCAGCCCTATATATATTCTTACTGTCTGTTTCTATGATCCAGCCCTATATATATTCATCATCATATCTTACTGTCTGTTTCTATGATCCAGCCCTATATATATTCATCATCATATCTTACTGTCTGTTGCTATGATCCAGCCCTATATATATTCTTACTGTCTGTTTCTATGATCCAGCCCTATATATATTCATCATCATATCTTACCGTCTGTTTCTATGATCCAGCCCTATATATATTCATCATCATATCTTACCGTCTGTTTCTATGATCCAGCCCTATATATATTCATCATCATATCTTACTGTCTGTTTCTATGATCCAGCCCTATATATATTCATCATCATATCTTACCGTCTGTTTCTATGATCCAGCCCTATATATATTCATCATCATATCTTACTGTCTGTTGCTATGATCCAGCCCTATATATATTCTTACTGTCTGTTTCTATGATCCAGCCCTATATATATTCATCATCATATCTTACCGTCTGTTTCTATGATCCAGCCCTATATATATTCATCATCATATCTTACCGTCTGTTTCTATGATCCAGCCCTATATATATTCATCATCATATCTTACCGTCTGTTTCTATGATCCAGCCCTATATATATTCATCATCATATCTTACCGTCTGTTTCTATGATCCAGCCCTATATATATTCATCATCATATCTTACGGTCTGTTTCTATGATCCAGCCCTATATATATTCTTACTGTCTGTTTCTATGATCCAGCCCTATATATATTCTTACTGTCTGTTTCTATGATCCAGCCCTATATATATTCTTACCGTCTGTTTCTATGATCCAGCCCTATATATATTCTTACTGTGTGTTTCTATGATCCAGCCCTATATATATTCATCATCATATCTTACCGTCTGTTTCTATGATCCAGCCCTATATATATTCATCATCATATCTTACCGTCTGTTTCTATGATCCAGCCCTATATATATTCTTACTGTCTGTTTCTATGATCCAGCCCTATATATATTCTTACCGTCTGTTTCTATGATCCAGCCCTATATATATTCATCATCATATCTTACTGTCTGTTTCTATGATCCAGCCCTATATATATTCATCATCATATCTTATGTCTGTTTCTATGATCCAGCCCTATATATATTCATCATCATATCTTACCGTCTGTTTCTATGATCCAGCCCTATATATATTCTTACTGTCTGTTTCTATGATCCAGCCCTATATATATGCATCATCATATCTTACTGTCTGTTTCTATGATCCAGCCCTATATATATTCATCATCATATCTTACCGTCTGTTTCTATGATCCAGCCCTATATATATTCATCATCATATCTTACCGTCTGTTTCTATGACCCAGCCCTATATATATTCATCATCATATCTTACTGTCTGTTTCTATGATCCAGCCCTATATATATTCTTACTGTCTGTTTCTATGATCCAGCCCTATATATATTCTTACTGTCTGTTTCTATGATCCAGCCCTATATATATTCTTACTGTCTGTTTCTATGATCCAGCCCTATATATATTCATCATCATATCTTACTGTCTGTTTCTATGATCCAGCCCTATATATATTCTTACTGTCTGTTTCTATGACCCAGCCCTATATATATTCATCATCATATCTTACTGTCTGTTTCTATGATCCAGCCCTATATATATTCTTACTGTCTGTTTCTATGATCCAGCCCTATAAATTCATCATCATATCTTACTGTCTGTTTCTATGATCCAGCCCTATATATATTCTTACTGTCTGTTGCTATGATCCAGCCCTATATATATTCTTACTGTCTGTTTCTATGATCCAGCCCTATATATATTCATCATCATATCTTACTGTCTGTTTCTATGATCCAGCCCTATATATATTCTTACTGTCTGTTTCTATGATCCAGCCCTATATATATTCATCATCATATCTTACTGTCTGTTTCTATGATCCAGCCCTATATATATTCTTACTGTCTGTTGCTATGATCCAGCCCTATATATATTCTTACTGTCTGTTTCTATGATCCAGCCCTATATATATTCATCATCATATCTTACTGTCTGTTTCTATGATCCAGCCCTATATATATTCTTACTGTCTGTTTCTATGATCCAGCCCTATATATATTCATCATCATATCTTACTGTCTGTTTCTATGATCCAGCCCTATATATATTCTTACTGTCTGTTTCTATGATCCAGCCCTATATATATTCATCATCATATCTTACTGTCTGTTTCTATGATCCAGCCCTATATATATTCTTACTGTCTGTTGCTATGATCCAGCCCTATATATATTCTTACTGTCTGTTTCTATGATCCAGCCCTATATATATTCATCATCATATCTTACCGTCTGTTTCTATGATCCAGCCCTATATATATTCATCATCATATCTTACCGTCTGTTTCTATGATCCAGCCCTATATATATTCATCATCATATCTTACCGTCTGTTTCTATGATCCAGCCCTATATATATTCATCATCATATCTTACCGTCTGTTTCTATGATCCAGCCCTATATATATTCATCATCATAACTTACCGTCTGTTTCTATGATCCAGCCCTATATATATTCATCATCATATCTTACCGTCTGTTTCTATGATCCAGCCCTATATATATTCATCATCATATCTTACCGTCTGTTTCTATGATCCAGCCCTATATATATTCTTACTGTCTGTTTCTATGATCCAGCCCTATATATATTCATCATCATATCTTACTGTCTGTTTCTATGATCCAGCCCTATATATATTCTTACTGTCTGTTTCTATGATCCAGCCCTATATATATTCTTACTGTCTGTTTCTATGATCCAGCCCTATATATATTCATCATCATATCTTACTGTCTGTTTCTATGATCCAGCCCTGTATATATTCATCATCATATCTTACCGTCTGTTTCTATGACCCAGCCCTATATATATTCTTACTGTCTGTTTCTATGATCCAGCCCTATATATATTCCCTGTCTGTCTAATAAACGTTGTGAGTCTATGGTGTGATACTGCCTCTGTGTCTCATCATTGGTTCTCCCGGGCCCGTCTCCTTTATCCAAGGCGCTTTACATAGATTGTGCATTACATTCACCCATTCACACACATTCATACACCGATTGCGGCG
Organism: Electrona antarctica; assembly: GCF_951216825.1. Classification (NCBI taxonomy): domain Eukaryota; kingdom Metazoa; phylum Chordata; class Actinopteri; order Myctophiformes; family Myctophidae; genus Electrona; species Electrona antarctica. The sequence continues at coordinate 59,933,258 of NC_136811.1, read as the reverse complement.
GAAGCCATGCAAGGTACCAACCAGCACATCGGGAGCAATTTGGGGTTCAGTGTCTTGCCCAAGGACACTTCGACATGTAGACAGGAGGAGCCGGGATTCGAACCGCCGACCCAGGGATCATTGGACGACCTGCTCTACCTCTACAAGCTCAGGTCTGCTATTTTTGAAAATTCGAAGAACCACTGACATAGAAACATAGCTTTTTCAGAAAACTGTCAGGATGTAGAAGACATTTTTCTGAAGGTAAATTTGTTTTAGCGGTCTTAACATCTTGTTTTCTACATAATAATATTGGTCTTTTACATTTTAACATTTGGAAACGGCCTTAAATGGTGCAGAGAAAGCAGGGGCGGGGAAGGGCTGTGAGATAGGCCTATTCAATTCTGGTTCTACCGTCGTCATGAAAAGGGGCGGGACTGCAACGCTCTATTGAAACGTAATTACGTCACCATTGACAGCCAGTTATAACCCGACTTCAGTATTTAATTTAAATGTTTTACAGAGAGGCTCAGATTTGAAAGTTCGTAGCGGTAGTAGGCACCTCCCTGAGGGTGAGGGGGAGGCACTAGACAGAGTGCAGTTCTAGTTGGTAGCCGTAGTAGGCACTAGACAGAGTGCAGTTCTAGTTGGTAGCCGTAGTAGGCACTAGACAGAGTGCAGTTCTAGTTGGTAGCCGTAGTAGGCACTAGACAGAGTGCAGTTCTAGTTGGTAGCCGTAGTAGGCACTAGACAGAGTGCAGTTCTAGTTGGTAGCCGTAGTAGGCACTAGACAGAGTGCAGTTCTAGTTTGTAGCCGTAGTAGGCACTAGACAGAGTGTAGTTCTAGTTGGTAGCCGTAGTAGGCACTAGACAGAGTGTAGTTCTAGTTGGTAGCCGTAGTAGGCACTAGACAGAGTGCAGTTCTAGTTGGTAGCCGTAGTAGGCACTAGACAGAGTGCAGTTCTAGTTGGTAGCCGTAGTAGGCACTAGACAGAGTGCAGTTCTAGTTGGTAGCCGTAGTAGGCACTAGACAGAGTGCAGTTCTAGTTTGTAGCCGTAGTAGGCACTAGACAGAGTGTAGTTCTAGTTGGTAGCCGTAGTAGGCACTAGACAGAGTGCAGTTCTAGTTGGTAGCCGTAGTAGGCACTAGACAGAGTGCAGTTCTAGTTGGTAGCCGTAGTAGGCACTAGACAGAGTGCAGTTCTAGTTGGTAGCCGTAGTAGGCACTAGACAGAGTGTAGTTCTAGTTGGTAGCCGTAGTAGGCACTAGACAGAGTGTAGTTCTAGTTGGTAGCCGTAGTAGGCACTAGACAGAGTGTAGTTCTAGTTGGTAGCCGTAGTAGGCACTAGACAGAGTGCAGTTCTAGTTGGTAGCCGTAGTAGGCACTAGACAGAGTGCAGTTCTAGTTGTATTTGCGTTCCTCGGCTGTGCGCGCAGACATTGTTACATTCACAAAACCACCCAATGAATTTCCGATCAATTACAATGAATTATTAACTTGAATGTTGAATTGATTAATTTCTTAACGGCGATTAATCGATGAAAGATTAACTATTAACACTTAGGCCGCTATCATTTATTGAAAAATGAGGATCTAATTCACGCCAGCATTTTTTAAATTTCTTTCAATCAGGCGATTGAAAGAAATGGATAGAATGGATTCTTATGGCGACGACGATCTAAGATGGGCGATCCAGTGCTGTGCTAACAACACAGCTAGCTAACCGGCTAACGTGAGTAGCATTTTGGCTCAAGCAATCGAACGCGCTATAAAAGCTCAATTGCCGAAGTCCGTCGGCAATGGCGTTAAGCGTCAGTATCAAAATTTAGGCTTCAATTGACTTTAATCGTCGGCAATGGTGCTGAAAGTATTAACCCATTTCGACCTGAGGCCCATTCATTAAAAAAAAGCCTTTATTCATGTCAAGGACCCCCAGAATTATCTGAATTTGGCCGCGGACCCCCATCCGAAAATACGTTGTTCCAGGGACCCCCCCCAGAAGCGAGAACTTGAGAAGTCAGACGTCATTTTGTAGTCCAACGTTACGTCCGGGTCCAAGTGGCACCAGCTCCCGTCCGCATCTCATTGTAAATAGAATATCTAAACGCGTGAATCTTTTTACAATGACGCAGCTTTGTTGTTACGAGGAAAGCGGTAAAATGATACTTTCGTGGTTGTTTTCGTCTCAGATTTAGTCCGACGGAGCGTCACAGTATAACTCTATGGGGACACAGTATAACTCTATGGGGACACAGTATAACTCTATGGGGACACAGAATGGGGACACAGAATAACTCTATGGGGACACAGTATAACACTATGGGGACACAGAATAACTCTATGGGGACACAGAATAACTCTATGGGGACACAGTATAACTCTATGGGGACACAGAAGCGACACAAAAGTAGGACCGGGAAGTATCTCAGGAGGGGGCGCTCACGTCACAGCTAAAATACTGAAGTATCTCAGGAGGGGGCGCTCACGTCACGGCTAAAATACTGAAGTATCTCTGGAGGGGGCGCTCACGTCACGGCTAAAATACTGAAGTATCTCTGGAGGGGGCGCTCACGTCACGGCTGAAATACTGAAGTAGCTCAGGAGGGGGCGCTCACGTCACGGCTAAAATACTGAAGTATCTCTGGATGGGGCGCTCACGTCACGGCTAAAATACTGAAGTATCTCTGGAGGGGGCACTCACGTCAGGGCTAAAATACTGAAGTATCTCTGGAGGGGGCGCTCACGTCACGGCTAAAATACTGAAGTATCTCTGGAGGGGGCGCTCACGTCACGGATAAAATACTGAATAACAATGCTTTAAAACACCAAAAGGGTTTCCCGTCCTGAATGAGGGTTAACATCCCTACCTTGGCGGTGCCACTAGTGGTGTCCTTGGTGCTGTGGACGCCGGCATGGATCCAGGGCCGGCCCTGGCTCTACGTGTGGCCCTACGTGTGGCCCTACGTGTGGCCCGTGAGGGAAGCTCAACGAGGGGTCTTGGCGGTGCCACTAGTGGTGTCTTTGGTGTGGTGGACCCCGGCGCCACGGATCCAGGGCCGGCCCTCGTTCTACGCGTGGCCAGTGAGGGAGGCTCAACGAGGGGTCTTGGCGGTGCCACTAGTGGTGTCTTTGACTTTGGTGCTGTGGACACCGGCGCCACGGATCCAGGGCCGGCCCTGGCGCTACGTGCGGCCCTACGTATTGCCATGCGCATGGCCAGGGCGGGCGCTGCTGCTGGTGCCCTCGCGGCCAGGATGTCCAGCAGCTGCCGCTCGTTAACCAGGTCCAGGGTGCTGACGAGCGGAGGGGCGGGGTTTGTGGCCCGAAGTTGGGCCAGCCGTCGCAGGAGTTCCCTTCGCCAGGCCACGCCCCGTTGTCCGGCCTCGGAGGGTAGCTCGCCTTTAAAAGGGATCGGGACATTCAAAAATTAACTTTTTCTTGGTTTTTTTAGGTTTTCTGAGCTCAATTGCACGCCAAAAACCTGAACTTTTATCATTCAGTAGATTTTCTGTGGTCTGGGCGGTTTTCTGGCTCAAACCAAGTGCTCTGATTGGCCTGTGGACTGTGAGGTAAGAGTCCACAAATCCCATATATGACATAGGAATTTGCCAGCAGATGTCACTGTTGAGGGATTTGTTTTCCCTTCAGAACACAGAGAAAACCCCAGAACACAGAAAATCCACCGAATGTTCAAAGTTCAGGTTGTGTGGGTGTAATTCACCTTCAGCTAAGCCCCGCCCCTCTCCCACTTAGACACTCCCACTTGGACACTTTCCAGCCTCAGTCATTCCAATGTAAATATCATGGATTTTACACATTAAATACTGGTTCCATTTTTGGAATCTCTTCCAAATCCGTCAAAAGGCCTGTAAACAGTCGTTCACAGTGGGCCAGGAGACACTAACCTGTAAACAGTCGTTCACAGTGGGCCAGGGGACACTAACCTGTAAACAGCCGTTCACAGTGGGCCAGAGGACACTAACCTGTAAACAGTCGTTCACAGTGGGCCAGGAGACACTAACCTGTAAACAGTCGTTCACAGTGGGCCAGGAGACACTAACCTGTAAACAGTCGTTCACAGTAGGCCAGAGGACACTAACCTGTAAACAGCCGTTCACAGTAGGCCAGAGGACACTAACCTGTAAACAGTCGTTCACAGTGGGCCAGGAGACACTAACCTGTAAACAGTCGTTCACAGTGGGCCAGGAGACACTAACCTGTAAACAGTCGTTCACAGTGGGCCAGGAGACACTAACCTGTAAACAGTCGTTCACAGTGGGCCAGGGGACACTAACCTGTAAACAGTCGTTCACAGTGGGCCAGGAGACACTAACCTGTAAACAGTCGTTCACAGTGGGCCAGGGGACACTAACCTGTAAACAGTCGTTCACAGTGGGCCAGGAGACACTAACCTGTAAACAGTCGTTCAGTGGGCCAGGGGACACTAACATGTAAACAGTCGTTCACAGTGGGCCAGGAGACACTAACCTGTAAACAGTCGTTCACAGTGGGCCAGGGGACACTAACCTGTAAACAGTCGTTCACAGTGGGCCAGGAGACACTAACCTGTAAACAGTCGTTCACAGTGGGCCAGGGGACACTAACCTGTAAACAGTCGTTCACAGTGGGCCAGGAGACACTAACCTGTAAACAGTCGTTCAGTGGGCCAGGGGACACTAACATGTAAACAGTCGTTCACAGTGGGCCAGGAGACACTAACCTGTAAACAGTCGTTCACAGTGGGCCAGGGGACACTAACCTGTAAACAGTCGTTCACAGTGGGCCAGGAGACACTAACCTGTAAACAGTCGTTCACAGTGGGCCAGGGGACACTAACCTGTAAACAGTCGTTCACAGTGGGCCAGGAGACACTAACCTGTAAACAGTCGTTCACAGTGGGCCAGGGGACACTAACCTGTAAACAGTCGTTCACAGTGGGCCAGGAGACACTAACCTGTAAACAGTCGTTCACAGTGGGCCAGGGGACACTAACCTGTAAACAGCCGTTCACAGTAGGCCAGAGGACACTAACCTGTAAACAGTCGTTCACAGTGGGCCAGGAGACACTAACCTGTAAACAGTCGTTCACAGTGGGCCAGAGGACACTAACCTGTAAACAGTCGTTCACAGTGCGCCAGAGGACACTAACCTGTAAACAGTCGTTCACAGTGGGCCAGAGGACACTAACCTGTAAACAGTCGTTCACAGTGGGCCAGAGGACACTAACCTGTAAACAGTCGTTCACAGTGGGCCAGGGGACACTAACCTGTAAACAGTCGTTCACAGTGGGCCAGAGGACACTAACCTGTAAACAGTCGTTCACAGTGGGCCAGGAGACACTAACCTGTAAACAGTCGTTCACAGTGGGCCAGGGGACACTAACCTGTAAACAGTCGTTCACAGTGGGCCAGGGGACACTAACCTGCAAACAGTCGTTCACAGTGGGCCAGGAGACACTAACCTGTAAACAGTCGTTCACAGTGGGCCAGAGGACACTAACCTGTAAACAGTCGTTCACAGTGGGCCAGAGGACACTAACCTGTAAACAGTCGTTCACAGTGGGCCAGGAGACACTAACCTGTAAACAGTCGTTCACAGTGGGCCAGGGGACACTAACCTGTAAACAGTCGTTCAGTGGGCCAGGGGACACTAACCTGCAAACAGTCGTTCACAGTGGGCCAGGAGACACTAACCTGTAAACAGTCGTTCACAGTGGGCCAGAGGACACTAACCTGTAAACAGTCGTTCACAGTGGGCCAGAGGACACTAACCTGTAAACAGTCGTTCACAGTGGGCCAGAGGACACTAACCTGTAAACAGTCGTTCACAGTGGGCCAGGAGACACTAACCTGTAAACAGTCGTTCACAGTGGGACAGGAGACACTAACCTGTAAACAGCCGTTCACAGTAGGCCAGAGGACACTAACCTGTAAACAGTCGTTCACAGTGCGCCAGAGGACACTAACCTGTAAACAGTCGTTCACAGTGGGCCAGAGGACACTAACCTGTAAACAGTCGTTCACAGTGGGCCAGAGGACACTAACCTGTAAACAGTCGTTCACAGTGGGCCAGGAGACACTAACCTGTAAACAGTCGTTCACAGTGGGCCAGGGGACACTAACCTGTAAACAGTCGTTCACAGTGGGCCAGGAGACACTAACCTGTAAACAGTCGTTCACAGTGGGCCAGGAGACACTAACCTGTAAACAGTCGTTCACAGTGGGCCAGGGGACACTAACCTGTAAACAGTCGTTCACAGTGGGCCAGAGGACACTAACCTGTAAACAGTCGTTCACAGTGGGCCAGAGGACACTAACCTGTAAACAGTCGTTCACAGTGGGCCAGAGGACACTAACCTGTAAACAGTCGTTCACAGTGGGCCAGGAGACACTAACCTGTAAACAGTCGTTCACAGTGGGCCAGGAGACACTAACCTGTAAACAGTCGTTCAGTGGGCCAGGGGACACTAACATGTAAACAGTCGTTCACAGTGGGCCAGGAGACACTAACCTGTAAACAGTCGTTCACAGTGGGCCAGGGGACACTAACCTGTAAACAGTCGTTCACAGTGGGCCAGGAGACACTAACCTGTAAACAGTCGTTCACAGTGGGCCAGGGGACACTAACCTGTAAACAGTCGTTCACAGTGGGCCAGGAGACACTAACCTGTAAACAGTCGTTCACAGTGGGCCAGGGGACACTAACCTGTAAACAGTCGTTCACAGTGGGCCAGGAGACACTAACCTGTAAACAGCCGTTCACAGTGGGCCAGAGGACACTAACCTGTAAACAGTCGTTCACAGTGGGCCAGAGGACACTAACCTGTAAACAGTCGTTCACAGTGGGCCAGAGGACACTAACCTGTAAACAGTCGTTCACAGTGGGCCAGAGGACACTAACCTGTAAACAGTCGTTCACAGTGGGCCAGGGGACACTAACCTGTAAACAGTCGTTCACAGTGGGCCAGGGGACACTAACCTGCAAACAGTCGTTCACAGTGGGCCAGGAGACACTAACCTGTAAACAGTCGTTCACAGTGGGCCAGAGGACACTAACCTGTAAACAGTCGTTCACAGTGGGCCAGGGGACACTAACCTGTAAACAGTCGTTCACAGTGCGCCAGAGGACACTAACCTGTAAACAGTCGTTCACAGTGGGCCAGAGGACACTAACCTGTAAACAGTCGTTCACAGTGGGCCAGAGGACACTAACCTGTAAACAGTCGTTCACAGTGGGCCAGAGGACACTAACCTGTAAACAGTCGTTCACAGTGGGCCAGGAGACACTAACCTGTAAACAGTCGTTCACAGTGGGCCAGGGGACACTAACCTGTAAACAGTCGTTCACAGTGGGCCAGGGGACACTAACCTGTAAACAGTCGTTCACAGTGGGCCAGGGGACACTAACCTGTAAACAGTCGTTCACAGTGGGCCAGAGGACACTAACCTGTAAACAGTCGTTCACAGTGGGCCAGGGGACACTAACCTGTAAACAGTCGTTCACAGTGGGCCAGGGGACACTAACCTGTAAACAGTCGTTCACAGTGGGCCAGAGGACACTAACCTGTAAACAGTCGTTCACAGTGGGCCAGAGGACACTAACCTGTAAACAGTCGTTCACAGTGGGCCAGGAGACACTAACCTGTAAACAGTCGTTCACAGTGGGCCAGGAGACACTAACCTGTAAACAGTCGTTCACAGTGGGCCAGAGGACACTAACCTGTAAACAGTCGTTCACAGTGGGCCAGAGGACACTAACCTGTAAACAGTCGTTCACAGTGGGCCAGGGGACACTAACCTGTAAACAGTCGTTCACAGTGGGCCAGGAGACACTAACCTGTAAACAGTCGTTCACAGTAGGCCAGGAGACACTAACCTGTAAACAGTCGTTCACAGTGGGCCAGGGGACACTAACCTGTAAACAGTCGTTCACAGTGGGCCAGGAGACACTAACCTGTAAACAGTCGTTCACAGTGGGCCAGGGGACACTAACCTGTAAACAGTCGTTCACAGTGGGCCAGAGGACGCTAACCTGTAAACAGTCGTTCACAGTGGGCCAGGAGACACTAACCTGTAAACAGTCGTTCACAGTGGGCCAGAGGACACTAACCTGTAAACAGTCGTTCACAGTGGGCCAGAGGACACTAACCTGTAAACAGTCGTTCACAGTGGGCCAGGGGACACTAACCTGTAAACAGTCGTTCACAGTGCGCCAGAGGACACTAACCTGTAAACAGTCGTTCACAGTGCGCCAAAGGACACTAACCTGTAAACAGTCGTTCACAGTGCGCCAGAGGACACTAACCTGTAAACAGTCGTTCACAGTGGGCCAGGAGACACTAACCTGTAAACAGTCGTTCACAGTGGGCCAGAGGACACTAACCTGTAAACAGCCGTTCACAGTAGGCCAGAGGACACTAACCTGTAAACAGCCGTTCACAGTAGGCCAGAGGACACTAACCTGTAAACAGCCGTTCACAGTAGGCCAGAGGACACTAACCTGTAAACAGCCGTTCACAGTGCGCCAGAGGACACTAACCTGTAAACAGTCGTTCACAGTGGGCCAGAGGACACTAACCTGTAAACAGTCGTTCACAGTGGGCCAGAGGACACTAACCTGTAAACAGTCGTTCACAGTAGGCCAGAGGACACTAACCTGTAAACAGCCGTTCACAGTGGGCCAGAGGACACTAACCTGTAAACAGTCGTTCACAGTGCGCCAGAGGACACTAACCTGTAAACAGCCGTTCACAGTAGGCCAGAGGACACTAACCTGTAAACAGCCGTTCACAGTGGGCCAGAGGACACTAACCTGTAAACAGCCGTTCACAGTAGGCCAGAGGACACTAACCTGTAAACAGCCGTTCACAGTGGGCCAGAGGACACTAACCTGTAAACAGTCGTTCACAGTGGGCCAGGAGACACTAACCTGTAAACAGCCGTTCACAGTAGGCCAGAGGACACTAACCTGTAAACAGTCGTTCACAGTGCGCCAGAGGACACTAACCTGTAAACAGTCGTTCACAGTGGGCCAGGAGACACAAACCTGTAAACAGCCGTTCACAGTAGGCCAGAGGACACTAACCTGTAAACAGTCGTTCACAGTGCGCCAGAGGACACTAACCTGTAAACAGTCGTTCACAGTGCGCCAGAGGACACTAACCTGTAAACAGTCGTTCACAGTGCGCCAGAGGACACTAACCTGTAAACAGTCGTTCACAGTGCGCCAGAGGACACTAACCTGTAAACAGTCGTTCACAGTGGGCCAGAGGACACTAACCTGTAAACAGTCGTTCACAGTGGGCCAGGAGACACTAACCTGTAAACAGCCGTTCACAGTAGGCCAGAGGACACTAACCTGTAAACAGTCGTTCACAGTAGGCCAGAGGACACTAACCTGTAAACAGTCGTTCACAGTGCGCCAGAGGACACTAACCTGTAAACAGTCGTTCACAGTGGGCCAGAGGACACTAACCTGTAAACAGCCGTTCACAGTGGGCCAGAGGACACTAACCTGTAAACAGCCGTTCACAGTGGGCCATAGGACACTAACCTGTAAACAGTCGTTCACAGTGCGCCAGAGGACACTAACCTGTAAACAGCCGTTCACAGTGGGCCAGAGGACACTAACCTGTAAACAGTCGTTCACAGTGGGCCAGAGGACACTAACCTGTAAACAGTCGTTCACAGTGCGCCAGAGGACACTAACCTGTAAACAGTCGTTCACAGTGCGCCAGAGGACACTAACCTGTAAACAGTCGTTCACAGTGCGCCAGAGGACACTAACCTGTAAACAGTCGTTCACAGTGCGCCAGGAGACACTAACCTGTAAACAGCCGTTCACAGTGCGCCAGAGGACACTAACCTGTAAACAGTCGTTCACAGTGGGCCAGAGGACACTAACCTGTAAACAGTCGTTCACAGTGGGCCAGAGGACACTAACCTGTAAACAGTCGTTCACAGTGCGCCAGAGGACACTAACCTGTAAACAGCCGTTCACAGTGGGCCAGAGGACACTAACCTGTAAACAGTCGTTCACAGTGGGACAGGAGACACTAACCTGTAAACAGCCGTTCACAGTAGGCCAGAGGACACTAACCTGTAAACAGTCGTTCACAGTGCGCCAGAGGACACTAACCTGTAAACAGTCGTTCACAGTGCGCCAGAGGACACTAACCTGTAAACAGTCGTTCACAGTGGGCCAGAGGACACTAACCTGTAAACAGTCGTTCACAGTGGGCCAGAGGACACTAACCTGTAAACAGTCGTTCACAGTGGGCCAGAGGACACTAACCTGTAAACAGCCGTTCACAGTGCGCCAGAGGACACTAACCTGTAAACAGCCGTTCACAGTGGGCCAGAGGACACTAACCTGTAAACAGTCGTTCACAGTGGGCCAGAGGACACTAACCTGTAAACAGTCGTTCACAGTGGGCCAGAGGACACTAACCTGTAAACAGCCGTTCACAGTGGGCCAGAGGACACTAACCTGTAAACAGTCGTTCACAGTGGGCCAGAGGACACTAACCTGTAAACAGTCGTTCACAGTGGGCCAGAGGACACTAACCTGTAAACAGCCGTTCACAGTGGGCCAGAGGACACTAACCTGTAAACAGCCGTTCACAGTAGGCCAGAGGACACTAACCTGTAAACAGTCGTTCACAGTGGGCCAGAGGACACTAACCTGTAAACAGCCGTTCACAGTGGGCCAGAGGACACTAACCTGTAAACAGCCGTTCACAGTGGGCCAGAGGACACTAACCTGTAAACAGTCGTTCACAGTGCGCCAGAGGACACTAACCTGTAAACAGCCGTTCACAGTGGGCCAGAGGACACTAACCTGTAAACAGTCGTTCACAGTGGGCCAGAGGACACTAACCTGTAAACAGTCGTTCACAGTGCGCCAGAGGACACTAACCTGTAAACAGTCGTTCACAGTGCGCCAGAGGACACTAACCTGTAAACAGTCGTTCACAGTGCGCCAGAGGACACTAACCTGTAAACAGTCGTTCACAGTGCGCCAGGAGACACTAACCTGTAAACAGCCGTTCACAGTGCGCCAGAGGACACTAACCTGTAAACAGTCGTTCCCAGTGGGCCAGAGGACACTAACCTGTAAACAGTCGTTCACAGTGGGCCAGAGGACACTAACCTGTAAACAGTCGTTCACAGTGCGCCAGAGTACACTAACCTGTAAACAGCCGTTCACAGTGGGCCAGAGGACACTAACCTGTAAACAGTCGTTCACAGTGGGCCAGAGGACACTAACCTGTAAACAGCCGTTCACAGTGCGCCAGAGGACACTAACCTGTAAACAGCCGTTCACAGTGGGCAAGAGGACACTAACCTGTAAACAGTCGTTCACAGTGCGCCAGGCGGCAGGGCCTGCGACACTTCCCGCTGTTCCAGCCGCGGGCCAGGTGCATGGCGATGCCTCGCTCCTCGCGGTTCACCATGCCGTGTTTGAGATACAGGTGCTGCGAGATGACCGGCGCCATCTGGAAACACACCGGACACAGCTCGTTGCGAAGACGACCCATGACCGACCGCGCTGACGGGGAGATCGCTGAGAGCAGAGGAAGAACAGCATAGATTGATTGATTGATTGATTGATTGATTGATTGATTGATTGAAGTATGTATTAACAGTTGGCAGAATTACAGTACATTTCAAGCACAACTCAATACAAAGACTGTTAACTGTGAGTCCATCCATCCATCTTCAACCACTTATCCGTAGTCGGGTCGCGGGGGCAACAGAGTGGACGACCCAATATAGCACGACACTTGTTTACTAGAGGGTTCACTTTGTTCAATTCATCATAACATTCAGAGATACATACAAAGATACACTGCTATATAGCCCAAAAAAAACAGGAAATCATCATGAAGGAGGTTAAAAGGGAAAAGTAAACATATACAGTGATTGGAAAAAGTGGGTGGGTGGGGCGATTCAGATTTTACGGGGGCCAGTTCAAATAGAGCACCGAAGTCCTGACGTCACTGTCAGTAGAGGGCGTCAGTCCACAGGTTCATGTACTTTTTATTTGCATTGTAATCTCCATAGGGGGATTTTAGATCGCCTCATATAAGAACTGTGTTTGAAAAATAAACCGATCACCGCGGCCTTTTCACTCATATGGATATGAAGCATCGACTGAAGGTGGAAATGTACAAATATACCCAAAGAGTAACAAAATAAGCGTTAGAAACGAGTCAAACAACCCAGAGACTACATTTCCGGGTGGGGGGGTGGCTGCATCTGCCCGTTGCACAACAGAAACTGAATGTCAATTATGTTTATTTTTATTTTATTGATATTTAATGTTTTGTGGTTAGTACGAGTCGAGTCACCACCAGCTGAGCTTACGAAGCCTTACGTCAACGAGGAATCTCAGGAACGCAATGTGTTGAAAGCTGGGCGTGACGTAGCAGCGACATTGCCTTCATATGTAGTTTCAAGGCTTTTGCGGCCACATTAATTCCATTTTCTCCAGAAAGTGGCTGTATCAAATATGAATGGACATCATTAACGACGCACAGCCAATCCCCTGACAGAAAGGCTGTGGTGGTTGGTTTATTTTTCAAACACAGTTCTTATATGAAGCGACCTAAAATCGCGGAAATGGAGATTTCAATGCAAATAAAAAAATACATGAACCTGTGTGTTGGTGCCCTCTACTGAAAGTGACGTCAGACTTCGGTGCTCTATTGCAGCCGTCCGTAGGTGCCCTTTGAGGGCGGTTTTGAAGGAGTCAAGGGATACGCATTGCATGTCTTAATGACCGTTGTTAGGGCGTTCCACATTTTGGTGGCATAGGAGCGAAATTAATTTAGTCCCTTGTTTGAGCCAGTTATCGGTTGGTAACATTCGAATCCAATATAATGAAATGTACCCATTCTGCATACTGTGAAATATAATGAAATGTACCCATTCTGCATACTGTGAAATATAATGAAATGTACCCATTCTACATACTGTGAAATATAATGAAATGTACCCATTCTGCATACTGTGAAATATAATGAAATGTACCCATTCTGCATACTGTGAAATATAATGAAATGTACCCATTCTACATACTGTGAAATATAATGAAATGTACCCATTTTGCATACTGTGAAATATAATGAAATGTACCCATTCTGCATACTGTGAAATATAATGAAATGTACCCATTCTGCATACTGTGAAATATAATGAAATGTACCCATTCTGCATACTGTGAAATATAATGAAATGTACCCATTCTACATACTGTGAAATATAATGAAATGTACCCATTCTGCATACTGTGAAATATAATGAAATGTACCCATTCTACATACTGTGAAATATAATGAAATGTACCCATTCTACATACTGTGAAATATAATGAAATGTACCCATTCTACATACTGTGAAATATAATGAAATGTACCCATTCTGCATACTGTGAAATATAATGAAATGTACCCATTCTACATACTGTGAAATATAATGAAATGCACCCATTCTACATACTGTGAAATATAATGAAATGTACCCATTCTACATACTGTGAAATATAATGAAATGTACCCATTCTGCATACTGTGAAATATAATGAAATGGTACCCATTCTAAATACTGTGAAATATAATGAAATGTATTAATTCTGCATACTGTGAAATATAATGAAATGTACCCATTCTACATACTGTGAAATATAATGAAATGTACCCATTCCGCATACTGTGAAATATAATGAAATGTACCCATTCTACATACTGTGAAATATAATGCAATGTACCCATTCTACATACTGTGAAATATAATGAAATGTACCCATTCTACATACTGTGAAATATAATGAAATGTACCCATTCTACATACTGTGAAATATAATGAAATGCACCCATTCTACATACTGTGAAATATAATGAAATGTACTGAAATGTACCCATTCTACATACTGTGAAATATAATGAAATGTACCCATTCTACATACTGTGAAATATAATGAAATGTACCCATTCTACATACTGTGAAATATAATGAAATGTACCCATTCTACGTACTGTGAAATATAATGAAATGTACCCATTCTACGTACTGTGAAATATAATGAAATGTACCCATTCTACATACTGTGAAATATAATGAAATGTACCCATTCTACATACTGTGAAATATAATGAAATGTACCCATTCTACATGCTGTGAAATATAATGAAATGTACCCATTCTACATAGGCTACTGTGAAATATAATGAAATGTACCCATTCTACATAGGCTACTGTGAAATATAATGAAATGTACCCATTCTACAATCTACATACTGTTAATCAATCAATCTCCGTCATGTTTCAGGGCTATGTTTCCACATTGACAGATTGAAGTATATACATTTCAAAACACAACTCAATCAATGCAAACTCTGTTAACTGTGGACGACACCATAACCACAGCATTACACTTGTTCACAACAGCTGGGGTCCACCATGTTCAATTCAGCAGAACATTTAGAGACGTACAAACAAACGTGTACAACACTGCATGCATGTTGTTAGCATTAGCGTTAGCAGCTATCCCATTAGCACACAATGCTAGCAAACACAGTTGTGTTCAACTTGTTATTCATCGTTATAAACACCGTTGACAGGTGAAAACAAGCAGAATTCAACTTTACCTGAAGTCAGGAGAGAGTTCACCAGATGGTCAGTTTACATTAGACTTTATTATTTATTATATGGCTTTTAAAATGTGCACGTGACGCCATAGAGCTTAGTAAATAATGTTTAGTGTCGTGTAGTTCCGGTTTGAATCCCGAAGCGGCCAATCAAACGAAGCTGAAGGGGAACGTGACCCGGAAACGGCAAGTGAAGGACTACAAACATGTAGTCTTTCAAAGCAGAATGCTACAGTCTGAAAAACATAATACTAATACTAATACTAATACTAATACTAATACTAATACTAATACTAATACTACTACTACTACTACTACTACTACTACTACTACCAATAATAATAATAATAATAATAATAATAATAATAATAATAATAATAATAATAATAATAATAATAATAATAATAATAATAATAATAATAATAATGATAATAATAATAATAATAATAAACTTGTTCATGTCAAGGACCCCCAAATTGACACTAATTATCCCGCGGACCCCCATTTGAAAAATACATGCCAGCGACCCCCATAAGAGAAGATTTGTATGGCTCTAGCAGTGATTCTCAACCCGTTTAATTTCAAGGACCCCCATGCATTTGTCTACGGACCCCCCATTTAAGGGCATTTCTATCTCTGGCACCCCCGATTTATATTGTAAAATTAATGTTAATTCTGAGCGTGTTGGGTCCATTTGGTTCCATTTGTGCACTCTCTGAGTTACAGAACCATAAGGGTCCATTTGGTTAAACTATCATTTAGCTGGGGACAGCCTGGAACTCCCTCAAGGACACCCTGGGGTCCCCGGACCCCCCTTGAGAACCACTGCCCTGATGAATTGAGTCGAAGGACCGCAATGGAAACAGAGACGCGCCGTAGTAGAGTTAAAGACGACACGTGTGCACTCTTCCTTTCGTTCACGTCATCGCCACTAGATGGCGCAACAGCACCAGGGCTCGGGGAGAAATGGAGAACTGCATTGATTTATTGATGTATTGATTGAAAACTTTATGAACAGTTTAGTTTCATGGACACTCTCATGATGATTTCCTATAGAAGTCTATGTCTCTAACTCTCTAAGTCTAAATGTTACGATGAATTGAAAATGGTGGACCTTGTTGTAAACAAGTGTAAATGCTTTATCATCATCATGGTTTGTCCACATGTAACAAGTTTGAGTTGTGCTTTTGTTTGAAATGTAGCCATTCTGCATAATACTGTTAATAAAATTAAATCAATCAATCAATCAATCAATCCACCATTTGACGACATTCAGCCACTCAGTCCCAATACTTTTGATGTCACTGGATGAGATTTTGTTCCATCCATGCTGTATTGATGTTGGTACCATTAGGAGAGATAACATGATGTCGGTACCATTAGGAGAGATAACATGATGTCGGTACCATTAGGAGAGATAACATGATGTCGGTACCATTAGGAGAGATAACATGATGTCGGTACCATTAGGAGAGACAAGATGATGTTGGTACCATTAGGAGAGATAACATGATGTTGGTACCATTAGGAGAGATAACATGATGTTGGTACCATTAGGAGAGATAACATGATGTTGGTACCATTAGGAGAGATAACATGGTGTTGGTACCATTAGGAGAGATAACATTAGGAGAGATAACATGATGTTGGTACCATTAGGAGAGATAACATGGTGTTGGTACCATTAGGAGAGATAACATTAGGAGAGATAACATGATGTTGGTACCATTAGGAGATGATGTTGGTACCATTAGGAGAGATAACATGATGTTGGTACCATTAGGAGAGATAACATGATGTTGGTACCATTAGCAGAGATAACATGATGTCGGTACCATTAGGAGAGATAACATGATGTTGGTACCATTAGGAGAGATAACATGGTGTTGGTACCATTAGGAGAGATAACATGATGTTGGTACCATTAGGAGAGATAACATGATGTTGGTACCATTAGGAGAGATAACATGATGTTGGTACCATTAGGAGATGATGTTGGTACCATTAGGAGAGATAACATCACAAATTAGCACAAAAAACTAATTCAATTCAATTCAATTCAATTCAATTCAATTCAATTCAATTCAATTCAATTCAATTCAATTCAATTCAATTCAATTCAATTCAATTCAATTCAATTCAATTCAACACTATACAGACTGACTGAGCTGATGACATACTATAGTTTCCTCCGAGGCAGTGTTGTTTTTGGCAGCAAATTTCTATTTTAGTTTTAGTCGTAGTCTCTCTAATAGTTTTCACTTATTTTAGTCACATTTTAGTCACCCGGAATGTTTTAGTGTTAGTCTAGTTTTAGTCGACAAAATATCATGAGATTTCAGTCGACTAAATCTACAGTTGATTTAGTCGACTAAAATGTGTATTGGCAGGCCTTGATGTCGTCGTAGTGACGCAGCAGCAACCAAGTGTAAAATGACTTATAGGGGAGAACGGGGTAAGATGAGCCAGCGGGTATGTTGAACCACCCCCTTTATCTAGAAAACTAGAAAACTGTGTTGCCATGTGACCTTAAATCTAGTAAGCATCCATCCTGGCTGTGAAGTTGGGAAGCACATGGGGAAAGTAGAAAACATTCTTTTACACAAAAAACAGGTTTTTGTCGGTCAAAGTAACATTTCGACACATCATGTAAAATTACTGTTATACAAAGCAAAATGTACCTAGGTCTAAAATGTAATATCATACACGTTGATGATTTTCCAATGGATAGAACCATATGTGAATCATTTAGC
>NC_136811.1:59903374-59910874 GCF_951216825.1 Electrona antarctica | reverse complement strand
TGTTGGTACCATTAGGAGAGATAACATGATGTTGGTACCATTAGGAGAGATAACATGATGTCGGTACCATTAGGAGAGATAACATGATGTTGGTACCATTAGGAGAGATAACATGATGTTGGTACCATTAGGAGAGATAACATGGTGTTGGTACCATTAGGAGAGATAACATGATGTTGGTACCATTAGGAGAGATAACATGATGTCGGTACCATTAAGAGAGATAACATGATGTCTGTACCATTAGGAGAGATAACATGATGTTGGTACCATTAGGAGAGATAACATGGTGTTGGTACCATTAGGAGAGATAACATGATGTTGGTACCATTAGGAGAGATAACATGATGTCGGTACCATTAGGAGAGATAAAATGATGTCTGTACCATTAGGAGAGATAACATGATGTTGGTACCATTAGGAGAGATAACATGGTGTTGGTACCATTAGGAGAGATAACATGATGTTGGTACCATTAGGAGAGATAACATGATGTCGGTACCATTAGGAGAGATAACATGATGTTGGTACCATTAGGAGAGATAACATGATTTGATGATGACACTGATTTGAAAACTGTCAAGTGGCATTTCTTCCTCAGCCTAGTGGGAATATGCATGCACAGTTTCACCGCAATCGGACGCTGCGTTGAGTAGTTGTGGCGATTTGTACAAAACGGGTACAAAGCGGGCTACTCCTGAAAAGTTTAGAAGCCAATCGTAGGCAATGAAGGTGGATTATGAGAAATCAAACAAACCCGTCTTGATCACATGACTATGGAGAGCATGTGTACCGTAATATTAGAAAATGTGTTTTACATATGTCGGCCTCCTGGTGGCGCTATAAAGAGCAGATGTGAAAAATTCCAGGCAAAGGTTTTTCCTTGGCCTCTAGGGAGTTGGCATACAAAGTTATCCACAAATCCGTGCAGTTTGAGGTGTGGTGAATTATGAATCAATAATTCTTACAATATCTCATGTTCTTGGGCATAGCATATGGTGATCTGTTGTTTAGTTGGTCAGACTAGCTGGCTGGCTTAATTGGGGTCTGTCTTTGATATTCAAGGACCACCTGGGGACAGGGGTTGTTTTTACTGTGCTTTTGTTTGAGTCCTGAGATCCTGATTCACACCTAGGGCAACCAAATGCTAAAACAGTGGATCAAAGGGCCACAGTGATCCTGATTCTAGGAATGGCCAAATGGTAGTCTGGTCCAATGTGCATTGTAAAACTGTACTTAAGCAAGTTGATTTCTATTGTCATTCAGTCAGTCGATCCGAGGCCGTGAGGCTGGAGGAGCCTATGCCATGTCTTGCTATGCTGTGTACTTCGAAATAAACCGACATCTCTGAGGAACATCACTCTGTCTGCTGTCTCACAATTATCTCCGCTCTCCCGTTTTGGTTAAGTTTGTAGGGTCTCGTGATGATAATACACGACATGTGGTGCCGACCCGGTCGTGTTGATGCTTTTTTGCGTCAGGCGAAGGGAACGACATGTGGTGCCTAGAAACCGGTGTCTTTGGTGCGTTCCAGCGCCAGACAGGAAGAATCGGCGGCTTTTTTATTCAGTCTAATCAGCGAGTTTTTGTGAAAGACGGCAACGACGTGTTCCAGCGGAACGAGGACTAGGATGGCGACGGACCACCGCGATGAGGAGTGTTGCGCAGCGGCGACATGCGTCACTGTCCGGCCAGTGCACGGGGTGGACAGAGGTGCATTCGGCGAAGCGGACAGCCACACGGGAGGGGCCTTTGATCATCACCTTCTACGCTGGGGACGGCGAGCAGAGGAGCGGTGCAAAACGGCACGGGGACACCAGCGTTCCAGGGGGAGAGGGGATCGCTCATCCCGACGGGGAGAGGCGGCCACTCGACGCTTGGCGCGGCGGTTTCCACTTTCGGGAATTCGTTTCGGAGTGGACAGGAGGACAGTGTCAAACAGCGGCCGTGTGGTATGCGGTGTACTGATCACACATTGCACGCACGACACGTGCCGAAGAAGGACACATCTCCGTGGTGGCGGTGGCTTGGCTTTCCATGGCCGACTGACGACGCAAGCTGAGGGCCTTGCAGACCCGCAGCACGGGGTCTGTGATGAAGTTACGTTGCGGCCTTTTTCTCTTCGTATTCCCATCTCTGTTGTTTCAGAGCTGGGAGGGGGGGGAGATGATGAGATGATGAGAGTTTGCTTCGAGAACTTTCAGCGAAAACAGAGCGGTGAACATTTTCTCAACTTGGTCCATGCAGCTGAGCGAACTTTGAGGTAACGGAATGCAGCAAACAGAAGAATTTCCTTTGTTCATATGAGGGAGACGGACATTCCTTCTTTCTGATTACAATTGTGCGTCACGTTCGTTTGTACTAATCATTTATGTTTAAATTACAGGGCAATTGGCAGCCGTTGAGTGCCGACAGTGTTTAAAGTCAGGATAGTGATTAAATTACAGGGTAATTAATTGGTAGTCGTGTAGTACCGACAGTGTTGAAAGGAGGGTTTAATTTGACTCTTTTGTGGTTTTCTAGGGCTTAAAATGTGATTTAAATTACGGGATGGGAGTTATTAGTGAGGGGTTAAATTTCTGTTGGCTTCTGTTCTGGGATATAACGTGTTCTTCCTTTTTCTTATTTTTCATGTGAATTCCAAAGAGAGTTCATGTGATTTGGTGTGTTATTGGTCCTGTGAATCTCCAAGAGAGGTTTATGTGATTTGGTGTGTTATGGTCAGGATAAGTCTAAGACTTATTTTGATTTCGGTCCTGTGAAACTCCAAAGAGAGAGCTTCATGTGATCTGGTGCTTATAAACATGTTATCCTAGATTTGAGTAACAACAGGGAAATTATCCTCCTAATGTTCTGTGACATTTTTAGCCATAAGAGTTTGAAATAACGCAAAGAGAATTCTGATCCGATCCATCCACTGATACGAAATTGTGTTTGAACTTACTGTAATGGAAACCAATTATGAATTCTCCACTGATACGGAATTGTATTTGAACTTACTGTAATGAAAATCATTTATGTCGAGTTGTGTAATCTTGAATGTCTGTTTGAAAACCATGTTGGGGGAGATTCTGTACTGTTATTCTGGTGTCTTAAATGTATTGTTAAGCTGAGGATCAAGGGGGGTGGTAACTGGTAAGATAATTATGGTTTCATATTTCATAGTGACAGACTGTGTCTGTCAAAGGGGGAATGTGGTGAATTATGAATCAATAATTCTTACAATATCTCATGTTCTTGGGCATAGCATATGGTGATCTGTTGTTTAGTTGGTCAGACTAGCTGGCTGGCTTAATTGGGGTCTGTCTTTGATATTCAAGGACCACCTGGGGACAGGGGTTGTTTTTACTGTGCTTTTGTTTGAGTCCTGAGATCCTGATTCACACCTAGGGCAACCAAATGCTAAAACAGTGGATCAAAGGGCCACAGTGATCCTGATTCTAGGAATGGCCAAATGGTAGTCTGGTCCAATGTGCATTGTAAAACTGTACTTAAGCAAGTTGATTTCTATTGTCATTCAGTCAGTCGATCCGAGGCCGTGAGGCTGGAGGAGCCTATGCCATGTCTTGCTATGCTGTGTACTTCGAAATAAACCGACATCTCTGAGGAACATCACTCTGTCTGCTGTCTCACAATTATCTCCGCTCTCCCGTTTTGGTTAAGTTTGTAGGGTCTCGTGATGATAATACACGACAGAGGTAAAAACACTTTTCGGCCAGTTATAGCGCCACCATGAGGCTGAGTTGAAAATGTTCACGTGGCATTTCTTCCTCGGCCTAGTGGCAATGTGCGTGCGCAATTTCACGGAAAACAGACGATGTGTTCATTATTTGCAGCATTTTGTTTGAAACTGAGCACTCCTGCGAACTTTGGAAGCCAATCTTAGCCAATCAGGATGGAGTCTGAGAAATCTGAAAGACCCGTTTCGTTGAATGGCTCTAGAGAGACTGTGTACCAATTTGCGTGATGTTTGGACAAAATCTGTAGGTGTACTGTCCAAAAACTTGTTTTGCACAAAGCGGCCTCCTGGTGGCGCTATAACAGGCCGTTCTGGAAAGTTTGGGGCAGAGGTTCATTGTTGGCATCCAGGGAGTGTGTGTGCAAAATTTGGCATCGACCGGGTTAACGGTGCCGGAGATTAGCTGTTCACAGTAGGGGTGGGCGATATGGACAAAAGTATTATCACGATATTTTTCCACGTTTATCACGATACACGATATTATCACGATATTCTTTCGCGCGTTTTTGAGGGGCGCTAGCCCCTCCTATATACGGGTTTAATGTTTGTTTTTAATTCAATGTTTGTTTTAAAAACGCCATTGACAATGAAGAGAAATTTATGTTTGTTTTGTCCCTAACACAAACATTAAATCCCATTAACAATAAAGAGAATTTAATGTTTGTTTTGACACTGTTTGTTTTACATCATTACATTACATCATAGCAATCAGAGCACCCCTCACTTCACACAGGTGTGATTTACAGTACAACGTAACAAAAAACTAAAAGAAATACCATTTAGTAGACCCTCCAGAAAAACGTGGGCAAAAATATTATTATTATTTAATATTGATTATGCGATGAAATTTGCAGGTTTTATGTGAATTTATGCAGCAAAATATGATGTATAATATCCCAACCTACACCCTATGGTATTGGTTCTCAAAGTGGGGTCCAGCAGTTCCAGGAGGTCCCCAGCTAAATTTATGAATATCATAAATATCTATTTAACCACTTTAATCATACACATTGGCTACTTGAAAATAGCCGATCTACAAGCTCACACAAAATATTTTTTCAGATTGGGGTCCACAGTCAAATACATATTAATTTAGGGGTCCTTGATTGAGTGAGCAGAGCCATGCAAAACGTCTGCCTTTCATGATTTTCAAGGCAAAAAAAGCAAAGCTTTGTCAACACTGCGCTTCAAGGCAAAAATAATACCTCATGTCATTCCTTAGATAAGTGAAACTCCGGTTTATGTTGTGGTTTTACTCTCTCTGTTAGGGATTTAAAATGTTATGCTTGCAAGTGTTGATCCCATCTGCTTCCATGGAATACTATAACGTTTTGCTGAGTTGGTTTGCTGGATACGTTTTTGAACGTGGCGACTCAGTTTACAAGGAGTAGGCTATCATCAATGGACGCACGTCGCATAAAGTAGGATTCACTTTAAATTGTCATTATGAAAGTTTCTTGAGTTTTGGCGGAGCTACATTATAGAGCAAGGGAGGAGAAGACTGACGGACGGTGTACAGCGCAAGTCAGCACGCGTACACACACACACACACACACACACACACACACACACACACAGCGTGTGTGTTTTTGCAAACTATGAAGTGGCTGTCGGCGAAACCGTAGGAGTTTGAAAATAATATTCGTTTGGTCCTTGTCCCTTACGGAGAATCGGAAATAGTTCCATACACCACTGCTGTACAGTTCTTTTTGGGAACTAGCCCTTCCTCAACCTCCACTCGCTCGACATCTGAGTATAATTGCCCGTCCATTTATTTCGTCTTTCTTTACACATTATTCTGTGCGGAGCGCAGTGCTTCCCTCTCTGCTCAAACCCGGAACCCACCTGATCTATAAGCAAACAATGCCTTGCATTGCGGTGCAGTAGCGAAGCGTTGTTAGCTTGTAGATTTGTTATTTTTGGTGAACGAAACCGTCGTACTGCAGAAGTATAAATTACACATCATAGAACGTGCATGCACTGCATCTGATGGAGTGAATTTATCATGATGGAAACGATAACTCTAAAAAGCCGTATCGTGGAGACATTGTATCGTCCCGACGATATTTATCGCCATATCGAACACCCCTAGTTCACAGACAGACGGACGGACACACGGACGGACGGACGGACACACGGACGGACGGACGGAGTGCAAAACATACTCTCTCCCCATGCCTTCGGCCTGGTGGAGACAACAAAACATACTCTCTCCCCATGCCTTCGGCCTGGTGGAGACAACAAAACATACTCTCTCCCCATGCCTTCGGCCTGGTGGAGACAACCAAACATACTCTCTCCCCATGCCTTCGGCCTGGTGGAGACAACAAAACATACTCTCTCCCCATGCCTTCGGCCTGGTGGAGACAACAAAACATACTCTCTCCCCATGCCTTCGGCCTGGTGGAGACAACCAAACATACTCTCTCCCCATGCCTTCGGCCTGGTGGAGACAACCAAACATACTCTCTCCCCATGCCTTCGGCCTGGTGGAGACAACCAAACATACTCTCTCCCCATGCCTTCGGCCTGGTGGAGACAACAAAACATACTCTCTCCCCATGCCTTCGGCCTGGTGGAGACAACAAAACATACTCTCTCCCCATGCCTTCGGCCTGGTGGAGACAACCAAACATACTCTCTCCCCATGCCTTCGGCCTGGTGGAGACAACAAAACATACTCTCTCCCCATGCCTTCGGCCTGGTGGAGACAACAAAACATACTCTCTCCCCATGCCTTCGGCCTGGTGGAGACAACAAAACATACTCTCTCCCCATGCCTTCGGCCTGGTGGAGACAACAAAACATACTCTCTCCCCATGCCTTCGGCCTGGTGGAGACAACCAAACATACTCTCTCCCCATGCCTTCGGCCTGGTGGAGACAACCAAACATACTCTCTCCCCATGCCTTCGGCCTGGTGGAGACAACAAAACATACTCTCTCCCCATGCCTTCGGCCTGGTGGAGACAACAAAACATACTCTCTCCCCATGCCTTCGGCCTGGTGGAGACAACAAAACATACTCTCTCCCCATGCCTTCGGCCTGGTGGAGACAACAAAACATACTCTCTCCCCATGCCTTCGGCCTGGTGGAGACAACAAAACATACTCTCTCCCCATGCCTTCGGCCTGGTGGAGACAACCAAACATACTCTCTCCCCATGCCTTCGGCCTGGTGGAGACAACAAAACATACTCTCTCCCCATGCCTTCGGCCTGGTGGAGACAACAAAACATACTCTCTCCCCATGCCTTCGGCCTGGTGGAGACAACAAAACATACTCTCTCCCCATGCCTTCGGCCTGGTGGAGACAACCAAACATACTCTCTCCCCATGCCTTCGGCCTGGTGGAGACAACAAAACATACTCTCTCCCCATGCCTTCGGCCTGGTGGAGACAACAAAACATACTCTCTCCCCATGCCTTCGGCCTGGTGGAGACAACAAAACATACTCTCTCCCCATGCCTTCGGCCTGGTGGAGACAACCAAACATACTCTCTCCCAATGCCTTCGGCCTGGTGGAGACAACCAAACATACTCTCTCCCCATGCCTTCGGCCTGGTGGAGACAACAAAACATACTCTCTCCCCATGCCTTCGGCCTGGTGGAGACAACCAAACATACTCTCTCCCCATGCCTTCGGCCTGGTGGAGACAACCAAACATACTCTCTCCCAATGCCTTCGGCCTGGTGGAGACAACAAAACATACTCTCTCCCCCATGCCTTCGGCCTGGTGGAGACAACAAAACATACTCTC
>NC_136811.1:59883374-59890874 GCF_951216825.1 Electrona antarctica | reverse complement strand
AGGGCCTAGGTGAGACAACATGTCCTCTAGTCCTCTAGGGCCAAGGTGAGACAACATGTCCTCTAGTCCTCTAGAGCCTAGGTGAGACAGCATGTCCTCTAGTCCTCTAGGGCCAAGGTGAGACAACATGTCCTCTAGTCCTCTAGGGCCTAGGTGAGACAACATGTCCTCTAGTCCTCTAGGGCCAAGCTGAGACAACATGTCCTCTAGTCCTCTAGGGCCTAGGTGATACAACATGTCCTCTAGTCCTCTAGGGCCTAGGTGAGACAACATGTCCTCTAGTCCTCTAGGGCCAAGGTGAGACAACATGTCCTCTAGTCCTCTAGGGCCTAGGTGAGACAACATGTCCTCTAGTCCAGGGCCAAGGTGAGACAGCATGTCCTCTAGTCCTCTAGGGCCTAGGTGAGACAACATGTCCTCTAGTCCTCTAGGGCCAAGGTGAGACAACATGTCCTCTAGTCCTCTAGGGCCTAGGTGAGACAACATGTCCTCTAGTCCAGGGCCAAGGTGAGACAGCATGTCCTCTAGTCCTCTAGGGCCTAGGTGAGACAACATGTCCTCTAGTCCTCTAGGGCCAAGGTGAGACAGCATGTCCTCTAGGGCCAAGGTGAGACAACATGTCCTCTAGGGCCAAGGTGAGACAACATGTCCTCTAGTCCTCTAGGGCCAAGGTGAGACAACATGTCCTCTAGTCCTCTAGGGCCAAGGTGAGACAACATGTCCTCTAGTCCTCTAGGGCCTAGGTGAGACAACATGTCCTCTAGTCCTCTAGGGCCAAGGTGAGACAACATGTCCTCTAGTCCTCTAGGGCCAAGCTGAGACAACATGTCCTCTAGTCCTCTAGGGCCTAGGTGAGACAACATGTCCTCTAGTCCTCTAGGGCCTAGGTGAGACAACATGTCCTCTAGTCCTCTAGGGCCAAGGTGAGACAACATGTCCTCTAGTCCTCTAGAGCCTAGGTGAGACAGCATGTCCTCTAGTCCTCTAGGGCCAAGGTGAGACAACATGTCCTCTAGTCCTCTAGGGCCTAGGTGAGACAACATGTCCTCTAGTCCTCTAGGGCCAAGCTGAGACAACATGTCCTCTAGTCCTCTAGGGCCTAGGTGATACAACATGTCCTCTAGTCCTCTAGGGCCTAGGTGAGACAACATGTCCTCTAGTCCTCTAGGGCCAAGGTGAGACAACATGTCCTCTAGTCCTCTAGGGCCTAGGTGAGACAACATGTCCTCTAGTCCAGGGCCAAGGTGAGACAGCATGTCCTCTAGTCCTCTAGGGCCTAGGTGAGACAACATGTCCTCTAGTCCTCTAGGGCCAAGGTGAGACAACATGTCCTCTAGTCCTCTAGGGCCTAGGTGAGACAACATGTCCTCTAGTCCAGGGCCAAGGTGAGACAGCATGTCCTCTAGTCCTCTAGGGCCTAGGTGAGACAACATGTCCTCTAGTCCTCTAGGGCCAAGGTGAGACAGCATGTCCTCTAGGGCCAAGGTGAGACAACATGTCCTCTAGGGCCAAGGTGAGACAACATGTCCTCTAGTCCTCTAGGGCCAAGGTGAGACAACATGTCCTCTAGTCCTCTAGGGCCAAGGTGAGACAACATGTCCTCTAGGGCCTAGGTGAGACAACATGTCCTCTAGTCCTCTAGGGCCAAGGTGAGACAACATGTCCTCTAGGGCCAAGGTGAGACAACATGTCCTCTAGTCCTCTAGGGCCAAGGTGAGACAACATGTCCTCTAGGGCCAAGGTGAGACAACATGTCCTCTAGTCCTCTAGGGCCAAGGTGAGACAACATGTCCTCTAGTCCTCTAGGGCCAAGGTGAGACAACATGTCCTCTAGTCCTCTAGGGCCAAGGTGAGACAACATGTCCTCTAGTCCAGGGCCAAGGTGAGACAGCATGTCCTCTAGTCCTCTAGGGCCTAGGTGAGACAACATGTCCTCTAGTCCTCTAGGGCCTAGGTGAGACAACATGTCCTCTAGGGCCAAGGTGAGACAACATGTCCTCTAGGGCCTAGGTGAGACAACATGTCCTCTAGGGCCAAGGTGAGACAACATGTCCTCTAGTCCTCTAGGGCCAAGGTGAGACAACATGTCCTCTAGTCCTCTAGGGCCTAGGTGAGACAACATGTCCTCTAGTCCTCTAGGGCCTAGGTGAGACAACATGTCCTCTAGTCCTCTAGGGCCAAGGTGAGACAACATGTCCTCTAGTCCTCTAGGGCCTAGGTGAGACAACATGTCCTCTAGTCCTCTAGGGCCTAGGTGAGACAACATGTCCTCTAGTCCTCTAGGGCCAAGGTGAGACAACATGTCCTCTAGTCCTCTAGGGCCAAGGTGAGACAACATGTCCTCTAGTCCTCTAGGGCCTAGGTGAGACAACATGTCCTCTAGTCCTCTAGGGCCAAGGTGAGACAACATGTCCTCTAGTCCTCTAGGGCCAAGCTGAGACAACATGTCCTCTAGTCCTCTAGGGCCTAGGTGAGACAACATGTCCTCTAGTCCTCTAGGGCCTAGGTGAGACAACATGTCCTCTAGTCCTCTAGGGCCAAGGTGAGACAACATGTCCTCTAGTCCTCTAGAGCCTAGGTGAGACAGCATGTCCTCTAGTCCTCTAGGGCCAAGGTGAGACAACATGTCCTCTAGTCCTCTAGGGCCTAGGTGAGACAACATGTCCTCTAGTCCTCTAGGGCCAAGCTGAGACAACATGTCCTCTAGTCCTCTAGGGCCTAGGTGAGACAACATGTCCTCTAGTCCTCTAGGGCCTAGGTGAGACAACATGTCCTCTAGTCCTCTAGGGCCAAGGTGAGACAACATGTCCTCTAGTCCTCTAGGGCCTAGGTGAGACAACATGTCCTCTAGTCCAGGGCCAAGGTGAGACAGCATGTCCTCTAGTCCTCTAGGGCCTAGGTGAGACAACATGTCCTCTAGTCCTCTAGGGCCAAGGTGAGACAACATGTCCTCTAGTCCTCTAGGGCCTAGGTGAGACAACATGTCCTCTAGTCCAGGGCCAAGGTGAGACAGCATGTCCTCTAGTCCTCTAGGGCCTAGGTGAGACAACATGTCCTCTAGTCCTCTAGGGCCAAGGTGAGACAGCATGTCCTCTAGGGCCAAGGTGAGACAACATGTCCTCTAGGGCCAAGGTGAGACAACATGTCCTCTAGTCCTCTAGGGCCAAGGTGAGACAACATGTCCTCTAGTCCTCTAGGGCCAAGGTGAGACAACATGTCCTCTAGGGCCTAGGTGAGACAACATGTCCTCTAGTCCTCTAGGGCCAAGGTGAGACAACATGTCCTCTAGGGCCAAGGTGAGACAACATGTCCTCTAGTCCTCTAGGGCCAAGGTGAGACAACATGTCCTCTAGGGCCAAGGTGAGACAACATGTCCTCTAGTCCTCTAGGGCCAAGGTGAGACAACATGTCCTCTAGTCCTCTAGGGCCAAGGTGAGACAACATGTCCTCTAGTCCTCTAGGGCCAAGGTGAGACAACATGTCCTCTAGTCCAGGGCCAAGGTGAGACAGCATGTCCTCTAGTCCTCTAGGGCCTAGGTGAGACAACATGTCCTCTAGTCCTCTAGGGCCTAGGTGAGACAACATGTCCTCTAGGGCCAAGGTGAGACAACATGTCCTCTAGGGCCTAGGTGAGACAACATGTCCTCTAGGGCCAAGGTGAGACAACATGTCCTCTAGTCCTCTAGGGCCAAGGTGAGACAACATGTCCTCTAGTCCTCTAGGGCCTAGGTGAGACAACATGTCCTCTAGTCCTCTAGGGCCTAGGTGAGACAACATGTCCTCTAGTCCTCTAGGGCCAAGGTGAGACAACATGTCCTCTAGTCCTCTAGGGCCTAGGTGAGACAACATGTCCTCTAGTCCTCTAGGGCCTAGGTGAGACAACATGTCCTCTAGTCCTCTAGGGCCAAGGTGAGACAACATGTCCTCTAGTCCTCTAGGGCCAAGGTGAGACAACATGTCCTCTAGTCCTCTAGGGCCTAGGTGAGACAACATGTCCTCTAGTCCTCTAGGGCCAAGGTGAGACAACATGTCCTCTAGTCCTCTAGGGCCAAGCTGAGACAACATGTCCTCTAGTCCTCTAGGGCCTAGGTGAGACAACATGTCCTCTAGTCCTCTAGGGCCTAGGTGAGACAACATGTCCTCTAGTCCTCTAGGGCCAAGGTGAGACAACATGTCCTCTAGTCCTCTAGAGCCTAGGTGAGACAGCATGTCCTCTAGTCCTCTAGGGCCAAGGTGAGACAACATGTCCTCTAGTCCTCTAGGGCCTAGGTGAGACAACATGTCCTCTAGTCCTCTAGGGCCAAGCTGAGACAACATGTCCTCTAGTCCTCTAGGGCCTAGGTGAGACAACATGTCCTCTAGTCCTCTAGGGCCTAGGTGAGACAACATGTCCTCTAGTCCTCTAGGGCCAAGGTGAGACAACATGTCCTCTAGTCCTCTAGGGCCTAGGTGAGACAACATGTCCTCTAGTCCAGGGCCAAGGTGAGACAGCATGTCCTCTAGTCCTCTAGGGCCTAGGTGAGACAACATGTCCTCTAGTCCTCTAGGGCCAAGGTGAGACAACATGTCCTCTAGTCCTCTAGGGCCTAGGTGAGACAACATGTCCTCTAGTCCAGGGCCAAGGTGAGACAGCATGTCCTCTAGTCCTCTAGGGCCTAGGTGAGACAACATGTCCTCTAGTCCTCTAGGGCCAAGGTGAGACAGCATGTCCTCTAGTCCTCTAGGGCCAAGGTGAGACAGCATGTCC
This sequence comes from Electrona antarctica, assembly GCF_951216825.1. Classification (NCBI taxonomy): domain Eukaryota; kingdom Metazoa; phylum Chordata; class Actinopteri; order Myctophiformes; family Myctophidae; genus Electrona; species Electrona antarctica. The sequence continues at coordinate 59,886,127 of NC_136811.1, read as the reverse complement.
TCTAGTCCTCTAGGGCCAAGGTGAGACAACATGTCCTCTAGTCCTCTAGGGCCAAGCTGAGACAACATGTCCTCTAGTCCTCTAGGGCCTAGGTGAGACAACATGTCCTCTAGTCCTCTAGGGCCTAGGTGAGACAACATGTCCTCTAGGGCCAAGGTGAGACAACATGTCCTCTAGTCCTCTAGGGCCAAGCTGAGACAACATGTCCTCTAGTCCTCTAGGGCCTAGGTGAGACAACATGTCCTCTAGTCCTCTAGGGCCTAGGTGAGACAACATGTCCTCTAGTCCTCTAGGGCCAAGGTGAGACAACATGTCCTCTAGTCCTCTAGGGCCTAGGTGAGACAACATGTCCTCTAGTCCAGGGCCAAGGTGAGACAGCATGTCCTCTAGTCCTCTAGGGCCTAGGTGAGACAACATGTCCTCTAGTCCTCTAGGGCCAAGGTGAGACAGCATGTCCTCTAGTCCTCTAGGGCCTAGGTGAGACAACATGTCCTCTAGTCCAGGGCCTAGGTGAGACAACATGTCCTCTAGTCCTCTAGGGCCAAGGTGAGACAACAAATTGATTGAGTACATTGTGTGTGTGTGTGTGTGTGTGTGTGTGTGTGTGTGTGTGTGTGTGTGTGTGTGTGTGTGTGTGTGTGTGTGTGTGTGTGTGCGTGTGTGTGTGTGTGTGCGTGCGTGCGTGGGTGCGTGCGTGCGCAGGGCAGGGCGTGGATCAGGGTGGTGCTCATGGAGAAGAGACTCTCAGAGTACATCTCCTCTGCTCTGAAGGACTTTAAAATCACCAGGTGAGACTCTCTACATCAGGGACTAGTTTAAAATCACCAGGTGAGACTCTCTACAAGTCTTCTACATCAGGGGTGTCCAAAAGGTAGATCACATAACATGCTTCTAAAGAATATTTAATTTAAATACTTTAAAATAAATCAGCCAGTCACAAACGTCGGTAGCATTACATTTCCATTTCTCCCCTCTCTGTCCCATTCCAAGTGCATTTGTCTTATATGTGACGCCAGCGCCACGATTCTAAAGCCCCTCAGGTACAGATTCTAAAGCCTCCTCAGGTACAGATTCTAAAGCCCCCTCAGGTACAGATTCTAAAGCCTCCTCAGGTACAGATTCTAAAGCCCCTCAGGTACAGATTCTAAAGCCTCAGGTACAGATTCTAAAGCCTCAGGTACAGATTCTAAAGCCTCCTCAGGTACAGATTCTAAAGCCTCCTCAGGTACAGATTCTAAAGCCTCCTCAGGTACAGATTCTAAAGTCTCCTCAGGTACAGATTCTAAAGCCTCAGGTACAGATTCTAAAGCCTCAGGTACAGATTCTAAAGCCTCCTCAGGTACAGATTCTAAAGCCTCCTCAGGTACAGATTCTAAAGCCTCAGGTACAGATTCTAAAGCCTCCTCAGGTACAGATTCTAAAGCCTCCTCAGGTACAGATTCTAAAGCCTCCTCAGGTACAGATTCTAAAGCCTCCTCAGGTACAGATTCTAAAGCCTCCTCAGGTACAGATTCTAAAGCCTCCTCAGGTACAGATTCTAAAGCCTCCTCAGGTACAGATTCTAAAGCCTCAGGTACAGATTCTAAAGCCTCAGGTACAGATTCTAAAGCCTCAGGTACAGATTCTAAAGCCCCCTCAGGTACAGATTCTAAAGCCTCCTCAGGTACAGATTTTAAAGCCTCAGGTACAGATTCTAAAGCCTCAGGTACAGATTCTAAAGCCCCCTCAGGTACAGATTCTAAAGCCCCCTCAGGTACAGATTCTAAAGCCCCCTCAGGTACAGATTCTAAAGCCCCCTCAGGTACAGATTCTAAAGCCCCCTCAGGTACAGATTCTAAAGCCTCCTCAGGTACAGATTCTAAAGCCTCCTCAGGTACAGATTCTAAAGCCTCCTCAGGTACAGATTCTAAAGCCCCCTCAGGTACAGATTCTAAAGCCCCCTCAGGTACAGATTCTAAAGCCTCCTCAGGTACAGATTCTAAAGCCTCCTCAGGTACAGATTCTAAAGCCTCCTCAGGTACAGATTCTAAAGCCTCAGGTACAGATTCTAAAGCCTCCTCAGGTACAGATTCTAAAGCCTCCTCAGGTACAGATTCTAAAGCCTCCTCAGGTACAGATTATAAAGCCTCAGGTACAGATTCTAAAGCCTCAGGTACAGATTCTAAAGCATCAGGTACAGATTCTAAAGCCCCCTCAGGTACAGATTCTAAAGCCTCCTCAGGTACAGATTTTAAAGCCTCAGGTACAGATTCTAAAGCCTCAGGTACAGATTCTAAAGCCTCAGGTACAGATTCTAAAGCCCCCTCAGGTACAGATTCTAAAGCCCCCTCAGGTACAGATTCTAAAGCCCCCTCAGGTACAGATTCTAAAGCCCCCTCAGGTACAGATTCTAAAGCCTCCTCAGGTACAGATTCTAAAGCCTCCTCAGGTACAGATTCTAAAGCCCCCTCAGGTACAGATTCTAAAGCCCCCTCAGGTACAGATTCTAAAGCCTCCTCAGGTACAGATTCTAAAGCCTCCTCAGGTACAGATTCTAAAGCCTCCTCAGGTACAGATTCTAAAGCCTCATCAGGTACAGATTCTAAAGCCTCATCAGGTACAGATTCTAAAGCCTCAGGTACAGATTCTAAAGCCTCAGGTACAGATTCTAAAGCCCCCTCAGGTACAGATTCTAAAGCCTCAGGTACAGATTCTAAAGCCCCCTCAGGTACAGATTCTAAAGCCTCCTCAGGTACAGATTCTAAAGCCTCCTC
>NC_136811.1:59658374-59878374 GCF_951216825.1 Electrona antarctica | reverse complement strand
ATCTTCAAATTTAAATCCGTTCTGAGGAGATCTGTCTCAGTCTGAATGCAACGACCTCATGAAGTGACCTGAGTCACATGTCAAACTGTCTGTCTGAATGCAACGACCTCATGAAGTGACCTGAGTCACATGTCAAACTGTCTGTCTGAATGCAACGACCTCATGAAGTGACCTGAGTCACATGTCAAACTGTCTGTCTGAATGCAACGACCTCATGAAGTGACCTGAGTCACATGTCAAACTGTCTGTCTGAATGCAACGACCTCATGAAGTGACCTGAGTCACATGTCAAACTGTCTGTCTGAATGTAACGACCTCATGAAGTGACCTGAGTCACATGTCAAACTGTCTGTCTGAATGCAACGACCTCATGAAGTGACCTGAGTCACATGTCAAACTGTCTGTCTGAATGCAACGACCTCATGAAGTGACCTGAGTCACATGTCAAACTGTCTGTCTGAATGCAACGACCACATGAAGTGACCTGAGTCACATGTCAAACTGTCTGTCTGAATGCAACGACCTCATGAAGTGACCTGAGTCACATGTCAAACTGTCTGTCTGAATGCAACGACCTCATGAAGTGACCTGAGTCACATGTCAAACTGTCTGTCTGAATGCAACGACCTCATGAAGTGACCTGAGTCACATGTCAAACTGTCTGTCTGAATGCAACGACCTCATGAAGTGACCTGAGTCACATGTCAAACTGTCTGTCTGAATGCAACGACCTCATGAAGTGACCTGAGTCACATGTCAAACTGTCTGTCTGAATGCAACGACCTCATGAAGTGACCTGAGTCACATGTCAAACTGTCTGTCTGAATGCAACGACCTCATGAAGTGACCTGAGTCACATGTCAAACTGTCTGTCTGAATGCAACGACCTCATGAAGTGACCTGAGTCACATGTCAAACTGTCTGTCTGAATGCAACGACCACATGAAGTGACCTGAGTCACATGTCAAACTGTCTGTCTGAATGCAACGACCACATGAAGTGACCTGAGTCACATGTCAAACTGTCTGTCTGAATGCAACGACCTCATGAAGTGACCTGAGTCACATGTCAAACTGTCTGTCTGAATGCAACGACCTCATGAAGTGACCTGAGTCACATGTCAAACTGTCTGTCTGAATGCAACGACCTCATGAAGTGACCTGAGTCACATGTCAAACTGTCTGTCTGAATGCAACGACCACATGAAGTGACCTGAGTCACATGTCAAACTGTCTGTCTGAATGCAACGACCTCATGAAGTGACCTGAGTCACATGTCAAACTGTCCAAACGTCACCCGCAGCGCGACCCGAGCGCTGCTGATGTGAGGTCATTACAGAGCGCGAGTATTTTAATTTAAGTAAAACAAACAAGAGAGAGAGAAAAACGAGAGCTAAAGAAAGAAAACAAGAGAGTTGTTTTACATGAATAATGTCTTCATTATGTCAGCATTACAGCGGACGCCGGACAAAAGGTCAAATCTGTACCAAAGTGTGGTCCTGCAGCTAAACCACGGTAGGCAGAAGATAGAACCCAAATGGTACTGCAGCTAAACCACGGTAGGCAGAAGATAGAACCCAAATGGTACTGCAGCTAAACCACGGTAGGCAGAAGATAGAACCCAAATGGTACTGCAGCTAAACCACGGTAGGCAGAAGATAGAACCCAAATGGTACTGCAGCTAAACCACGGTAGGCAGAAGATAGAACCCAAATGGTACTGCAGCTAAACCACGGTAGGCAGAAGATAGAACCCAAATGGTACTGCAGCTAAACCACGGTAGGCAGAAGATAGAACCCAAATGGTACTACAGCTAAACCACGGTAGGCAGAAGATAGAACCCAAATGGTACTGCAGCTAAACCACGGTAGGCAGAAGATAGAACCCAAATGGTACTGCAGCTAAACCACGGTAGGCAGAAGATAGAACCCAAATGGTACTGCAGCTAAACCACGGTAGGCAGAAGATAGAACCCAAATGGTACTGCAGCTAAACCACGGTAGGCAGAAGATAGAACCCAAATGGTACTGCAGCTAAACCACGGTAGGCAGAAGATAGAACCCAAAGTGTGGTACTGCAGCTAAACCACGGTAGGCAGAAGATAGAACCCAAAGTGTGATACTGCAGCTAAACCACGGTAGGCAGAAGATAGAACCCAAAGTGTGGTACTGCAGCTAAACCACGGTAGGCAGAAGATAGAACCCAAAGTGTGGTACTGCAGCTAAACCACGGTAGGCAGAAGATAGAACCCAAAGTGTGGTACTGCAGCTAAACCACGGTAGGCAGAAGATAGAACCCAAAGTGTGGTACTGCAGCTAAACCACGGTAGGCAGAAGATAGAACCCAAAGTGTGGTACTGCAGCTAAACCACGGTAGGCAGAAGATAGAACCCAAATGGTACTGCAGCTAAACCACGGTAGGCAGAAGATAGAACCCAAATGCAGGAGCCACAAGCAGGAAAGTTCAAATTAACGTATTTATTAAGTAAACAAAAGTAAAGCTTACAACAAGGAGTAGCAATGCAAACAGCAAAAATCAGGAAGTCCAAAAAGCAATCTCTTCAGAAAGAAAATGCAAACTGTACAAAAGTACAAACGCCCAAAAGTCAACAGAATGTCCAAAACTTACAATAGAGGGTAACCAGGAAGTTATGCAGGAATGCCCACTGAGTGGCAAAAAACTACGTTCTGGCCTTGACAGCCCAGACATCCACATAACAAAGTCATATCTGATTGCATTAAACAACATTAAACGATGTTAAACTCACTTTGCCTGTTGCTTTGCCACTCGACGTGCCACTCGACGTGCCACTCGACGTGCCACTCGACGTGCCACTCGACGTGCCACTCGACGTGCCACTCGACGTGCCACTCGATGTGCCACTCGACGTGCCACTCGACGTGCCACTCGACGTGCCACTCGACGTGCCACTCGACGTGCCATTCACTTTAAGCATGCGCATACCCTCTATAACCACAAAGCAGTAAGTCCAAGATGCAAACCTCTAGGCACGACGAAGAATCAGAGACTACAAGGAACGTTCTGGCAGAGTGTGTGTGTGTGTGTGTGTGTGTGTGTGTGTGTGTGTGTGTGTGTGTGTGTGTGTGTGTGTGTGTGTGTGTGTGTAATGAGTCCAGTTTTAAAGGGAGCAGGTTGATTGGAGAAGTGATCGCAGGTTTGTAAATGGCCAAGGAACTGCTGGGCTGATGAGGGGGTGGGGACGGGTGAGTAACTAGGACATGTGAGAGTGTGGGAGTGGCTGACAAGCAGACATGGTTCTATCAGAGAGGTGATTGAGGCTCAAACCAGACTGGTTCTATCAGAGTGGTGATTGAGGCTCAAACCAGACTGGTTCTATCAGAGTGGTGATTGAGGCTCAAACCAGACTGGTTCTATCAGAGTGGTGATTGAGGCTCAAACCAGACTGGTTCTATCAGAGTGGTGATTGAGGCTCAAACCAGACTGGTTCTATGAGAGTGGTGATTGAGGCTCAAACCAGACTGGTTCTATCAGAGTGGTGATTGAGGCTCAAACCAGACTGGTTCTATCAGAGTGGTGATTGAGGCTCAAACCAGACTGGTTCTATGAGAGTGGTGATTGAGGCTCAAACCAGACTGGTTCTATCAGAGTGGTGATTGAGGCTCAAACCAGACTGGTTCTATCAGAGTGGTGATTGAGGCTCAAACCAGACTGGTTCTATCAGAGAGGTGATTGAGGCTCAAACCAGACTGGTTCTATGAGAGTGGTGATTGAGGCTCAAACCAGACTGGTTCTATCAGAGTGGTGATTGAGGCTCAAACCAGACTGGTTCTATGAGAGTGGTGATTGAGGCTCAAACCAGACTGGTTCTATCAGAGTGGTGATTGAGGCTCAAACCAGACTGGTTCTATGAGAGTGGTGATTGAGGCTCAAACCAGACTGGTTCTATCAGAGTGGTGATTGAGGCTCAAACCAGACTGGTTCTATCAGAGTGGTGATTGAGGCTCAAACCAGACTGGTTCTATGAGAGTGGTGATTGAGGCTCAAACCAGACTGGTTCTATCAGAGTGGTGATTGAGGCTCAAACCAGACTGGTTCTATCAGAGAGGTGATTGAGGCTCAAACCAGACTGGTTCTATCAGAGAGGTGATTGAGGCTCAAACCAGACTGGTTCTATCAGAGAGGTGATTGAGGCTCAAACCAGACTGGTTCTATCAGAGTGGTGATTGAGGCTCAAACCAGACTGGTTCTATCAGAGTGGTGATTGAGGCTCAAACCAGACTGGTTCTATCAGAGTGGTGATTGAGGCTCAAACCAGAGTGGTGATTGAGGCTCAAACCAGACTGGTTCTATCAGAGTGGTGATTGAGGCTCAAACCAGACTGGTTCTATCAGAGAGGTGATTGAGGCTCAAACCAGACTGGTTCTATCAGAGAGGTGATTGAGGCTCAAACCAGACTGGTTCTATCAGAGAGGTGATTGAGGCTCAAACCAGACTGGTTCTATCAGAGAGGTGATTGAGGCTCAAACCAGACTGGTTCTATCAGAGAGGTGATTGAGGCTCAAACCAGACTGGTTCTATCAGAGAGGTGATTGAGGCTCAAACCATTAGACATAACTTTGAGGGATATAAGCGACAATATGATATTAAATATTATGTTTTAAAATTCATGTTATCTGGAGGACGTGGCACAGATCTGATTCAGACTTGTCTGCCTATTGGACACAACGTATGTTGACGTTGACCCCCTTCCCCTATTGGACACGACGTATGTTGACGTTGACCCCCTTCCCCTATTGGACACGACGTATGTTGACGTTGACCCCCTTCCCCTATTGGACACGACGTATGTTGACGTTGACCCCCTTCCCCTATTGGACACGACGTATGTCGACGTTGACCCCCTTCCCCTATTGGACACGACGTATGTTGACCCCCTTCCCCTATTGGACACGACGTATGTTGACGTTGACCCCCTTCCCATATTGGACACGACGTATGTTGACGTTGACCCCCTTCCCCTATTGGACACAACGTATGTTGACGTTGACCCCCTTCCCCTATTGGACACGACGTATGTTGACGTTGACCCCCTTCCCCTATTGGACATGACGTATGTTGACGTTGACCCCTTCCCCTATTGGACATGACGTATGTTGACGTTGACCCCTTCCCCTATTGGACATGACGTATGTTGACGTTGACCCCTTCCCCTATTGGACATGACGTATGTTGACGTTGACCCCTTCCCCTATTGGACATGACGTATGTTGACGTTGACCCCCTTCCCCTATTGGACACGACGTATGTCGACGTTGACCCCCTTCCCCTATTGGACACGACGTATGTTGACCCCCTTCCCCTATTGGACATGACGTATGTTGACGTTGACCCCCTTCCCCTATTGGACACGACGTATGTTGACGTTGACCCCTTCCCCTATTGAACACGACGTATGTTGACGTTGACCCCCTTCCCCTATTGGACATGACGTATGTTGACGTTGACCCCCTTCCCCTATTGGACACGACGTATGTTGACGTTGACCCCCTTCCCCTATTGGACACGACGTATGTTGACGTTGACCCCCTTCCCCTATTGGACACGACGTATGTTGACGTTGACCCCCTTCCCCTATTGGACACGACGTATGTTGACGTTGACCCCCTTCCCCTATTGGACACGACGTATGTTGACGTTGACCCCCTTCCCCTATTGGACACGACGTATGTTGACGTTGACCCCCTTCCCCTATTGGACACGACGTATGTCGACGTTGACCCCCTTCCCCTATTGGACACGACGTATGTTGACCCCCTTCCCCTATTGGACACGACGTATGTTGACGTTGACCCCCTTCCCCTATTGGACACGACGTATGTTGACGTTGACCCCCTTCCCCTATTGGACACGACGTATGGTGACGTTGACCCCCTTCCCATAGTGGACACGACGTATGTTGACGTTGACCCCCTTCCCCTATTGGACACGACGTATGTCGACGTTGACCCCCTTCCCCTATTGGACACGACGTATGTTGACGTTGACCCCCTTCCCCTATTGGACACGACGTATGTCGACGTTGACCCCCTTCCCCTATTGGACACGACGTATGTTGACGTTGACCCCCTTCCCCTATTGGACACGACGTATGTTGACGTTGACCCCCTTCCCCTATTGGACACGACGTATGTTGACGTTGACCCCCTTCCCCTATTGGACACGACGTATGTTGACCCCCTTCCCCTATTGGACACGACGTATGTTGACGTTGACCCCCTTCCCCTATTGGACACGACGTATGTTGACGTTGACCCCCTTCCCCTATTGGACACGACGTATGTTGACGTTGACCCCCTTCCCCTATTGGGGAACATACGTCGTGTCAATCACACCTGTGTGAACTGAGTGGTGCACCTCCCCTCTCCCCTCTCCCCCTGCCTCTCTCTCTGTAATTAGCACTAGGCAACAGTGCAACACTATCTCTCTCTCTCTGTTTCTGGCACAACAGCGCCACTTTTGCCCCTACTGGTACACATAGCCACACACATAGGTTAACACATAGGTTAAAACGGACATTGCTGCCCAGGCGGTGGCGTAACCGTCTGGGCACCCGACTGGTAATCCAGTCGCAGTGTGCCGCGGGTTCGACTCCCGAGCCCGACACGGCCTTTACTGCATGTCTTCCCCCATTCCCCTCTCCCGTTTCCTGTCAGCCTACTGTCTGTCCCTTCAAAAACCAATAAAAGGCGTAAGCCGCAAAAAAATATCTTAAAAAAAAAAAAAAACGGACATTGCTGTTCCTTGTAGTTGTGGCACCACTCAAAAACAACTTAATACTTCCTACGGTTAATATGAGCATCAAAGCAATATTTTAAATACTTTTTATTAGCACGTGCATTCCATACATTCCATAGGGCTGGACCACACACGGACATATGACATCATCAACTGGCGACAGTAGCGGTTCCTATATTGAGTGAAAGATTCTCTATTTATGAATAAAAGGTGTTGATTTTTGAGTGGTGCAAACCACTCCAACAACTGGCTTTGTTAGTACCCGTGTGTGTTTGTGCCTGTACGGGTGAGCATGGTTGCTATGGTTAGTATGTGACGTCACAGCTGATCAGGCTATATAAGACCTTGCACCACTCAGTTCACACGGGTGTGATTTTTTAATAAAGATAAAGACTTACTGCCCGATGGCAACAAGTCAAATTCAGAGCGAAGAGGGTGGGTGGAATCATTGTACATTGTTTTGGTTATGGAGCGGTTGTATAGGTCCCATGTCCTGAAGTTGTAGTTACGGTGGTCACCTCACCTGGTTATGGAGCGGTGGTCACCTCACCTGGTTATGGAGCGGTGGTCACCTCACCTGGTTATGGAGCGGTGGTCACCTCACCTGGTTATGGAGCGGTGGTCACCTCACCTGGTTATGGAGCGGTGGTCACCTCACCTGGTTATGGAGCGGTGGTCACCTCACCTGGTTATGGAGCGGTGGTCACCTCACCTGGTTATGGAGCGGTGGTCACCTCACCTGGTTATGGAGCGGTGGTCACCTCACCTGGTTATGGAGCGGTGGTCACCTCACCTGGTTATGGAGCGGTGGTCACCTCACCTGGTTATGGAGTGGTTGTATAGGTCCCATGTCCTGAAGTTGTAGTTGCGGTGGTCACCTCACCACCTTACGGTGGTCACCTCACCACCTTGCGGTGGTCACCTCACCACCGATAAATCAGACTATGGATAACTATTACGAACCCTATGACCATATATGGGGTCTTGGCTCCAAAGGAGTAATATATGAGTGCTGTCAAGGATCACAAACCCATTCAAGCAGAAGTGTACATTAATTGAGAAAAAAGTTTCACAATTCAAGATACAGGGCAAGCTTGTATATTTATGTCGTCAGGGTGGCCAAGGCTAAAACAACAAACAAAACTCCCCCCAACCCTACCTAGAAAATAAATAGTCTATACTACACCAAAAAGAAAATCACAATCTAGGCTCCCTGACTAAACAGAAAACAATGAGTCAAAACTGGGGCAACAAAAGAAATAGCAGCACACCCTTACCCTATACAGCTTCCCTGGTTGTGGTACACGCAGGCAAATGGTTTGGGACTTAGACAGTGGTTTATAATGAGTTTAACTTTAACAACTTTGTCTGACTAGTATTGGCTAGACAGAAGCACAGGGTCTCAGCAGCATGTGGTGTTTTGGGACAATGGCAAAAGAGGCTTGTGGGCTGTTCTCTCTCTCCTTTTAACTGGTTGGTGATGAGGCCCAGGTGTGTCACCATCTCCATGACACGCCTCCAATCTCCACTGCCACTCCCACCAGCCATCATCAGCACTGGAAAACACTCACAGTAGATTATACACAGACCAAAACACTATAGGGCCACATATGACCGTAACAATAACGCTTTAGTGACATTAAGGTCAAGGAAGCTGCTGTCAAACCAGGTGGCAATACGGTCCATGTGCTGGGAATACGGTCCATGTGCTGGGAATACGGTCCATGTGCTGGGAATACGGTCCATGTGCTCGGAGTAATACCAGGTGGCAATACGGTCCATGTGCTGGGAATACGGTCCATGTGCTGGGAATACGGTCCATGTGCTGGGAATACGGTCCATGTGCTGGGAATACGGTCCATGTGCTGGGAGTAATACCAGGTGGCAATACGGTCCATGTGCTGGGAATACGGTCCATGTGCTGGGAATACGGTCCATGTGCTGGGAATACGGTCCATGTGCTGGGAGTAATACCAGGTGGCAATACGGTCCATGTGCTGGGAGTATAAGGGGGGCTGGAAACACCCTCTAATTTTAGTTAGAGGGCACGTGTAATGTTTTAAGGCATATTTGTCTTATTAGCCAGGAATGCTTTTAACCACTAGACAAAAGGGATATCCCCAGTTGTCCGTCAGCGCCCGACAGGCTTCTTTTGTTTAAAGTGGGACAGTTGGTTTAATATAGTCCTTTTTATTGGCCTAACATATTGTCTATATACATATATTCATGAATCCACTTCCAGCTGACCGGCTGTCACTATTGGGCAATTTTTCTATAGGTGTTTCTTGTGACCCTACCATTAACATCCTATGGAAGGCAAAAATGTCAATCTTCCCTTATGCTTTTGTAGGCTCGGGGATCGTTTGGTTTTGCCTGAAGGCTGTCGTGATATGATGACGCAGTGTTGTGGAGCGTCAGTGTTGATGTTGTTAACTGTTTGAGGAGAAGCTTCAATAAACGGAGCGACCGGTGGCGTTCCAGTGATACAACTCCTTGTCATCTGTCCTAAAGAGAGTCTAAAGCCTGCATATTCGTCTAGCTGCGGCCGGCGCTACACTTTTAGTATCATGCGACATGTCAAACTACGGGGTTTTCATGATTCTGAATACATTCAAAATACATTTTGCACAAAAAACAAAACGAGCTGGTACGTCTCAGAGAGGCCCAGCTGTCTGACGCTGTGTGTGTGTGTGTGTGTGTGTGTGTGTGTGTGTAGGTGTATCTGGAGGACCTGGTGCGTCTCAGAGAGGCCCAGCTGTCTGACGTGGTGTCTCTCAACAGAGAGCTGCAGCGGACGCTGAGCGACGCTCACCTCAACCACAGCCTGGAGAAACAGCAGCTGCACCACATCGTCCTGGAGCTGCAGGACCAGCTGTGAGTCCGTGTGCACCCACGCACGCACGCACGCACGCACCCACGCACACACGCACGCACGCACGCACGCACGATACAATACATGGACGATATTGGTTCATTATGGCGATACGATACGATTCGATGATTTCAAATCGATACAGTAACTATTTAAAATACATTGACATTATTTTAAGCCAAGTAATTAAACCCCTCTTTTTTCTTTTTTCTTCTAAAAATTGCACAGGGTACAACATTTTGTTTGTTGTTTTTCTTCTTAATTAATAATTAATTGTTTGTCCCAAAACATGGTGTCTGTTGTCATGAGTTAATTGTCTCGATCCAAGTTGTCTTTGTCCACGGCTTAAAAGCTCTTTCAAATAAATCCTTAATGAAACGTCCATAGATTATATATAGAAAGCTAGGTGGCTCACCCGCGCTCTGGCCAATGTAGAGCCATGTTGCTACGTGGCGGCCATCTTACTTCGGGGCAGCATAACATTGTGTCTATGGGGCATGTACTTTTAAATAACCACTCATAACATTGTGTCTATGGGGCATGTACTTTTAAATAACCACTCATAACATTGTGTCTATGGGGCATGTACTTTTAAATAACCACTCATAACATTGTGTCTATGGGGCATGTACTTTTAAATAACCACTCATAACATTGTGTCTATGGGGCATGTACTTTTAAATAACCACTCATAACATTGTGTCTATGGGGCATGTACTTTTAAATAACCACTCATAACATTGTGTCTATGGGGCATCTACTTTTAAATAACCACAACTTGCTCAATTTTCAACCGATTTTCAAATCGTTTGGTTTGATATAAACGTCAGAGATGTCCGCATACTTTTATATGACATTTTTATTAAAAAATAAAATTAAGCAGATAAGTGTCCTGAATCATAGCCACGTTGACAACGTTTGTAATAAACCAACCCATTTGTAAATCCGTCAAGATTTGAGGGAGTTATGACGCCGGGTGAACTACGTCAGAGACTCCGCCTTGAGCCATCTAGCCTTTATATATGTCTATGGGAACGTCTATGGGAAAATTGAATGGGGAATTCTCTTCCGGGTCATGAAAGGTCATGAAAGGTCATGAAAGGTCATGAAAGGACTGCGACGCTCTCACTTTAATACACACATCATGATAACTGAAAGAAGACATTGAACTGTGTGTGTGTGTGTGTGTGTGTGTGTGTGTGTGTGTGTGTGTGTGTGTGTGTGTGTGTGTGCGTGCGTGCGTTCAGGACGGTTTTGAAGAACAACGATGCGCGCTCCAGACAGGAACTGACAGCTCATCTGACCAATCAGTGGCCTTCGCCGTGCGCCCCGGACACCAACGCCGTCGCCATGGACACGCTACTGTACAGGAAGTGGGACGAGTACGTACAGTAGGCCAGTGGTTCCCACAGTGGGGTCCGGGGACCCCTAGGGGGTCCTGGAGGGAGTTCCAGGGGGTCCGGGGACCCCTAGGGGGTCCTGGAGGGAGTTCCAGGGGGTCCGGGGACCCACAGGGGGTCCTGGAGGAAGTTCCAGGGGGTCCGGAGTTCCAGGGGGTCCGGGGACCCACAGGGGGTCCTGGAGGGAGTTCCAGGGGGTCCGGGGACCCCTAGGGGGTCCTGGAGGGAGTTCCAGGGGGTCCGGGGACCCACAGGGGGTCCTGGAGGAAGTTCCAGGGGGTCCGGGGACCCACAGGGGGTCCTGGAGGGAGTTCCAGGGGGTCCGGGGACCCCTAGGGGGTCCTGGAGGGAGTTCCAGGGGGTCCGGGGACCCACAGGGGGTCCTGGAGGGGTCCGGGACCCACAGGGGGTCCTGGAGGGAGTTCCAGGGGGTCCGGGGACCCCTAGGGGGTCCTGGAGGGAGTTCCAGGGGGTCCGGGGACCCACAGGGGGTCCTGGAGGGAGTTCCAGGGGGTGGTCCTGGAGGGAGTTCCAGGGGGTCCGGGGACCCCTAGGGGGTCCTGGAGGGAGTTCCAGGGGGTCCGGGACCCACAGGGGGTCCTGGAGGGAGTTCCAGGGGGTCCGGGGACCCCTAGGGGGTCCTGGAGGGAGTTCCAGGGGGTCCGGGGACCCACAGGGGGTCCTGGAGGGAGTTACAGGGGGTCCCATCCCCCAGCTAAATGATAGTTTGGAACCAAATGGACCCTTATATGGGTCTGTAACTCTGAGAGTGTACGGATGGAACCAACCATTTGTACAGTTTGTAGAGTTACATGAATGAAATGAAATATATCGTTTTAAATCGATATATCATATATGGATACAATGTCTACAATCTATGTAAATATATATCATATCGATACAATGTCTACAATCTATGTAAATATATATCATATCGATACAATGTCTACAATCTATGTAAATATATATCATATCGATACAATGTCTACAATCTATGTAAATATATATCATATCGATACAATGTCTACAATCTATGTAAATATATATCATATCGATACAATGTCTACAATCTATGTAAATGCTCCCATACCCTGGGGGGCCCCACAATGCTCCCATACCCTGGCACAACACATGTTCCCATACCCTGGGGGGCCCCACAATGCTCCCATACCCTGGGGGGCCCCACAATGCTCCCATACCCTGGCACAACACATGTTCAGATCCATAACGTCAATAAGGGGTTCTAGAACCGGTAAATGAAAATCATATCACCCCTATGAGCCACGGTGTAATAGACTGACCCACTCATCGCTGGTGTGTGTGCATGCGCAGTAATGCACATGTTTCCAGAGTCTGGAGCAGCTGTCAGCGGACATGAGTGTGTCTCAGTCATCCCTGGACCCCCTACACCCCCCTGGACCCCCTGGACCCCCACACCCCCCCAGGACCCCCTGGACCCCCACGGTACTGAACCATCACACCCCCCCTGGACCCCCTACACCCCCCACACCCCCCCTGGACCCCCACACCCCCCCAGGACCCCCTGGACCCCCCACGGTACTGAACCATCACACCCCCCCTGGACCCCCTACACCCCCCACACCCCCCCTGGACCCCCACACCCCCCCAGGACCCCCCACACCTCCCCAGGACCTCCTGGACCCCCCACACCCCCCCTGGACCCCCAGGACCCCCCACACCCCCCCAGGACCTCCTGGACCCCCCACACCCCCCCTGTACCCCCCACACCCCCCCTGGACCCCCTGGACCCCCCACACCCCCCCTGTACCCCCCACACCCCCCCTGGACCCCCTGGACCCCCCACACCCCCCCAGGACCTCCTGGACCCCCCACACCCCCCCAGGAACCCCTGGACCCCCCACACCCCCCCAGGGCCCCCCACACCCCCCCTGGACCCCCCACACCCCCCCAGGACCTCCTGGACCCCCACACCCCCCTGGACCCCCCACACCCCCCCAGGACCTCCTGGACCCCCCACCCCCCCCCTGGACCCCCTGGACCCCCCACACCCCCCCTGGACCCCCACACCCCCCCAGGACCCCCTGGACCCCCCACGGTACTGAACCATCACACCCCCCCAGGACCCCCTGGACCCCCACACCCCCCCAGGACCCCCTGGACCCCCCCACACCCCCCCTGGACCCCCACACCCCCCCACACCCCCCCTGGACCCCCAGGACCCCCCACACCCCCCCAGGACCTCCTGGACCCCCCACACCCCCCCCAGGACCCCCCACACCCCCCCAGGACCTCCTGGACCCTCCACACCCCCCCTGGACCCCCAGGACCCCCCACACCCCCCCAGGACCTCCTGGACCCCCCACACCCCTCCAGGACCTCCTGGACCCCCCACACCCCCCCTGGACCCCCCCACACCCCCCCTGGACCCCCTGGACCCCCCACACCCCCCCTGGACCCCCTGGACCCCCACACCCCCCCAGGACCCCCCACACCCCCCCTGGACCCCCCACGGTACAGCAGTGGTTCCCAAACAGGACCCCCAAAATCATTAGCCCGCGGACCCCCCTCCCCCCATTTGAAAAGATATGCCAGGGACCCTCATATGCCTCTAGCAGTGATTCTCAACCTGTTTAATTTCAAGGACCCCCAGTTTGACATGCATTAGTCTACGGACCCCCCATTTAATGGCATTTCTATCTCTGGGACCCCCAATTTATTATTGTAAAATCAATGTTAATTTAACTTAACTTAAATGGAACCAAATGGTTTGGTTCCATTTGTACACTCTCAGAGTTACAGACCCATAAGGGTCCATTTGGTTCCTATAACTGTCATTTAGCTGGGGACCCCCTGGAACTCCCTCAAGGACCGTAGTATCAATATTATATCCATAACATGATGTTAAATAATAATAAATTGCATTTTTATGGCACTTTTCTATGCACTACGTGCCTACTCAAAGCGCTTTCAATGGTTCATTCATTCATACATTGGGAGGTGAAGCGGCGAACAGTCGACACCAGTGTCCTCACTTCCCACATTCACACACCGACGGTGGCGAGCTCACACCGACCGACTCATTGGAGGCAGTGTAGGGTTCAGTGTCTCACTGGAGGCAGGGTGGGGTTCAGTGTCTCATTGGAGGCAGGGTGGGGTTCAGTGTCTCACTGGAGGCAGGGTGGGGTTCAGTGTCTCATTGGAGGCAGGGTGGGGTTCAGTGTCTCATTGGAGGCAGTGTGGGGTTCAGTGTATTAGAGGCAGTGTGGGGTTCAGTGTCTCATTGGAGGCAGGGTGGGGTTCAGTGTCTCACTGGAGGCAATGTGGGGTTCAGTGTCTCATTGGAGACAGTGTGGGGTTCAGTGTCTCATTGGAGGCAGGGTGGGGTTCAGTGTCTCACTGGAGGCAATGTGGGGTTCAGTGTCTCATTGGAGACAGTGTGGGGTTCAGTGTCTCATTGGAGGCAGTGTGGGGTTCAGTGTCTCATTGGAGGCAGGGTGGGGTTCAGTGTCTCATTGGAGGCAGTGTGGGGTTCAGTGTCTCACTGGAGGCAATGTGGGGTTCAGTGTCTCATTGGAGACAGTGTGGGGTTCAGTGTCTCATTGGAGGCAGTGTGGGGTTCAGTGTCTCATTGGAGACAGTGTGGGGTTCAGTGTCTCATTGGAGGCAGTGTGGGGTTCAGTGTCTCATTGGAGGCAGGGTGGGGTTCAGTGTCTCATTGGAGGCAGTGTGGGGTTCAGTGTCTCACTGGAGGCAATGTGGGGTTCAGTGTCTCATTGGAGACAGTGTGGGGTTCAGTGTCTCATTGGAGGCAGTGTGGGGTTCAGTGTCTCATTGGAGACAGTGTGGGGTTCAGTGTCTCATTGGAGGCAGTGTGGGGTTCAGTGTCTCATTGGAGACAGTGTGGGGTTCAGTGTCTCATTGGAGGCAGGGTGGGGTTCAGTGTCTAATTAGAGGCAGTGTGGGGTTCAGTGTCTCACTGGAGGCAGGGTGGGGTTCAGTGTCTCATTGGAGGTAATGTAGGGTTCAGTGTCTTGCCCAAGGACACTTCGACATGTGGACAGGAGGAGGAGCCGGGATTCGAACTGCCGACCCAGGGATCATTGGACGACCCGCTCTACCTCCTGAGCAGTGTTGGGCAGTAGCTAGCTAGCTATTTCAGACCCGGTTCCGACATTGCGGATCCGGAGCCGGTTCCATCGCTTTTTTATTAACGGTTCCCCAAACGGTTCTCATCAGTCGTCATTTAGCTCCGCTGTGTCTGTGTGTGCATGCAAGCAGTGAAGCAGAGCCTGGGGTGGGTGAGGTCGGGGTACGCCCACTGTTCTGTGCATTCAGCGACCTCCGCGGAGCGAGTGGGACAGTATGTCGCACAGATCTCCAAAGTGTGGTTAACAGAGAGGGAAATGTCTGAGGCTGAGCACGCAAAGTGCAATAAATGCGACGCTATAGTTCCCTGCAAAGGTTGTTGCAACTTGTACCACATCCACATTGAGGAAACATCAAAATCAATATGCCTACACGAGTCCACAACTCACGAGAATAATCTAGGCACATCGCGTTTGAGAGCCATGCGGAAAGCCGTGCCCGCTCTCCCCGCAGCTCCACCACAGCCGGCGGGGGACGATCTGATGCAAGGCTGGTTTACTTTCCCCAGGCTAGTAACGTAATAGAAAATACAAACTACTAACGTCTACAGAGCTTTTCATTAGGCATATTGTACAACTGTTGTTAATGGTGTTAATTTAGAATGCCAATGACTCGATGTCTTTCTGTATGATATGTTATGAATCACGTTAACTATAGAGCCAAATCAATTTGTCTGCACTTATTTTTACAACTTATAAGCAACTCAACTGCTTTTGATTTGGCTCTAAATTAATCGCGTGACTGGAACAGGAACGTAGCCTACAGTTCAATACAAGGTCTGCTAAGAGGATTTTATAATCCAAGAAAGCACTATGGCTTGTTTCCATTAGGGTAAGGGGTCCTTCATATTAAATTAATCTGAACATTAAGACAACATTTGTCACCACAACAATATGTGTACTGTATATTTAATATACAGTACAAATTGCAACAATATCATTGTTGGTGGTGGTGAAGTTTAAATAATAGTGCCACCTCATAATTGTAAAGTGCATTTTCAATAATTGAATTAATGAATGTGTTTATTATGTACTTGGTTAGGTTAGTTATAATATAAGCATAATCTATGACAGAAAAAAGGGGGAAAAAATAATATTAGGATCCGTTAAGGGAACCGTTAGGATCCGCAACCGTTAAGAGGGATCCGGGAAGGATCCGGAACCGTTAAGAGGGAACCGTTAGGATCCGGATCCGTTAAGAGGGAACCGTTAGGATCCGGATCCGTTAAGAGGGAACCGTTAGGATCCGCAACCGTTAAGAGGGATCCGGGAAGGATCCGGAACCGTTAAGAGGGAACCGTTAGGATCCGGATCCGTTAAGAGGGAACCGTTAGGATCCGGAACCGTTAAGAGGGATCCGGGAAGGATCCGGAACCGTTAAGAGGGAACCGTTAGGATCCGGAACCGTTAAGAGGGATCCGGGAAGGATCCGGAACCGTTAAGAGGGATCCGGGAAGGATCCGGAACCGTTAAGAGGGAACCGTTAGGATCCGGATCCGTTAAGAGGGATCCGGGAAGGATCCGGAACCGTTAAAATCCTAACGAATCCCAACCCTAGTAGCGACGCTACATAGCTTAACTACATTTATCAGTAGCAAGATGGTAGCGTCGCTCCTTTTGAACCAAGTAGCGTTTTCTGTAGTGTAGCTATTGTTAGACCCAAGTAGTGACGTAACGTCCAACAAACGCTATACGTTACAAATTGACTGTTAACCGTTTCCGTCCATCCGACGTGTCAGCACGTTCTAGGGGTCCCAATCGACGCGTACATCCGATGTGTGAGGACGTCTTAGCGCATCCTCAATGATACGGGGCGAGATAAGAATATTCTGAATTTTTTCCTTTTTTTTATTTGTCAGTTCGCCTTTCGGCTACCGTATGCTACACTCTAGGCAATTGTTAGCTTACCATTGACATAGCCGTTAGCGCGGCGGAAAGAATGACTCGTCTCTCCTAATCCAGGGCGCTTTCCGTGGTGTTGAACGGATCGATATACTGGCGCTTCATTTCTGCTCCTCATCCGTCTCTCCCGCAAAATATAAACGCTTTTTGGATAATATATCATATAAATTAAAACGATCGCAATGTAAGCTAGCTATGTAAAGTAAACTTTTTTTGTGGATTGTTTCCGGGTCATGGGTTTCCAAGTAAAAGCGGCCATGTTGTTCCGGCACCCCAGAGCTCCTATTTTGAAGGACTTCCGGCACTGATTGTGTTAAATAAAGATTTGTGGATAAACAAAAAATCCATGGAAAAAATCCATGATGATTGGTTGGTTTAGATAAGAAGAGTCTGCCGACTCTATAGCCTACTATACATCCTGCGTCTACTACATCCTGTAAGTTCACTTAAGAAATAAAAGTATTGTTACAAGTAGCTTTTATTTTGAAGAGGAAGAGGAAGTTGTTTCGGTTGTAGCCAGCTGCCATGACAGTGCCGGTGGTGACGGTGGAATAATAATAACATGCGTTAAGCCCCAAAAAACCGCATGCGTCTTTGACTTAAACAATGTAGCCTTGTAGGCTAAACACTTTGGAGTTACGTTAAACATGGTAGATCTGATCTGTGGCTGCGTCATTAGGTGAGTACTAGTTTAATGAATTGTTTAAAGGCGTAGTGAAACGGAAATGGTGGACATTTTATTTTGAAGTTTCAGACGGTCTCAAGTTGAAACACCGCTATGAAGTTTCTGAACCAATCAGAGCGTCGCATCCCTTCAGGGGATGGGACGGTAGCTAGGGACAGGTAGCTATGCTACGCAGGACAGCGTGTGGATGTTTGTTTACAAATCAGATAGTCGGCCAGCTTTACCAGTTTACTCTTAATGTGGCTTATTTCTACCCTATAACGTTTTCAGATACATTGTTTTAGCGTGATTAAGTTGAAACCGAGTAATACACTCTCTGGATGTTATCTAGAATGGGAATAAAAACGGAAGATTTCTGTAATCAGTAGCAGCTGTGCAGCCTGTGCTGGACGGATGCGGAGATATGGGGAATTAAACTGGTGAGCTTCATTTTTATTGGCTTTTATCGATGTGGGCCTCGACACGTCATCATGCAGCACGTTTTCGTTTTCAGGAAGTAATACAAAATATTTTTTATGTACTTTTGATATAAAAACACAAAAATTAGAATTTTCCCATTTTTTTGGCATCCATTGTTAGGTATGCCCATATGATGACCACAGATATGGTCTATGTAGTTCATACGTGGGTCCACGGTGGTGGTGGTGGTGGTGGTGTTGTTGTCCATGCGCCGCGGTGCGCACCGTGGAGAGGGCATTATGCGCGCTGCTGGCTGGTTGGAGCGCAGCGCAACAGCCTTTCTGTCCAGTCCTACGTGTATAGGCTGGCGATTGTGGCGAATTATATTCGTAAATAAAGAGAGAGCTATAAAGGGGATATTGTCTATGGTCAGTTCATGGTGTGTATCATTCTCATTTTTAACCATAGAGTTAATTAGGGCCGTAATAATGCGGCGCAATGACGGTAGGCAGTAGCCTAATAGCCTACAATGTAAACAACTTACGCAAGCATTAAAAAACGGGTTTTAATTGTCGGGTAACGGAAAATAACGGAAAATAATCTAACTTGTTACTTTTCTCAGAAGGTAATCTGTAACGGTAAGGGATTATTTGTATGGGCAGTAATCCAGTAACCTAACGACGTTACTTTAGAAAGTAACGATGCCCAACACTGATATTAACTTAGGGTTACAGTTAAATATGAACCATACCAATACCTGACCCATCCCACCAAACACCACCTCACCCCCCCTGCAACCTTGGTACCTGTAGTGTAGGAGCATATTTAAGAGGAGAGAGAGAGACAGCAAGGTGAGACTGATGCAGGCACAAACATAAGGTACTTCAGACAGAAAGGTGAGACTAATGCAGGCACAAACATAAGGTACTTCAGACAGAAAGGTGAGACTGATGCGGGCACAAACATAAGGTACTTCAGACAGTCATATTTAAGAGGAGAGAGAGACAGCAAGGTGAGACTAATGCAGGCACAAACATAAGGTACTTCAGACAGCAAGGTGAGACTGATGCAGGCACAAACATAAGGTACTACAGACAGCAAGGTGAGACTGATGCAGGCACAAACATAAGGTACTACAGACAGCAAGGTGAGACTAATGCAGGCACAAACATAAGGTACTTCAGACAGAAAGGTGAGACTGATGCGGGCACAAACATAAGGTACTTCAGACAGCAAGGTGAGACTGATGCAGGCACAAACATAAGGTACTTCAGACAGACCAGTTTCAATGTTGATTACCCCATGCTGCTTATTTCCATACTTAAAAAGGTATAAATGTTACATAGGATTCAAGTTCTGGCACAACAATGTGTTTGTTCTATTCTATTGATGTCCGTTCATGTAAAGATGGATTTCGTTAATGTCTGTTTTGTGAGACAAATGTTTCTTGCACTTTTTCTTTGGCCAGGTTATTGTCATTTTGCTACTGTGGTTTGAGGTGAAACTGTAGTTTATCCTGTGCTGAAAAGCTGTAGCCTGTAGTTTAGCCTGTAGCTGTAGCCTGTAGTTTATCCTGTGCTGAAAAGTCTCCATTCTGTCTGTCTCATACTGTGGTTTGAGGTGAAACTGTAGTTTATCCTGTGCTGAAAAGTCTCCATTCCAATAGAGATAGTTTTGGTTTCTTTAGGAAGACATTTATGTTGATTTTCAGCTTTTGTAAAAAGTCCTATAAATCACATTCAGGGCTATATCATATTTCAGTAAGTATGATGCATCACATTTCAGTAAGTATGATGCATCATATTTCAGTAAGTATGATGCATCATATTTCAGTAAGTATGATGCATCATATTTCAGTAAGTATGATGCATCATATTTCAGTAAGTATGATGCATATTTGCATTCTTTGGCCGGTTGTGTAATTTGTTCAGAACCATACGAATAACTATGTTGCAGTGGAATCAGCTGATGTCTTACTCTAGCCGTATGTAATAAATTGATGTCATTTTGAGTTTTTGACCACACTTGGTGTGTTTGATTATTGTTTCACTGCCTTTAACTTATTACGTTTCCACAGTTTTTTCCTCGTACTTAATACATATTTTGTACATGGTACCGCAAGGTACATTAATACAAGTAAATGTGAAAAAGTTGACACCAAAAGCCAGACAGAGGGCTTGTTTCCAGTTTGTTTTTTAATAAACAATCAAACTCAGCATTTTTGCCTGCCTATTTGTTCGGTGGAAACTTGATCATGAAGTTGATAAAAACATGAATAAAAAACAAGTAGTGTCCATGTAGCTAGCTACTTTTGCCATGTAGCTTATAGTGTAGCTTGCTACAATTCTCTGGGGATAGCTTGTTGTAGTTGAGCTATATTTAATAGAGAGTAACTGGTAGTGTAGTAGCTTGTTGTAGTTGAGCTATATTTAATAGAGAGTAACTGGTAGTGTAGTAGCTTCCACTGCTCCTGAGCCACAGACGTTGTAGTTGAGCTATATTTAATAGAGAGTAACTGGTAGTGTAGTAGCTTCCACTGTAACTGGTAGTGTAGTAGCTTCCACTGTAAATGGTAGTGTAGCTGAAAAGAAGAAAAGAAGAAAAACAACAAAAAAAGTGTTGTAACCTGCCGTTTTTTTCTTCTTTCTAATTATTTGTTTGGTCCAAAATATTGTTTGTGTTGTCATGAGTTGTCACGACTCGAGTTGGCTTTGTCCGCGGCGTAACCGTCTTTAAATAAATACTTTAAGAAATGTCTATGAGAATAATGCATTGGGTTTCATTTCCTGGTCCAGGGTAGGAGGCGGGACTGCGACGCTCTATACAGGAGTAACGCGTCATATTGTGTAATATTGCAATTATACAACACCCTTAAAACTAAGAAAATCGAAAAAAAATGTAATGACAGATGTAGTCACTACGGCCACAAACGTCCCAAGAAACTAGCTAGCCTAGCCACCGAATTTGCTAGCGCTCTGGGAGAACAGAGCAGCTGAATTCTTTGTTTTTATTAGGTGTGGAGTGGTGCTCGTTTGATCCACGTCTAGAAGGCTGTTTCATCAGATATCAGATTGCTTCCTCGAAACGACCTGTTTCATAATTCTATGTATTTGATGAAGTCTTTTCCACGGACAGCGCACATATTGATGGTTCTCGCTCGGCATCAATGGTGCGTACCTGTCCGTCCTGTGGTCTGTCTGTAGGTAAGGAGGTGTCTCATCAATGGTGCGTACCTGTCCGTCCTGTGGTCTGTAGTAAGGAGGTGTCTCATCAATGGTGCGTACCTGTCCGTCCTGTGGTCTGTAGTAAGGAGGTGTCTCATCAATGGTGCGCACCTGTCCGTCCTGTGGTCTGTCTGTAGTAAGGAGGTGTCTCATCAATGGTGCGTATCTGTCCGTCCTGTGGTCTGTAGTAAGGAGGTGTCTCATTAATGGTGCGTATCTGTCCGTCCTGTGGTCTGTCTGTAGGTAAGGAGGTGTCTCCGTCTTTCAGAGGTCTGTGTGGCTCGCTGACGTCGGTGGCCAGCTACAAGTCACTGGTCAGCCTCAGGTCCAGTCCCACTCCCACCTGCACAGAGATGAGCAGCCCAGGCCTGAGCCCCTCCTGAGGACAACACCCCACCACCAAGGAGATGAGCAGCCCAGGCCTCAGCCCCTCCTGAGGACAACACCCCACCACCAAGGAGATGAGCAGCCCAGGCCTCAGCCCCTCCTGAGGACAACACCCCACCACCAAGGAGATGAACAGCCCAGGCCTCAGCCCCTCCTGAGGACAACACCCCACCACCAAGGAGATGAACAGCCCAGGCCTCAGCCCCTCCTGAGGACAACACCCCACCACCAAGGAGATGAACAGTCCAGACCTCAGCCCCTCCTGAGGACAACACCCCACCACCAAGGAGATGAGCAGCCCAGGCCTCAGCCCCTCCTGAGGACAACACCCCACCACCAAGGAGATGAGCAGCCCAGGCCTCAGCCCCTCCTGAGGACAACACCCCACCACCAAGGAGATGAACAGTCCAGGCCTCAGCCCCTCCTGAGGACAACACCCCACCACCAAGGAGATGAGCAGCCCAGGCCTCAGCCCCTCCTGAGGACAACACCCCACCACCAAGGAGATGAACAGTCCAGGCCTCAGCCCCTCCTAAAGACAACACCACCACCACCAAGGAGATGAACAGTCCAGGCCTCAGCCCCTCCTAAAGACAACACCACCACCACCAGAGATGAACAGTCCAGGCCTCAGCCCCTCCTAAAGACAACACCACCACCACCAAGGAGATGAACAGTCCAGACCTCAGCCCCTCCTAAAGACAACACCACCACCACCAAGGAGATGAACAGTCCAGACCTCAGCCCCTCCTAAAGACAACACCACCACCACCAAGGAGATGAACAGTCCAGGCCTCAGCCCCTCCTAAAGACAACACCACCACCAGAGATGAACAGTCCAGACCTCAGCCCCTCCTAAAGACAACACCACCACCACCAAGGAGATGAACAGTCCAGGCCTCAGCCCCTCCTAAAGACAACACCACCACCAGAGATGAACAGTCCAGACCTCAGCCCCTCCTAAAGACAACACCACCACCACCAAGGAGATGAACAGTCCAGACCTCAGCCCCTCCTAAAGACACCACCACCACCAAGGAGATGAACAGTCCAGGCCTCAGCCCCTTCTACTAGATGCTAGTTGATGCATTCGGCATTATATATAGTTTGGAGTTTTAAGCTGTGAGATGTCATGCTCTACTACAGTATGAACTCTGACTGTGTGGTTCTGTTGGTCTAGAATGTTGTAACAGTGTAACACTAACCCATGTCGTCACAGTGTAACTCTAACCCTAACCCATGTCGTCACAGTCTAACCCTAACCCATGTCGTAACAGTGTGTGATCAATGTCTGTACGGCAGTTCTGTAAAAAAAACAAAAACAAGAATGACTCTGTCATAACTGCCAGGTGCAACAAGCTCTTGTAGCGCCCGTTTTGGTTCGTTTATATATAAGCGTGCTACTGTTGAAACTCTGGATGCTACTGTAGGAAATAGTTTTCACATAGTTCCTACAGTACAGTGATATTTAGTATATAAGTAAAATAACTGAATGAATAAAATGATTTATTTCATGCAAGGTCCCAGAGTTGTTATCTGTGATAATTCATTCTCCATCGAACAACAGTGCTAGTCTGCTGGGTTCCAGCCTCTAGGTGGCAGTCTGGGTTCCTGCCTCTAGGTGGCAGTCTGGGTTCCAGCCTCTAGGTGGCAGTCTGGGTTCCAGCCTCTAGGTGGCAGTCTGGGTTCCAGCCTCTAGGTGGCAGTCTGGATTCCAGCCTCTAGGTGGCAGTCTGGGTTCCAGCCTCTAGGTGGCAGTCTGGGTTCCAGCCTCTAGGTGGCAGTCTGGATTCCAGCCTCTAGGTGGCAGTCTGGATTCCAGCCTCTAGGTGGCAGTCTGGGTTCCAGCCTCTAGGTGGCAGTCTGGATTCCAGCCTCTAGGTGGCAGTCTGGATTCCAGCCTCTAGGTGGCAGTCTGGATTCCAGCCTCTAGGTGGCAGTCTGGGTTCCAGCCTCTAGGTGGCAGTCTGGATTCCAGCCTCTAGGTGGCAGTCTGGGTTCCAGCCTCTAGGTGGCAGTCTGGATTCCAGCCTCTAGGTGGCAGTCTGGATTCCAGCCTCTAGGTGGCAGTCTGGATTCCAGCCTGATTCACTGTGTTCCGTGAATTTGTTAAGTCACTTTTTCAAATGTATAAAAAAAACAATCTTTCAAATAATTGTAGTGGAGTAAAGGTATTGGATATTGGAATTACTCAAGTAAAGTACAAATACCTCAAAATTCAACTTAAGTACAGTACTTAATTGTACTTAATTACATTCCACCACAATGACACCATCTTACAGAGCCAAACAGCCAATCAGATCAATGACACCATCTTACAGAGCCAAACAGCCAATCAGATCAATGACACCATCTTACAGAGCCAAACAGCCAATCAGATCAATGACACCATCTTACAGAGCCAAACAGCCAATCAGATCAATGACACCATCTTACAGAGCCAAACAGCCAATCAGATCAATGACACCATCTTACAGAGCCAAACAGCCAATCAGATCTGGTTACCAGAGTGATTGTGTTTACTTTTGTATTGGAGATTATGTAATGATTATACTGTAATTATCATTAGATGATGTAATGATTATACTGTAATTATCATTAGATTGTGTAATGATTATACTGTAATTATCATTAGATTATGTAATGATTATACTGTAATTATCATTAGATTATGTAATGATTATACTGTAATTATCATTAGATTATGTAATGATTATACTGTAATTTTGCTAAAAAATATTATTAGAATGTAGAATTTGTTGTATTTTGTATTTGTATTTTAAACTATAGTGTCGCTGTATTAAGTGGTGAAAACTAGCACATGTGCTAAAACACTGAAAACAATACAGCTACAAGTTAACTTGTAGATGTACACGTTAATGAGCAATGTGATTATTATGTCCATATCAATGTGATTGTTATGTCCATATCAATGTGATTGTTATGTCCATATCAATGTGATTGTTATGTCCATATCAATGTGATTGTTATGTCCATATCAATGTGATTGTTATGTCCATATCAATGTGATTGTTATGTCCATATCAATGTGATTGTTATGTCCATATCAATGTGATTGTTATGTCCATATCAATGTGATTGTTATGTCCATATCAATGTGATTGTTATGTCCATATCAATGTGATTGTTATGTCCATATCAATGTGATTATTATGTCCATATCAATGTGATTGTTATGTCCATATCAATGTGATTGTTATGTCCATATCAATGTGATTGTTATGTCCATATCAATGTGATTGTTATGTCCATATCAATGTGATTGTTATGTCCATATCAATGTGATTGTTATGTCCATATCAATGTGATTGTTATGTCCATATCAATGTGATTGTTATGTCCATATCAATGTGATTGTTATGTCCATATCAATGTGATTGTTATGTCCATATCAATGTGATTGTTATGTCCATATCAATGTGATTGTTATGTCCATATCAATGTGATTGTTATGTCCATATCAATGTGATTGTTATGTCAATATCAATGTGATTGTTATGTCCATATCAATGTGATTGTTATGTCCATATCAATGTGATTGTTATGTCCATATCAATGTGATTGTTATGTCCATATCAATGTGATTGTTATGTCCATATCAATGTGATTGTTATGTCCATATCAATGTGATTGTTATGTCCATATCAATGTGATTGTTATGTCCATATCAATGTGATTGTTATGTCCATATCAAATAAATTAACATAAACAGAAACAGAGCCAAACATCAGATCAATGCTTACAGAGCCAAACAGCCAATCAGATCAATTCTTACAGAGCCAAACAGCCAATCAGATCAATGCTTACAGAGCCAAACAGCCAATCAGATTAATGCTCTGTCACACACCGGCACGTGGTACAGTACACCAAAAACAGCAGATTTACAAGCTCACAACACACTGTGTCCGGAAAGCATTGTGAGCTTGTAAATTCCCGATGCGCAACACTCACGCAAGGGTGCCCACTGCCCAAAAGGTAGATTGCGATCTACCAGTAGATCGCAAAAGGCTATGCAGGTATAGATCACATGATATGACCCCTAAACCAGTCTGTGTCTCATAGGAGGGCTGTGGGCAGTTCAGAAACCAGTCTGTATCTCATAGGAGGGCTGTGGGCGGTTCAGAAACCAGTCTGTCTCATAGGAGGGCTGTGGGCAATTCAGAAACCAGTCTGTGTCTCATAGGAGGGCTGTGGTCAGTTCAGAAACCAGTCTGTGTCTCATAGGAGGGCTGTGGGCAGTTCAGAAACCAGTATGCGTCTCATAGGAGGGCTGTGGGCAGTTCAGAAACCAGTCTGTGTCTCATAGGAGGGCTGTGGGCAGTTCAGAAACCAGTCTGTGTCTCATAGGAGGGCTATGGGCAGTTCAGAAACCAGTCTGTCTCATAGGAGGGCTGTGGGCAGTTCAGAAACCAGTCTGTGTCTCAGGAGGTCTGTGGGCGGTTCAGAAACCAGTCTGTGTCTCAGGAGGGCTGTGGGCAGTTCAGAAACCAGTCTGTGTCTCAAAGGAGGGCTGTGGGCAGATCAGAAAGCAGTCTGTGTCTCATAGGAGGGCTGTGGGCGGTTCAGAAACAAGTCTGTGTCTCATAGGAGGGCTGTGGGCGGTTCAGAAACAAGTCTGTGTCTCATAGGAGGGCTGTGGGCAGTTCATAAACCAGTCTGTGTCTCATAGGAGGGTTGTGGGCAGTTCAGAAACCTGTCTGTCTCATAGGAGGGCTGTGGGCAGTTCAGAAACCAGTATGCGTCTCATAGGAGGGCTGTGGGCGATTCAGAAACCTATCTGTGTCTCATAGGAAGGCTGTGGGCAGTTCAAAAACCAGTCTGTGTCGAGGGCTGTGGGCAGTTCAGAAACCAGTCTGTGGGGCTGTGGGCAGTTCAGAAACCAGTCTGTCTCTCATAGGAGTGCTGTGGGTTGTTCAGAAACCAGTCTGTGTCTCATAGGAGGGCTGTGGGCGGTTCAGAAACCAGTCTGTGTCTCATAGGAGGACTGTGGGCGGTTCAGAAACCAGTCTGTGTCCTGTGGGCGGTTCAGAAACCAGTCTGTGTCTCATAGGAGGGCTGTGGGCAGTTCAGAAACCAGTATGTGTCTCATAGGAGGGCTGTGGGCAGTTCAGAAACCAGTCTGTGTCTCAGGAGGTCTGTGGGCGGTTCAGAAACCAGTTTGTGTCTCAGGAGGGCTGTGGGCAGTTCAGAAACCAGTCTGTGTCTCAAAGGAGGGCTGTGGGCAGATCAGAAAGCAGTCTGTGTCTCATAGGAGGGCTGTGGGAGGTTTAGAAACAAGTCTGTGTCTCATAGGAGGGCTGTGGAAAGTTCAGAAACCAGTCTGTCTCTCATAGGAGTGCTGTGGGCGGTTCAGAAACCAGTCTGTGTCTCATAGGAGGGCTGTGGGCGGTTCAGAAACCAGTCTGTGTCTCATAGGAGGTCTGTGGGCGGTTCAGAAACCAGTCTGTGTCCTGTGGGCGGTTCAGAAACCAGTCTGTGTCTCATAGGAGGGCTGTGGGCAGTTCAGAAACCAGTATGTGTCTCATAGGAGGGCTGTGGGCAGTTCAGAAACCAGTCTGTGTCTCATAGGAGGGCTGTGGGCAGTTCAGAAACCAGTATGTGTCTCATAGGAGGGCTGTGGGCAGTTCAGAAACCAGTCTGTGTCTCAAAGGAGGGCTGTGGGCGGTTCAGAAACCAGTCTGTGTCTCAAAGGAGGGCTGTGGGCAGTTCAGAAACCAGTATGTGTCTCATAGGAGGGCTGTGGTAGCGATACCACCTGAGTGTAGCGATCCCAGGAACCGGAGGCAGAGACGTAATGCACAATATATGATTCTCTCTTTATTACTCCTTTATCGGTCAGTACAATAACAATGTTTGTGTCCTCTTTACCTCTTGTCGAACAACCAACACAACAACATTCCCCCCGGAGCTCTCCATGTTATTCTGCCGGTCTAGCTAACACGCTAACTGAAGCTAAGCTAGCTAGTAAACAATGCGCGCAACTTACGTCTTTCAACAATCCGTCTTTAGTTTTTAGTTTTCTTATCCAGCGTAGACATGTTGTTATGAGCTACTTTCCGTCAAGACATTCTGTGCAGGTGATTCTGAGTGTTGGAGTTTGGAAGCACTCGTCCAAGTCACTGAACAGCTCTGCGAACAACCTGTTTCACATTTGCACATAATGCAGAAATGGTGCATTTATATAGCGCCTTTAACCAATGCGCTTTACATAGATTGTGCATTACATTCACCCATTCACACACATTCATACACCGATTGCGGCGGAAGCCATGCAAGGTACCAACCAGCACATCGGGAGCAATTTGGGGTTCAGTGTCTTGCCCAAGGACACTTCGACATGTAGACAGGAGGAGCCGGGATACGAACCGCCGACCCATGGATCATTGGATGACCTGCTCTACCTCTTGAGCCACAGTAGCCCAGAAGGCAGCAGCGCGACCCGTTAATACAAATTAGTGCTTCCAAACTCCAACACTTAGAAAAAGAATCACCTGCAGAGAATGTCTTGACAGAAAGTAGCTCATAACAACATGTCCACGGTGGATTTTTATGAAACAAAAGCTCGGCAGATTGAAAGAGGTTAATTCAAGCTTGGCCTAGAGCTGCAATGTTGGTGAGTTTAACGTTGTTTAATACAAGCAGATCACAAACGCAAATTGGATGAATGGGGAGTCAATGGAGGGTATTGCAACTCTAGATTCATCCCATTATTAAAAAAATCTAGAGTTGCAAATTGCGGTTACCCATTCTAAAAACTGTGAAATATAATGAAATGTACCCATTCTACATACTGTGAAATAATGAAATGTACCCATTCTGCATGCTGTGAAATAATGAAATGTACCCATTCTACATACTGTGAAATATAATGAAATGTACCCATTCTACATACTGTGAAGTATAATGAAATGTACCCATTCTACATACTGTGAAATATAATGAAATGCACCCATTCTACATACTGTGAAATATAATGAAATGTACCCATTCTACATACTGTGAAATATAATGAAATGTACCCATTCTACATACTGTGAAATATAATGAAATGTACCCATTCTACATACTGTGAAATATAATGAAATGCACCCATTCTACATACTGTGAAATATAATGAAATGCACCCATTCTACATACTGTGAAATATAATGAAATGCACCCATTCTACATACTGTGAAATATAATGAAATGTACCCATTCTACATACTGTGAAATATAATGAAATGTACCCATTCTACATACTGTGAAATATAATGAAATGTACCCATTCTACATACTGTGAAATATAATGAAATGTACCCATTCTACATACTGTGAAGTATAATGAAATGCACCCATTCTACATACTGTGAAATATAATGAAATGCACCCATTCTACATACTGTGAAATATAATGAAATGTACCCATTCTACATACTGTGAAATATAATGAAATGTACCCATTCTACATACTGTGAAATATAATGAAATGTACCCATTCTACATACTGTGAAATATAATGAAATGCACCCATTCTACATACTGTGAAATATAATGAAATGCACCCATTCTACATACTGTGAAATATAATGAAATGCACCCATTCTACATACTGTGAAATATAATGAAATGCACCCATTCTACATACTGTGAAATATAATGAAATGTACCCATTCTACATACTGTGAAATATAATGAAATGTACCCATTCTACATACTGTGAAATATAATGAAATGTACCCATTCTACATACTGTGAAATATAATGAAATGCACCCATTCTACATACTGTGAAATATAATGAAATGTACTCATTCTACATACTGTGAAATATAATGAAATGTACCCATTCTACATACTGTGAAATATAATGAAATGCACCCATTCTACATACTGTGAAATATAATGAAACGTACCCATTCTACATACTGTGAAATATAATGAAATGCACCCATTCTACATACTGTGAAATATAATGAAATGTACCCATTCTACATACTGTGAAATATAATGAAATGCACTCATTCTACATACTGTGAAATATAATGAAATGTACTCATTCTACATACTGTGAAATAATGAAATGTACCCATTCTACATACTGTGAAATATAATGAAATGTACCCATTCTACATACTGTGAATATATAATGAAATGTACCCATTCTACATACTGTGAAATATAATGAAATGCACCGATTCTACATACTGTGAAATATAATGAAAAGTACCCATTCTACATGCTGTGAAATAATGAAATGTACCCATTCTACATACTGTGAAATATAATGAAATGTACCCATTCTACATACTGTGAAATATAATGAAATGTACCCATTCTACATACTGTGAAATATAATGAAATGTACCCATTCTACATACTGTGAAATATAATGAAATGTACCCATTCTACATAGTGTGAAATATAATGAAATGTACCCATTCTACATACTGTGAAATATAATGAAATGTACCCATTCTACATACTGTGAAATATAATGAAATGTACCCATTCTAAAAACTGTGAAATATAATGAAATGTACCCATTCTACATACTGTGAAATAATGAAATGTACCCATTCTGCATGCTGTGAAATAATGAAATGTACCCATTCTACATACTGTGAAATATAATGAAATGTACCCATTCTACATACTGTGAAATATAATGAAATGCACCCATTCTACATACTGTGAAATATAATGAAATGTACCCATTCTACATACTGTGAAATATAATGAAATGCACCCATTCTACATACTGTGAAATATAATGAAATGTACCCATTCTACATACTGTGAAATATAATGAAATGTACCCATTCTACATACTGTGAAATATAATGAAATGTACCCATTCTACATACTGTGAAATATAATGAAATGCACCCATTCTACATACTGTGAAATATAATGAAATGCACCCATTCTACATACTGTGAAATATAATGAAATGTACCCATTCTACATACTGTGAAATATAATGAAATGCACCCATTCTACATACTGTGAAATATAATGAAATGTACCCATTCTACATACTGTGAAATATAATGAAATGTACCCATTCTACATACTGTGAAATATAATGAAATGTACCCATTCTACATACTGTGAAATATAATGAAATGTACCCATTCTACATACTGTGAAATATAATGAAATGTACCCATTCTACATACTGTGAAGTATAATGAAATGCACCCATTCTACATACTGTGAAATATAATGAAATGCACCCATTCTACATACTGTGAAATATAATGAAATGTACCCATTCTACATACTGTGAAATATAATGAAATGTACCCATTCTACATACTGTGAAATATAATGAAATGTACCCATTCTACATACTGTGAAATATAATGAAATGCACCCATTCTACATACTGTGAAATATAATGAAATGCACCCATTCTACATACTGTGAAATATAATGAAATGCACCCATTCTACATACTGTGAAATATAATGAAATGTACCCATTCTACATACTGTGAAATATAATGAAATGTACCCATTCTACATACTGTGAAATATAATGAAATGTACCCATTCTACATACTGTGAAATATAATGAAATGCACCCATTCTACATACTGTGAAATATAATGAAATGTACTCATTCTACATACTGTGAAATATAATGAAATGTACCCATTCTACATACTGTGAAATATAATGAAATGCACCCATTCTACATACTGTGAAATATAATTAAATGTACCCATTCTACATACTGTGAAATATAATGAAATGCACCCATTCTACATACTGTGAAATATAATGAAATGTACCCATTCTACATACTGTGAAATATAATGAAATGCACTCATTCTACATACTGTGAAATATAATGAAATGTACTCATTCTACATACTGTGAAATAATGAAATGTACCCATTCTACATACTGTGAAATATAATGAAATGTACCCATTCTACATACTGTGAATATATAATGAAATGTACCCATTCTACATACTGTGAAATATAATGAAATGCACCGATTCTACATACTGTGAAATATAATGAAAAGTACCCATTCTACATGCTGTGAAATAATGAAATGTACCCATTCTACATACTGTGAAATATAATGAAATGTACCCATTCTACATACTGTGAAATATAATGAAATGTACCCATTCTACATACTGTGAAATATAATGAAATGTACCCATTCTACATACTGTGAAATATAATGAAATGTACCCATTCTACATAGTGTGAAATATAATGAAATGTACCCATTCTACATACTGTGAAATATAATGAAATGTACCCATTCTACATACTGTGAAATATAATGAAATGTACCCATTCTACATACTGTGAAATATAATGAAATGTACCCATTCTACATACTGTGAAATATAATGAAATGTACCCATTATACATACTGTGAAATATAATGAAATGTACCCATTATACATACTGTGAAATATAATGAAATGCACCCATTCTACATACTGTGAAATATAATGAAATGTACCCATTCTACATACTGTGAAATATAATGAAATGCACCCATTCTACATACTGTGAAATATAATGAAATGTACCCATTCTACATACTGTGAAATATAATGAAATGTACCCATTCTACATACTGTGAAATATAATGAAATGTACCCATTCTACATAGTGTGAAATATAATGAAATGTACCCATTCTACATAGTGTGAAATATAATGAAATGTACCCATTCTACATAGTGTGAAATATAATGAAATGTACCCATTCTACATACTGTGAAATATAATGAAATGCACCCATTCTACATACTGTGAAATATAATGAAATGTACCCATTCTACATACTGTGAAATATAATGAAATGTACCCATTCTACATACTGTGAAATATAATGAAATGTACCCATTCTACATACTGTGAAATATAATGAAATGCACCCATTCTACATACTATGAAATATAATGAAATGTACCCATTCTACATACTGTGAAATATAATGAAATGTACCCATTCTACATACTGTGAAATATAATGAAATGTACCCATTCTACATAGTGTGAAATACTAGAATTTCGCGGGCCTTCGGCCCGCTCATCCCAGAGTTGCGTTGCCCCGCGTTGCGATACAGAAGTCCACAGATACAGAAGTCCACAGTGACACGCGTTGTATGCAGCTGTTTTGTGTTGCAGCGCGTGCGCGCGCGCGCGTGTAGTGTTGTTGTTATCCATATATGCGCCTCGGTTCGTCCCGTTTGTTCCACGCCAGGTGTCGACGCAGTCGTTTGTGCGATTGGCGTGTTTGCATTATTGTAACTGTAGGCATACCATATTCTGAATTACCAAAAAGGACACATGCGCGCGTGCATGTGGATGTGGATGTGCTCATGCGCGTGCACGTCGTGCACGTCGTGCATGTGCCGTGCGTGGGCGGTTCTGTGAAATTGAGATGTCAAAAGAATCTATAGCCTAACAATAAATGGATCAAATATGCTCTGTATTAGTTATGTATGTATTTAAAGCAGTGGCTGTGAAAGGTGTGATCCAGGGACCCTCATGGTTCCTTGAGGGGGTTCCAAATGGACCCATTATAGGTCTGTAACTGTGAGAGTGTAACACATGGACCCAAATGGACCCTTACAGGTCTGTAACTGTGAGAGTGTACAAATGTAACCAAATGGAGTGTTGTATAACTGTTAACTGTGATACTGTAGAAATGGAATGAAATGGGACTGTTATGGGTCCATTTGGTTTGACTCTCAGAGTTATGGGGGTCCTTGAAATTAAGAAGTTTGAGAACCTGTATGCAATGGCTTATCTGTTGTAAAAAGAGAGACCAGCCTATTCTCCAAACCATCATATGTTATGCTTTGCTAGGTTGTACGAAATAATATTGGGTCATTATAATTTGCAGGACTCACCGCGCGCACAGCTGCCTTGTCTGTGTTGACATGACATGGGCTTGCAGGACAGAACTTGTATTTGTGACAGACACATAGTTCCTTTGCAGACAATACAATGTGCTTCTCATTGGTCAGTCACAAAGCTAAGAAAACAGCAGCCTACTTTTTCTGCATGTCAATGATGAGATAGTTCTCCGCTGTCTGTCTATCTGCAGACAGCGGAGCAGCCAGCGAGCCTTTCTCTGATCTGCGGTCGGGACCAGTGGTAGTGGTGTGAGCGTGCAGCGCATGCAGAGTTATGAAGAATACACATTCCGGGGTTCGGGCTGAAAGTCCACCTCTCACAGTGTTTTGCCACTACGAACCATTGAACGTGCATTGTAATACACATTGGTGTGAATGGTCTGTGAGCGTAGCGATACACTACAGGCGATACGTGTGAAACCCCGGACATTTGAAGGAATGTATAAAACCACCCGGACTGGCCGGACAGGCCCCCAGAAGAGGACGTATGGTAAACTGTGTATGTAATCGCGGCGCTGTCCATCCAAGTTAGAATGAGTGTGTGTGTGTGTGTGTGTGTGTGTGTGTGTGTGTGTGTGTGTGTGTGTCTGGCTGCCCTGTGTTTTGCAGCGTGGGGATCGCCATGTGAGGGGGCTAGCCAATAAGGGCCCTGTGTTGCATGTGGAGAATTCTGTAGGTTAGTGTGTGTGGTGCAGCCGAACGGGGTGGTGAGAACATGAGGGGGATGTAGCACAGCAATCGGTGACCCCTACATTAAGCTGTGTTGCTCCCAAGATGCAGTGCAAATGCGTGTTGTAAGCAACCGTAGCCAATGGGAAAACAGGATGCAGTGTTGCCAGGTCCGCGAATTGTAAGCGAGTTGTAAGTAGCGTGTTGAATGGCATTTTTTCTGGGCTTGTTTTCATAGACGTGGCAACAAATTAGGCGGGGGTGTCGGTGCTTGTGGCGTGTTTGTGTTTATTATTGATATTGATATTGTTTGCGAGTGTGGACGGGAGCCGGCTTTAGTGGCAGTGCGATGACAATTTTTACGCGGCTGGTGTCGAGTGTGGCCGTGCGGCGCGACATGAGGAGATAGCCGTGGATCGACGCGGAGGGTAAGGCTGTGTCGTGTTAGTGTGTTGTTGCAGTGTGTGTTGCAGCGTGTTGCAGCGTGTCAGTGACGTAGTAGCTGGTGCCTTTTGTTCCTGTGCGTGCTTTTGGGCACATGTTTTCAATTGTAATATAGGATAATGAAATGTACCCATTCTACATACTGTGAAATATAATGAAATGTACCCATTCTACATACTGTGAAATATAATGAAATGTACCCATTCTACATACTGTGAAATATAATGAAATGTACCCATTCTACATAGTGTGAAATATAATGAAATGTACCCATTCTACATAGTGTGAAATATAATGAAATGTACCCATTCTACATACTGTGAAATATAATGAAATGTACCCATTCTACATACTGTGAAATATAATGAAATGCACCCATTCTACATACTGTGAAATATAATGAAATGTACCCATTCTACATACTGTGAAATATAATGAAATGTACCCATTCTACATACTGTGAAATATAATGTAATGTACCCATTCTACATACTGTGAAATATAATGAAATGTACCCATTCTACATACTGTGAAATATAATGAAATGTACCCATTCTACATACTGTGAAATATAATGAAATGTACCCATTCTACATAGTGTGAAATATAATGAAATGTACCCATTCTACATACTGTGAAATATAATGAAATGTACCCATTCTACATACTGTGAAATATAATGAAATGTACCCATTCTACATACTGTGAAATATAATGAAATGCACCCATTCTACATACTGTGAAATATAATGAAATGTACCCATTCTACATACTGTGAAATATAATGAAATGTACCCATTATACATACTGTGAAATATAATGAAATGCACCCATTCTACATACTGTGAAATATAATGAAATGTACCCATTCTACATACTGTGAAATATAATGAAATGCACCCATTCTACATACTGTGAAATATAATGAAATGTACCCATTCTACATACTGTGAAATATAATGAAATGTACCCATTCTACATACTGTGAAATATAATGAAATGCACCCATTCTACATACTGTGAAATATAATGAAATGTACCCATTCTACATACTGTGAAATATAATGAAATGCACCCATTCTACATACTGTGAAATATAATGAAATGTACCCATTCTACATACTGTGAAATATAATGAAATGTACCCATTCTACATACTGTGAAATATAATGAAATGTACCCATTCTACATACTGTGAAATATAATGAAATGTACCCATTCTACATACTGTGAAATATAATGAAATGTACTCATTCTACATACTGTGAAATATAATGAAATGTACCCATTCTACATACTGTGAAATATAATGAAATGTACCCATCTACATACTGTGAAATATAATGAAATGTACCCATTCTACATACTGTGAAATATAATGAAATGTACCCATTCTACATACTGTGAAATATAATGAAATGTACCCATTCTACATACTGTGAAATATAATGAAATGTACCCATCTACATACTGTGAAATATAATGAAATGTACCCATTCTACATACTGTGAAATATAATGAAATGTACCCATTCTACATACTGTGAAATATAATGAAATGTACCCATTCTACATACTGTGAAATATAATGAAATGTACCCATTCTACATAGGCTACTGTGAAATAATCGCAATTTACAACTCTAGATTTTTTTAATAATGGGATGACTCTAGAGTTGCAATACCCTCCATTGACTCCCCATTCATCCAATTTGCGTTTGTGATCTGCTTGTATTAAACAACGTTAAACTCACCAACATTGCAGCTCTAGGCCAAGCTTGAATTATCCTCTTTCAATCTGCCCAGCTTTTGTGTCATCAAAATCCACCGTAGACATGTTGTTATGAGATACTTTCTGTCAAGACATTCTGTGCAGGTGATTCTGAGTGTTGGAGTTTGGAAGCACTTGTCCAAGTCACTGAACGGCCCTGCGTACCACCTGTTTCTCATTTGCACATAATGCAGGAGGCAGCAGCGCGACCCATTAATAAAAACGAGTGCTTCCAAACTCCAACACTTAGAAAAAGAATCACCTGCAGAGAATTTCTTGACAGAAAGTAGCTCATAACAACATGTCCACGGTGGATTTTTATGAAACAAAAGCTCGGCAGATTGAAAGAGGTTAATTCAAGCTTGGCCTAGAGCTGCAATGTTGGTGAGTTTAACGTTGTTTATGTTTAATACAAGCAGATCACAAAAGCAAATTGGATGAGTGAGGAGTCAATGGAGGGTATTGCAACTCTAGATTCATCCCATTATTAAAAAAATCTAGAGTTGTAAATTGCGGTTACCCATTCTGCATAGGCCTACTGTGAAATATAATGAAATGTACCCATTCTACATACTGTGAAATATAATGAAATGCACCCATTCTACATACTGTGAAATATAATGAAATGTACCCATTCTACATAGTGTGAAATATAATGAAATGTACCCATTCTACATACTGTGAAATATAATGAAATGCACCCATTCTACATACTGTGAAATATAATGAAATGCACCCCTTCTACATACTGTGAAGTATAATGAAATGCACCCATTCTACATACTGTGAAATATAATGAAATGTACCCATTCTACATACTGTGAAATATAATGAAATGCACCCATTCTACATACTGTGAAATATAATGAAATGTACCCATTCTACATACTGTGAAATATAATGAAATGTACCCATTCTACATACTGTGAAATATAATGAAATGTACCCATTCTACATACTGTGAAATATAATGAAATGTACCCATTCTACATATTGTGAAATAAAATCAATCAATTCCACATCATGCTAATATAATATAATATAATATAATATAATATAATATAATATAATATAATATAATATAATATAATATGCTGGATAATTGAGCCGTTTGGAGAGAAAAGCAGCAACAGCTGGGGGCCCGTTTCACGAAACTTGGATTAACTAATCCAGGATTTAAAACAAAACCAGGCTTGGTAAATCCTGGTCTGTACAGCCTGGTTTATTCCATTCCACTAAAGCCAAGCAAGGCTTAGAATGGGTGGATTTATGGAGCCAGGATCATAAAACCTGGCTGAATGCAGAGCCTGGCTTTTCCTCTCTAGACCCATTTGGTGGAACACAGATTTACAGATCCTTCTTCTTCGTGGGGTATTATGGCAGTTGGCATCCTTAATAGTTGCATTACTGCCCCCTTCTGTATATCTCAGTATCTTTACTAATCTATTCCAGACTTACTGATACAAGGACTTAAGTTTCCAAAATAAATACTGCTGCTGTAATTAAAGAGAGAAAACACTCTCAATAGTAGATAGACTGAATGATTAACTACCCCAA
Source organism: Electrona antarctica (assembly GCF_951216825.1). Classification (NCBI taxonomy): domain Eukaryota; kingdom Metazoa; phylum Chordata; class Actinopteri; order Myctophiformes; family Myctophidae; genus Electrona; species Electrona antarctica. Next base: position 59,840,262 of record NC_136811.1, on the reverse strand, counting down.
AAATATAGTCTACATTTTACCACTACTCTTAACTTAAAACTTCATAATGAAATCGTCATAATAAATGTAATAGAATTCTTAATATTGTAAGCATAATGATATTGTCGCATTGTGATATTTGGCCATAACTCCCTCCTCTGAGGGAGCTACCTTTGGGGAAGGGAGTTGTTGTCCAGACAGGGGCCAGACTGGTGAACTGTGGGTCATGGGTTCAATAGTGGGTGAAACGTAATATGTTGTAACACAATGAGTAATGGTAATATTTAGTGGTTTTCACTTTTACAAAAAAAAATAATATAATATAATATAATATAATATAATATAATATAATATAATATAATATAATATAATAATTCTTCTTAACCGTGCACTTGCACGACAGCAAACCTATTCTGGGGAACATTCACCAAAAGCAGCTGATCTACAAGCTCACAAGCTGTCATGATGTTGTGCAGCCTATATATTTTGGTTCTTTGGTTTTATATAGTGCTTAAATTAGTCCTTTAATGCAGACCGATAAAAATAAGGCAACATAAACCCATAATAATTGAATAAGTGTAGAAAACATCATTGGTTTGTGATCAGTTTGACTGGTTAATGAACAGTAAAGACATCAGGATTAGGTTAAACCTGCTGTTAGCCTGGTCCGGAGCAGGTTAAGTCCACAGCATTAGTTTCCATGGTAACTAATGTAGCATCACTTTCATGAAATATATTAAGCCAGGATATCTGTTAAATCCCGGCTTAATCTCTAATCCAAGTTTCGTGGAACGGGCCCCAGCTCCCGTCCGCATCTCATTGTAAATAGAATATCTAAACGCGTGAATCTTTTTACAATGATGTTATTTTTCAGAAAGGAAGCCATTGAGGGTTAAAATGGGTCTTAATGCTTCCAATTCGAGTATAATTATTAATGTTTTGTACAAGTGTCCATGACAAAAAAAATATATGATGTGGAGACAAAGACTATTATTATCATTATTATTGAAGGTGGTAACAGTCCATTTGCTCAGTAAAATATTTCGGGGGCATATTTAGAATGTTTGCAGGCTTGAGTATGTTGAATCTAGTTTGCATTAATGAGAATTTAGTTGACACAATGAAATAAAATGGCGATAGTATTCCGTGTGGGGCAGACGGCCTGTCACAGCCAGATTTGGGAGAGCAGCGCAGCTTTGTTGTTGCGAGGAAAGCGGTAAAATTAGACTTTCGTGATTGTTTTCGTCTCAGATTTAGTCCGACGGAGCGTCACAGTATGGCCCTCATTTATCAATTGAGTGATACAGGAAAAACTTGCTGCCCGCCTCACCCCCCTCTCTCATACACACACACACACACACACACACACACACACACACACACACACACACACGCGCGCAACTTGCAAGCCCAACTAACTGGTGTGTTGTATCTTAAATAAATAAAGAACGAACACATGCATGAATTAAATAAAGCTGTAGGCCTCCTACCCTGTCTGTTTCCCTCTCACCTCGCTTGCCTTTCTGTCATGTCCACGCACGCACGCACGCACCTCAAGGCTACATGACACATCGCATCGCCATGAATGGAATACGTTTGTAGGCCTATAATAATTTGACCCATTCGTGCGCAGTGCACGGAGAAGGCGATCAGTGAGACTGCGCACTGCTGTGATAAGTCCTGTGGGTGAGTGATGCCTGCATGAGAGATAGGCTACCATGTCGTCAAGGCAGTCATAATCAACGTTTATGGAGTGATTTGATCATTGATGAACGAATCATAAACATATGGATGAAGGTTTGCATGTGTGCATGTGGCAGCGGTGGCCGAACGGATAGCGGCGCGGTCTTGATACCGGAAGGTTCCTGGTTCGAATCAGCCGTCCGACACGGTTAAAAATTACCACCGCTGAAATGCCCTTGAACAAGGCATCAACCACTACGATGAAATGTGTTCTATGAGCAGGGCCTGGCTGGAAACAAGTATCTGATGCTTAGCCCAGATACCCTGGGTAAATATGCCCTCATTTCATTTCATTTGCTGGTATGTGCTGGGCTGGCGACGCACGCCGCGGCCCCGTCCTCCCGACCCCCGAAAATGATCTCGCTTTTATCTGAACTGTCAAAGCGCTTATTTAAATGGTGAATGATTAAGCCCCTTACGCCTATAGCCTGCTACAATTGCAAATAGGCAAGCTGTATGATTGTCATTGTCACTTGGAAATAAAGGCGTGCAGTCCATGTGCCTTTTTTAAAATAATATCACAGTGATTCTATAGGCATCTGATGTCACGCTCATGCCGCATGCGATGCGCTCCCAAATGATCTCACAAGTGCGCTCGCATAACAAGGCCAGTAAAGCACTGTTTGATTAAGCACAAACTAATACATTGTAAACATGTTATATTGTTTTTAATTGCGCGATTTTAATTACTTGTAAAGTTGGAAATCTCTCTTTCTTTTTCTTTTTTTTACATGTATATACTGTGGGGTCTCTATACGGGCCCGCCAGCCAGGTAGGCGCCTCCACACCGGAGAGAGGCAGGTAGAGGGAGGCGGGGCGCCGCGACAGCCGCTGGGACGAATCATAGAGGACCGCTACGTACCGGTCTCGATCCTAAATCAGGCCAACGCCTTCACACCTGCGGGCCGGGTATAAAAGCGGCCACCTCCCTCCATTCACCGCTTGTCCTCTCTGTGTGTGCACGCATATAGGCGTCTGGCGGTAAGAGATCTCACAGACAATTCCCTCTCTAAATAATGCCATATATTGTGACGCTGTATAAATCATGCTTCTCTCGCCCCCCGCAGGCATTCGACTGGCTCGACACGGTCTCAGGAGAGACTGAGTAACATAACGGAAATACAGGAAAAGACGGTGATGACTGGCAAGCGCCACCGCAACCCCCCCGTTCTGCCCTGGAATAATCAGTGACTATAACCATCCGTAGGGTTTCTCCTTTGCAACCCTGCGGAGTTGACTCGGCCTCCGGCCCGAGAGTCCTAACAGGAAGAAAAACCTTTGTTATACCAAATCTCTATCTTCCCCGCCCGGACCCTCCGGCCCCTGGAGAAGAAGAGAAATAGAGACTTTCAGTTGTAGTTTCGCATATAGGCGAATCCTCACCTCCTATCCGCCTTTCCTTGTACAATTCACTTCTAAATAAAATACAGCCTACGGGCAAATCTCTCTCTCTTGTCTTGGTCTTGGGTCAACGTGCGACAATACATACAGTTTTATATTAACATTTTAGGAGTGAAAACATATGTTTAGATGCCTGTGACAGCGTGTCAGCAGTTCAGACAATGCTGCTCCGCTGTTCTACGACAGAAAAACAGGTGAGGACAAAGCGCACGACAGCTCCCGACCAGACGTGATTTTTGTCCTGGCTCAAGTTCAAATTCATGCTTTGGCGCAAATCATAAATGCCGAATAAATTGCGGTAATTTCGGCGTACACCCATATTTTGGCGTATGCACGGTTGATAAATGAGGGCCTATAACTCTATGGGGACACAAAAGTGACACAAAAGTAGGACCCGGAAGTATCTCAGGAGGGGGCGCTCACGTCACGGCTAAAATACTGAATATATTTTGGTTCTTTGATTTGGTATATAGTGCTAAAATTAGTCCTTTATTAATGCAGACCGAATCAAACAAGTCAACATAAACCCATAATAAGTGTGGCAAAAGGTTTGTGATCAGATTGACTGCTTAATGAACAGTAAAGACATCAGGATTAGGTTAAACCTGGCTGTTAGCCTGGTCCGGAGCAGGCTAAGTCCAAAGCATTAGTTTCCATGGTAACTAATGTAGCATCACTTTCATGAAACCGAATCAAGCCTCAACATATCCAGGTTAACTGGTTAAATTAATCTGGCAAGATTAACCAGCTTTCATGAAACCGGTTAATCGCTGATCCAGGATATAAAGCCAGGATATCTGTTAAATCCAGGATATATTAAGCCAGGATATCTGTTAAATCCAGGATATATTAAGCCAGGATATCTGTTAAATCCAGGATATATTAAGCCAGGATATCTGTTAAATCCAGGATATATTAAACCAGGATATCTGTTAAATCCAGGATATATTAAGCCAGGATATCTGTTAAATCCAGGATATATTAAGCCAGGATATCTGTTAAATCCAGGATATATTAAACCAGGATATCTGTTAAATCCAGGATATATTAAGCCAGGATATCTGTTAAATCCAGGATATATTAAGCCAGGATATCTGTTAAATCCCGGTTTAATCTCTTGGATTTGGATTAACTAATCCAGGATTTAGGCCAAAACCAGGCTTTTTAAATCCTGGTCTTTGGTTTATTCCGTTCCATTAAAGCCAAGCGAGGCTTAGAATGGGCAGATTTAGCGAGCCAGGATCATAAAGCCTGGCTGAATAGACAGCCTGGCTTTTTGTCTCTAGACCCATTCGGTGGAACACAGATTTACTGATCCTTCTTCTTCATGGGGTATTATGGCAGTTTGCATCCTTAATAGTTGCATTACTGCCCCTTCTGTATATCTCAGTATCTTTACTAATCTATTCAAGACTTACTGATACAAGGACTTAAGCTTCTAAAATAAATACTGCTGCTGTAATTAAAGAGAGAACATACTCAATAGTGGATAGACTGAATGATTAACTACCCCAAAAATATAGTTTACATTTTACCACTACTATTAACTTAAAACAGAATTCTTAATATTGTAAGCATAATGATATTGTCACATTGTGATATTATTTGGCCATAACTCCCTCCTCTGAGGGAGCTACCTATGGGGAAGGGGGTTGTTGTCCAGACAGGTGAACTGTGGGTCATGGGTTCAATAGTGGGTGAAACGTTACAATGGTAATATGTTGTAAAACAATGAGTAATGGTAATATTTAGTGGTTTTCACTTTTATAAAAAAATATATAATAATTCTTCTTAACCGTGCACTTGCGCAACAGCAAACCTATTCTGGGGAACATTCACCAAAAGCAGCTGATCTACAAGCTGTCATGATGTTGTGCAGCCTATATATTTTGGTTCTTTGGTTTTATATAGTGCTTAAATTAGTCCTTTAATGCAGACCGATAAAAATAAGGCAACATAAACCCATAATAATTGAATAAGTGTGGAAAACATCATTGGTTTGTGATCAGTTTGACTGCTTAATGAACAGTAAAGACATCAGGATTAGGTTAAACCTGGCTGTTAGCCTGGTCCGGAGCAGGCTAAATCCAAAGCATTAGTTTCCATGGTAACTAATGTAGCATCACTTTCATGAAACCGAATCAAGCCTCAACATATCCAGGTTAACTGGTTAAATTAATCTGGCAAGATTAACCATCTTTCATGAAACCGGTTAATCGCTGATCCAGGATATATTAAGCCAGGATATCTGTTAAATCCCGGCTTAATCTCTAATCCAAGTTTCGTGGAACGGGCCCCAGGTCTGTTTGTTTGTTTGTTGTGAACATCCTTCACTTCTCTTCCAACTGTCACACATTTAGCCTCCATGTTGTGAACATCTCCTCCATGTTGTGAACATCCTTCACTTCTCTTCCAACTGTCACACATTTAGCCTCCATGTTGTGTAAACAATGTTACAACTTGTTTATTTATTTCACACTTTTACTCATAAATAACACAACAGAGTTTGAATCAAACACCTGCTGTGTGTGTGTGTGTGTGTGTGTGTGTGTGTGTGTGTGTGTGTCTGGAACAGGTGAGGGGGCTGAGTGGCTGCAGGGTTGCCATGTCTGCTTATTGAGAGAGAGAGATGAGATGAGGGGAAATTTAAGCCAGGTTGAGCTCGTAATGGTGTCCTGTTCGGCCTCCCCAACAAGGCCCTTGACAGATAATGGTGTCCTGTTCGGCCTCCCCAACAAGGCCCTTGACAGATAATGGTGTCCTGTTCGGCCTCCCCAACAAGGCCCTTGACAGATAATGGTGTCCTGTTCAGCCTCCCCAACAAGGCCCTTGCGCGCATCTCGTGTATCCTGCAGATGTGGCAACCCACAGGTGACAGCTGTGACGCTGTTGGTGCTGCTGTGTTGTGAGTAAACTGACAACGTTTGGCGTCTTGGCTTTATGACAACTTTTTTGCACATAATATTTCTTTCTGTATTTCTTGAGCCCATTTGACTCCAAACAGAAGTGTCTTTTACAACAGAGGATCTCAAAGTGAGGTCTTAAAATCATATATTCATTTACAAAATGCACCGAGGTGTTCAAAACAATATGCATCAAAATATCATGAATCTTATAAATATCATCTTAAAATGATACTTTATTATAATATCATCTGTTTAACTTCAGTTCAAATGTCTTTTTGGTCCAAAATTCTGATTCAATAAGAAAGAAAAGTAAATGCAGTGAAAACTGTAGATTTACAACTCGTCACAACATGTTGTGAGCTTGTATATCGTTTGTTTGATTGAAATATGTATTAACAGTTTGCAGAATTACAGTACATTTCAAGCACAAACTCAATACAAAGACTGTTAACTGTGAGTGGACGACCCAATTAAGCATTACACTTGTTTACAAGAGGGTCCACCTTGTTCAATTCATCAAAACATTTAGAGACGTACAAATAGACACTTCTATATAGTCAAAGAACAGATCATGAATTCATCATAAAGGAGGTAAAAAGGGAAAAGAAACATACAGTGAGGGGGGGGGGGGGCGTGGGTTCAGATTTTACGGGGGCCAGTTTCGAATTGCAGCCGTCCGTAGGTGCCCTTTGAGAGCGGTTTTGAAGGAGTCAAGGGATTCGCATGTCTTAATGACCGTTGGTAGGGCGTTCCACATTTTGGTGTGCGTGCGTGCGTGCGTGCGTGCGTGCGTGCGTGCGTGCGTGCGTGCGTGCGTGCGTGCGTGCGTGCGTGCGTGCGTGCGTGCGTGCGTGCGTGCGTGAAGTATAAGTAAGTGTGTGTGAACGCAAACACACACCCTGCACACGCACATAATGCACACACACAAACACGTGCAGGCACACACCCACATGCGCGCGCACACACAGACACTCAAACACACAAACACACGTCAGTGTTGATTTCGTCGACTAAAACTATGTCGAAAAAAGTTGGTCAACTACCTTTTACTGCTACAATTTCGTAAAAAAATAAAAACTAGACTAAAATGTTAGGAAGGGACTAGTGGACAAGAGATCCAGTATAAGTCATTTTACACTTGGTTGCATGCTGAAAATAGCAGATCTACAAGCTCACCACGTGTCACACTGCAACGCGCTGTGAGCTTGTAGATCTGCTATTTTCAGCATGCAACCAAGTGTAAAATCTGCCATTACGACGACAGCAAGACCCGCCAAAATGCATGTTTGTTGACTAAATCAACTGTAGATTTAGTCGACTAAAATCATATGATATTTAGTCACCTAAAACTAGACTATCACTACAACATTTCAGATGACTAAAATATGACTAAAACTTTTTTTCAAAAGACTAAAACTAAAATTCAAAAGACTGAAACTAAATCAAAATTGGCTGTCAAAATCAACACTGATGGACGCATACACATACGCACGCACGCACGCACGCACGCACGCACGCACGCACGCACGCACGCACGCACGCACAAACCACTGACTGGACGCTGTTACAGTGAGGTACCCAACTACCCATCATGCTACAGTACTACATGTAGCTCCTCCTCCTCTATGTGACACTGAGCCCACCACCCCCCACCCAGAACCCAACATAGAGAGGTTCACTCACAGAGACACTGAGGAGCCCCTCCCCCAGCACCAGAACCCAACATAGAGGTTCACTCACAGAGACACTGAAGAGCCCCTCCCCCAGCACCAGAACCCAACATAGAGAGGTTCACTCACAGAGACACTGAGGAGCCCCTCCCCCAGCACCAGAACCCAACATAGAGAGGTTCACTCACAGAGACACTGAGCCCCCCCCCCCACATAGAACCCAACATAGAGAGGTTCACTCACAGAGACACTGAGGAGCCCCTCCCCCAGCACCAGAACCCAACATAGAGAGGTTCACTCACAGAGACACTGAGCCCCCCCCCCCACATAGAACCCAACATAGAGAGGTTCACTCACAGAGACACTGAGGAGCCCCCCCCTCCAGCACCAGAACCCAACATAGAGAGGTTCACTCACAGAGACACTGAGGAGTCCCTCCCCACCCAGAACCCAACATAGAGAGGTTCACTCACAGAGACACTGAGGAGTCCCTCCCCACCCAGAACCCAACATAGAGAGGTTCACTCACAGAGACACTGAGCCCCCAGACCCCACCCAGAACCCAACATAGAGCGGTCCAGTGAACGTGGACTGGAAGGTGTGCAGGTGTGTGAGTGTGTCAGAGGACACTGCGTAGAAGGACACAGTGCCAGCAGCATGGTCTACATACACTGCTACTCTGTTGGAGGAGGAGGAGGGACTGAATGGGAGGGTAGTTATCTTGTTATTGTGCTTCACATAGTAGTCACCACTATAACACTCCAGACTCCATGAGAGGTCATTGTCTCCAAACCCACTGCCATGACCCTTTTTGCTGATATCTCTGTGTGTCACTGCTGTAGCAACCCGTCCACTCCACTGTACCTCACTGTAACAGCGTCCACTCAGTGGTTCCTTACACATCACCTGATAGTAGGTCATAAATCTGTCTGCATGAGGAGGATAGTTCTGATCCTCATCCACCCAGTCCACCTTCCTGTTGTTCTCAGACAGAGAGAGGTGTCTGTGTGCTGTGTTTGGATCCAGAGTGAGTTCACACACATCTGATGAGAAGAACACACAATACAGCACCAGTTTACAATCACACATAATAATAATAATAATAATAATCATAATCATAATAATAATAATAATAATAACAACAAAAATCACGATGTTGACACTGTGTGTGTGTGTGTATCATTTTAGTCGACTAAATCTACTGCTGATTTGCCTCTAAGGCGTCATAATGCCTGATTTTGGTTGTGTGCATGTGTGCATGTGTGCGTGCGTGCGTGCGTGTGTGTGTGCATGTGTGCGCGTGTGTGCGTGCGTGCGTGCGCATGTGTGTGTGCGCGCGCACACGTCTGTTCGTGTGTGCGCATGTGCGCGCGCATGTGTGTGTGCGTGCGCGCGCACGCGTCTGTTCGTGTGTGCGCATGTGCGCGCATGTGTATCATTTTAGTCGACTAAATCTACTGCTGATTTGCCTCTAAGGCGTCATAATGCCTGTTTTTGGTTGCGTGCATGTGCATGTGCATGTGCATGTGCATGTGCTTGTGCGTGCGTGCGTGCGTGCGTGCGTGCGCATGTGTGTGTGCGCACACTCGTGTCTGTGCGTGCGCGCGCGCGTGCGTCTATGTGTGCGTGTGTGTATCATTTAAGTCGACTAAATCTACAGCTGATTTGCCTCTAAGGCGTCATAATGCCTGATTTTGGTTGGTGCATGTGTTGTGTGCTTGTGTAGATACTCCACTGTTACGTTCTTAGTCTACGCATGATTCATGATAACTACTTTTTATATATGTGATGTATGCCATGCTTTTGTTATTGCTTAATGTAAGTCGCTCTGGATTAAGAGCGTCTGCTAAATGCCTAAATTGTAAATTGTAAATTGTGTGTGCATTAATGCATTTGTGTACGCTCACAAGTCTGTGACTCTGTGCGTGTGCATTTATGCGCGCGCGTGTGTGCGTGTGTGATTGCTCCCGATGTGCTGGTTGGTACCTTGCATGGCTTCCGCCGCAATCGGTGTATGAATGTGTGTGTGTGTGAATGGGTGAATGTAATGCACAATCTATGTAAAGCGCCTTGGATAAAAGCGCTACATTATATAAATGCCACCATTTACCATATGATTTTAGTCGACTAAATCTAGTAGCTCGAGTCGTAGCTCTATGAGCTTGTAGATCTGCTATTTTGGAAAAATTGTGTGGGGGGGGGGGAGGGTCCCTGGATGATGGGGGTCAGATGGGGGTCGCAGGCCAATTACAATAGAGTTTTTGGGGACCTTGACATGAAATAGTTCTGATATAGAAACATATTAAGGTTTTTCATAAAACTGCATGGATTTAGAAGACATTTGTACCGCGCTACGAGCTTGTAGATCTGCTATCTTTGAATATATATTATTTCACAGCAAATGTTTTTAACTCAAATCTTTGCTTATGGGGGGGTCCCTGGAACAACATATTTTCAGATGGGGGTCTGCGGCCAAATACATACATTTTGGGGTCCTTTACATGAAATGTGTGTGTGTGTGTGTGTGTGTGTGTGTGTGTGTGTGTGCGCATGTGTGTGTGCGCATGTGTGCGTGCGTGCATGTGTGCGCATATGCGTGTGTACGCTCGAAAGTCTGTGACTACGTGCGTGTGCATGTGTGAATTTATGCATGTGTGTGTATGTGCATGTGTGCATTTATGCGTGTGTGTGTGTGTGTGCGTGTGCGACTGTGCGTGTGTGTAAATGCTTAAACATGTAGCTAGGTGTAATGTTAGAGACCACAGAAGACATGTAAATATGAAATAAATGCTTAAACATGTAGCTAGGTGTAATGTTAGAGACCACAGAAGACATGTAAATATGAAATAAATGCTTAAACATGTAGCTAGGTGTAATGTTAGAGACCACAGAAGTGAACCTTTCAAGCCTGTTTTCTCAACTCGCTGTTTCTCTGCAAGACATTACTCTATAAGCCATATCTCCAAAACTAGTGGGTGAAACTGAACAACCAATATGTCAATTTGAAGCTATGATTCCCTGCTTTCATATGACATGACAAAACAAAAATTCAAAAAAATCCAATGGCAGTCTCTCAGTCAAATTTGGTCACATTTAGTCACCTGAATGTCTTAGTTAGTTTAGTTTTAGTTAACTGAATATCATATGATTTTAGTCGACTAAATCTAGCTAGTCGACTAAAAGCTCTATGAGCTTGTAGATCTGCTATTTTGGAAAAATCGTGTGTAATATCGTGAATCGTGTGAATATTCGTTCACAGCAAAGACAATTACTCATACCCTATCTTTGCTTCTGGGGGGGGGAGTCCCTGGATGATGGGGGTCAGATGGGGTCGCAGGCCAATTACAATTCAGTATTTTAGCTGTGACGTGAGCGCGAGCACGTGAGATACTTCCGGGTCCTACTTTTGTGTCCCCATATACGCTTTTGTGTCCCCATAGAGTTATACTGTGACGCTCCGTCGGACTAAATCTGAGACGAAAACCACGAAAGTCTAATTTTACCGCTTTCCTCGCAACAACAAAGCTGCGCTGCTCTCCCAAATCTGGCTGTGACAGGCCGTCTGCCCCACACGGAATACTATCGCCATTTTATTTCATTGTGTCAACTAAATCCTCATTAATGCAAACTAGATTCAACATACTCAAGCCTGCAAACATTCTAAATATGCCCCCGAAATATTTTACTGAGCAAATGGACTGTTACCACCTTCAATAATAATGATAATAATAGTCTTTATTGTCTCCACATCATATTTTTTTTGTCATGGACACTTGTACAAAACATTAATAATTCTACTCGAGTTGGAAGCATTAAGACCCATTTTAACCCTCAATGGCTTCCTTTCTGAAAAATAACGTCATTGTAAAAAGATTCACGCGTTTAGATATTCTATTTAGAATGAGATGCGGACGGAGCTGGTGCCACTTGGACCCGGACGTAACGTAGCACTACAAAATGACGTCGGACTTAAATACTGAATAGAGTTTGTGGGGTCCTTGACATGAAATAGTTCTGATATAGAAACATATTAAGGTTTTTCATAAAACTGTTGGATTTAGAAGACATTTGTAGAATCTGGTCTCAGGTCTCAATGGGTTAACCCATTAAGACCTGGAACACATCTGTGTCACCTTAACTTTTAACCACATTAGCTGTTGAGAAATAGCAGATCTACAAGCTCGTAGACCTTAACTTTTAACCACTTTAACCATTATTTAAACTTTAGCTGTTGAGAAATAGCAGATCTACAAGCTCGTAGACCTTAACTTTTAACCACTTTAACCATTATTTAAACTTTAGCTGTTGAGAAATAGCAGATCTACAAGCTCGTAGACCTTAACTTTTAACCACTTTAACCATTATTTAAACTTTAGCTGTTGAGAAATAGCAGATCTACAAGCTCATAGCACGGCACAAAGTGCTGCGCTAAGAGCTTGTGGATCTGCTATTTTTTTAAATCGTGAAAACGTATATGCAAATCTTTTATATATTCTTTCACAGCAAACATTTTTAACTCAAATATTTGCTTCTGGGGGTCCGTGTAACAACATATTTTCAGATGGGGGTCGACGGCCAATTTCAGAAAATGTTTGGGGTCCTTCTATATTCCATGTTTTATAACATCCTGCATTGTTCTTAAAGATGTAGTGAAATGTTTTTCACACTTTTAGAGAATATCTGTGGTCATATGGGCATAGGCCTACCTATAACAATGGGGTTTTTTGCTATTTTAACCTTAACTTTTAATTACTTATTATTTAAACTTTAGCTGTTGAGAAATAGCAAATCTACAAGCTCATAGCACGGCAGCAGAGTGCTCAAGGTCAAGGTCAAGGTAAACTTTATTGTCCACAAGGGAAATTTGTCTTGGGCTTTCACCCCAGCTACAGCCACACATAAAACATCAATGACAAACAAAAATACATTACAGAGGAAGACACAACATTACACAATTGCACACATGATGTGGATAATCTAACCTCACACAGTTACCGCTGTTTCAGAGCCTCGTTTAACATCTTAGTTGATGCTGGTACAAACGATTTTTTAAATCTGATGTACTTCCACTTTGGTTCTTTGTATCTTCTCCCAGAGGGCAGAAGTACAAACTCGCCATTTAAAACATGGGTAACATCATTGACGATTTTTTGATCCTGTTTTAATATAGCCTGCTCATAAATAGACTGCAGAGAGGGGAGTTGTCTTACCCCTATGATCTGTTTTAATGTAGCCTGCTCATAAATAGACTGCAGAGAGGGGAGTTGTCTTACCCCTACGATCTGTTTTAATGTAGCCTGCTCATAAATAGACTGCAGAGAGGGGAGTTGTCTTACCCCTATGATCTGTTTTAATGTAGCCTGCTCATAAATAGACTGCAGAGAGGGGAGTTGTCTTACCCCTACGATCTGTTTTAATGTAGCCTGCTCATAAATAGACTGTAGAGAGGGGAGTTGTCTTACCCCTACGATCTGTTTTAATGTAGCCTGCTCATAAATAGACTGCAGAGAGGGGAGTTGTCTTACCCCTATGATCTGTTTTAATGTAGCCTGCTCATAAATAGACTGCAGAGAGGGGAGTTGTCTTACCCCTACGATCTGCAGAGAGGGGAGTTGTCTTACCCCTACGATCTGCAGAGAGGGGAGTTGTCTTACCCCTATGATCTTCCCTGCAGTCTGCACCAATCTGAACAATTTGGACCTCAGTTGCACTGAGAGATTACCGAACCAAACTGTGAAGCCAAACCTGACCAGGCTTTCCAAGACTGCTCGATAGAACACTAACATAAATCTTTGGTCAACACCATGAACCCTGAGACGCCGAAGGAAGTGCAGTCTTTGCTGTAGTTTACTACAGAGACTGTCAACATGTGTATTCCAAGTTAGTGAGTTGTCAATACAGATCCCCAAGTATTTATATGAGGGGACCTGTGAGATGGTCGAGTCATGGATGACCACAGGCCTGTGATCACCAATACTCTTGGGGTCAAACACCATCTCCTGTGTCTTCTTAACGTTAAGAATAAGGTGGTTGTCATCACACCACTTTACAAAGTTCTGTACCTCTAAAAAGTAGTCAGCTACATCCCTATCCTTATCCAGAAGGGCCAAGATGGCAGTGTCATCCGAGAATTTAATGATGTAATTGTTCGGGTTGCCACTTCTACACTCATTTGTATACAGAGTAAAAAGGACAGGTGAGCTCACGCAGCCCTGAGGTGCTCCAGTACTCAGGGTTCTGCGCTCTGACATAGTTCCATTCACACTGACCCTTTGTGTACGTTTAGTTAAGAATGAATGGTACCATCTAATAATAAGAGGATGGACATTAAGGTCCCTCAACCGCTTAATTAAGAGATGTGGCTGTATTGTATTGAATGCTGAGCTGAAATCTACAAGAAGAAGGCGTGCATAGGCTTTGTTATTGTCCAAGTGTTTCAAAAGAAAATAGTCCAAGGTCAAGACTGCGTCCTCTATACCTCTGTTACTCCTATAAGCAAACTGAAAATCATCCAATGAGCAGCCTACCGCTGCCTTCAGCAGACTGATAAGGATTTTCTCAAAACATTTCATGACTACTGAAGTCAAAGCGATAGTCAGGAACAGGAATTATAATGGAGTCTTCCCAAAAAGACTGCGCTATGATCTTGTGGATCTGCTATTTTTTTAAATCGTGAAAACGGTTGGATTTAGAAGACATTTGTAGAATCTGGTCTCAGGTCTCAATGGGTTAACCCATTAAGACCTGGAACACATCTGTGTCACCTTAACTTTTAACCACATTAGCTGTTGAGAAATAGCAGATCTACAAGCTCGTAGACCTTAACTTTTAACCACTTTAACCATTATTTAAACTTTAGCTGTTGAGAAATAGCAGATCTACAAGCTCGTAGACCTTAACTTTTAACCACTTTAACCATTATTTAAACTTTAGCTGTTGAGAAATAGCAGATCTACAAGCTCATAGACCTTAACTTTTAACCACTTTAACCATTATCTAAACTTTAGCTGTTGAGAAATAGCAGATCTACAAGCTCATAGCACGGCACAGAGTGCTGCGCTATGATCTTGTGGATCTGCTATTTTTTTAATCGTGAAAACGTATATGCAAATCTTTTTAACTCAAATATTTGCTTCTGGGGGTCCGTGTAACAACATATTTTCAGATGGGGGTCGACGGCCAATTTCAGAAAATGTTTGGGGTCCTTTTATATTCCATGTTTTATAACATCCTGCATTGTTCTTAAAGACGTAGTGAAATGTTTTTCACACTTTTAGAGAATATTTGTGGTCATATGGGCATAGGCCTACCTATAACAATGGGTTTTTTTTGCTATTTTTTTCATCGTGAAAACGGGTGCAAATCTTGTATATATCTTATTTCACAGTGACCGTTTTTAATTCAAATCTTTGCTTCTGGGGGGTCCATGGAACAACTTATTTTTAGATTGGGGCCGACGGCCAATTACATACCGGTACATACATTTTTCCATCCTGCATTTTTTTTAAATTTATATTCCATGTTTTATAACATCCTGCATTGTTCTTAAAGACCTAGTGAAATTAAAAATATGTTTTTCACACATTTAGAGCATATCCGTGGTCGTCATATGGACATACCTAACAATAGATGCTAAAACAATGGGAACATTTCAATGTTTGTGTATTTTTATATCAAAAGTCCATACAAATCCAAATTGTAATGACTTTGAATGTAAACGTGCTGCGTGTTGACGTGTCATCTGTGTCACCTTACACCGGGGCTCCACCGGGCGCGTCAGCGTCGCGTCTCCGTCACCGTCAGGGAATGTTCTCTTTTTAATCAATGAAGGGTGGCTCCACTGCCCACGTTGCGTTGCGTTGCGTTGCGTTGCGTTGCGTTGCGTGACTGCATTAAAATTGCCCCGGTTCGTTTTTTGACGCACGCTACGGAGACGCAACGCGTCCGGTGGAGCCCCGGCGTTAGCTTTCAAACACGTTGACCATTTTTTTAATCTTTAGCTGTTGATAAATAGATCTACAAGCTTGTACGAGTGCCGTGCTACGAGCTTGTAGATCTGCTATCTTTGAAAAATTGTGAAAATGTGGCGCAATACTTTGAATATATATTATTTCACAGCGAAGGGGGGGGGGGGGGGGGGTAATTTAGTTTTAGTCATAATTTAGTCACCTGAATGTCTTAGTGTTAGTTTAGTTTAGTTTTAGTTAACTGAATATCATATGATTTTAGTCGACTAAATCTAGCTAGTCGACTAAAAGCTCTATAGATCTATAGTTCTATAGACCTTGTAGATCTGCTATTTTGGAAAAATCGTGTGCAAATCTTTGAATATTCATTCACAGCAAATAATAATACTCATACCCTATCTTTGCTTCTGGGGGGGGGGGGGGGGGGTCCCTGGAACAACACATTTTCAGATGGGGGTCGCAGGCCAATTACAATAGAGTTGTTGGGGTCCTTGACATGAAATAGTTCTGATATAGAAACATATTAAGGTTTTTCATAAAACTGTTAGAAAACATTGTAGAATCTGGTCTCAGGTCTCAATGGGTTAACCCATTAAGACCTGGAACACATCTGTGTCACCTTAACTTTTAACCACATAGCTATTGAGAAATAGCAGATCTACAAGCTCGTAGTGCGGCACCGAGTGCCGCTCTACGAGCTTGTAGATCTGCTATTTTTTTTGTTTTATCGTGAAAATGTATGCAAATCTTTGAATGTACATTCTTTCACAACAAACGTTTTTAACTCTAATATTTGCTTCTGGGGGTCCGTGTAACAACATATTTTCAGATGGGGGTCGACGGCCAATTTCAGATAATTTTTGGGGTCCTTTTATATTCCATGTTTTATAACATCCTGCATTGTTCTTAAAGAAATTAAAAATACGTTTTTCTCACTTTTAGAGAATATTTGTGGTCATCATATGGGCATACCTATAACAATAGATGTCAAAACAATGGGAAATTTCCAAATGTTGTGTATTTTTTTTACATCAAAAGTCCATACAAATCTAATTTGAATAACTTCCTTTGAATGAAAACTGCGTGATGACGTGTTGAGCCTCAAATTAATAAAAAGTAACTTTGATTGAATTCACCTGTTTGATTCCCATCGCTGCGCGTTCACCCAAACACAGCTGGTTCTGATTACAGAACTACTCCATTTTTAATCCCATTCAAGGTGACGTCCAGACAGTTATTACTCATTTTAAACTCAATCATCACGCTGAAATATGTATCTGAAAACATTGTAGGGTAGAAAGCTACGTAGTAGCAAACATGCTGTCTGTCTGTCTGTCTGTCTGTCTGTCTGTCTGTCTGTCTGTCTGTGCGTGTGTGCGCACACACACACACATGCAGTGTATGCCTGCATGTGTCCCTGCGCGTGCGTGCGTGCGTGTGCGCATGCATGCGTGCGTCTGTGCGTGTGTGTGTGTGTGTATCATTTTAGTCGACTAAATCTACAGCTGACTAAGGCGTCATAATGCCTGATTTTGGTTGCCTTCATGTGTTGTGCGTGCGTGCGTGCGTACGTGCGTGCGTGCGTGCGTGCGTGCGTGCGTGCCCTATATTGGCTGAAGATAATTAATTGTGTTTCAAAGTGTTTTCTTTCGTCGAGTTATTACCGTGGCATCAAAATGTTCTTAAAGACCTATGAAATAAAAAATACGTTTTCCACACATTTAGAGCATATCCGTGGTCGTCATATGGACATACCTAACAATAGATGCTAAAACAATGGGAACATTTCAATGTTTGTGTATTTTTATATCAAAAGTCCATAAAAATCCAAATTGTAATGACTTCCTTTGAATGTAAACGTGCTGCGTGATGACGTGTCATCTGTGTCACCTTAGCTTTTAACCACATTGACCATTATTTTAAACTTTAGCGGTTGATAAATAGATCTACAAGCTTGTACGAGTGCCGCGCTACGAGCTTGTAGATCTGCTATCTATGAAAAATTGTGAAAATGTGGTGCAAATCTTTGAATATATATTATTTCACAGCGAACGTTGTGTGTGTGCGTGCATGCATTTATGTGTGCGTGCATTTATGTGTGCGTGCGTGCATGTGTCCGTGTGTGTGTGCGTGTGTGTATGCATGCATCAGTGTTTTGACAGCCAATTTTGACTTAGTTTTAGTCATAGTCTTCAATAAAATGTAATTTAGTTTTAGTCATAATTAACCTAACACTAAGACATTCAGGTGACTACATTTTAGTCACCTGAATGTCTTAGTGTTAGTTTAGTTTTAGTTAACTGAATATCATATGATTTTAATCGACTAAATCTACAGCTCGTAGCTCTATGAGCTGTAGATCTGCTATTTTGGAAAATCGTGTGCAAATCTTTGAATATTCGTTCTGTGGGGGGGGGGGGGGGGGGGGGGGGGGGGGTCCCTGGAACAACACATTTTCAGATGGGGGTCGCAGGCCAATTACAATAGAGTTTTTGGGGTCCTTGACATTAAATAGTTCTGATATAGAAACATATTAAGGTTTTACATAAAACTGTTGGATTTAGAAGACATTTGTACCGCGCTACGAGCTTGTAGATCTGCTATCTTTTTGCTGTATGGGGCTGAGACTTGGAGAACAACAACACTCACAACACACAGGCTGCAAACATTCACCAACACATGGTGGCACATGGTGCCTCAGGAGAATTCTACACATCTGGTGGAGGGACAAAGTTAGCAAATGTGGACCTGTGGAAAACAACACACCAGGATCCCATTTGATCTACAGATCCGAAAAATAAAGTGGAGTTGGATTGGCCGCACACACCCTCAGAAAACCTGCGACAAATATCACCCGACAAGCCCTGAAATGGAACCCCCAGGGGAAAAGGAAACGAGGTCGCCCCAGGAACAGCTGGAGAAGGAGCATCGAGGCTGAAATGGCAGAGAGTGGGCTCAACTGGGGGAGATCTAGAAAGAACGGCTAAAAGCCGAGTGAAATGGAGGATATTTGTCAACGGCCTATGCACCCTAGAGCAGGGGTTCTCAACGTTTTTGGCCGGGGACCCCCGAAAATGCTTTGGCAACGTCTCGGGATCCCCGCCCCGCCCCCTCCCGACCCCCAATATAAATTGACTGCTACAATAACCTTAAACCATTTTGGGCGGGAACCCCTTTTGGTGTTTTAAGCATTGTTATAATTTAGCTATTTAAAAATAGCAGATCTACAAGCTCATAGCGCGCCACCGAGTGGCGCGCTACGAGCTTGTAGGTCTGCTATTTTTGAAAAATCGTGAAAATAAATTTTTTTTTTTTTTTTTTTTTTATAATTTGGGGATCCCCTAAAATAATTTGGCGACCCCCCGAGGGGTCGCGACCCACGGGTTGAGAACCCCTGCCCTAGAGGAGCAAAGGGCTTAAGTAAGTCAAGTGTTGAGAAATAGCAGATCTACAAGCTGGTAGACCTTAACTTTTAACCACTTTAACCATTATTTAAACTTCTACAAGCTCATAGCTATGAGCTTGTGGATCTGCTATGTTTTTAAATCGTGAAAACGTATATGCAAATCTTTTAAATATTCTTTCACAGCAAACATTTTTAACTCAAATATTTGCTTCTGGGGGTCCGTGTAACAACATATTTTCAGATGGGGGTCGACGGCCAATTTCAGAAAATGTTTGGGGTCCTTCTATATTCCATGTTTTATAACATCCTGCATTGTTCTTAACTTAGCCTGCCGCCATTAATTAATCCCTCGATTGCGTATTGCCATGGTTTAATCACGCGTGACACTTACTTTGAAGAGCCAAATATCCGTATCGCATTTTACTATGAAACCATTCCGTGTGTGTTGACGAAGCTGGTGCTCGTTCTCTCGGTCGGTGGTGGAAAAAGTGGACCGCGAGTATCACAGCGCCTGCTACAGGCCGTTGAAAACGCTTGTCTGGGACAAAGCGTCCTCTGCAATGTCGCTTCTGTGAGATAAAGCCGTCTGAAAACAGAGCCGGCAATGTTAGTGGATGCGCGCGCATTTTCAAAATGGCCGCGCCCATTGTGTCAGAAGCATAACAAAGCTAACGGACGGTAGATTTCGATACGATCGTATTAAAACATGCATTAATGAATACATCGCTGTTAAAACGGCTTTTCCGTTTGTGGCAGGCTACAAGATTCTACGTGTTAATATTCCTATGTTCCTGGCGGGTAAACGATTAAAGATGTAGTGAAATGTTTTTCACACTTTTAGAGAATATCTGTGGTCATATGGGCATAGGCCTACCTATAACAATGGGGTTTTTTGCTATTTTAACCTTAACTTTTAACCACTTATTATTTAAACTTTAGCTGTTGAGAAATAGCAAATCTACAAGCTCATAGCACGGCAGCAGAGTGGTCAAGGTCAAGGTAAACTTTATTGTCCACAAGGGAAATTTGTCTTGGGCTTTCACCCCAGCTACAGCCACACATAAAACATCAATGACAAACAAAAATACATTACAGAGGAAGACACAACATTACACAATTGCACACATGATGTGGATAATCTAACCTCACACAGTTACCGCTGTTTCAGAGCCTCGTTTAACATCTTAGTTGATGCTGGTACAAACGATTTTTTAAATCTGATGTACTTCCACTTTGGTTCTTTGTATCTTCTCCCAGAGGGCAGAAGTACAAACTCGCCATTTAAAACATGGGTAACATCATTGACGATTTTTTGATCCTGTTTTAATATAGCCTGCTCATAAATAGACTGTAGAGAGGGGAGTTGTCTTACCCCTATGATCTGTTTTAATGTAGCCTGCTCATAAATAGACTGCAGAGAGGGGAGTTGTCTTACCCCTTTACGATCTGTTTTAATGTAGCCTGCTCATCTAATAATAAGAGAGGATGGACATTAAGGTCCCTCAACCGCTTAATTAAGAGATGTGGCTGTATTGTATTGAATGCTGAGCTGAAATCTACAAGAAGAAGGCGTGCAGGCTTTGTTATTGTCCAAGTGTTTCAAAAGAAAATAGTCCAAGGTCAAGACTGCGTCCTCTATACCTCTGTTACTCCTATAAGCAAACTGAAAATCATCCAATGAGCAGCCTACCGCTGCCTTCAGCAGACTGATAAGGATTTTCTCAAAACATTTCATGACTACTGAAGTCAAAGCGATAGTCAGGAACAGGAATTATAATGGAGTCTTCCCAAAAAGACTGCGCTATGATCTTGTGGATCTGCTATTTTTTTAAATCGTGAAAACGGTTGGATTTAGAAGACATTTGTAGAATCTGGTCTCAGGTCTCAATGGGTTAACCCATTAAGACCTGGAACACATCTGTGTCACCTTAACTTTTAACCACATTAGCTGTTGAGAAATAGCAGATCTACAAGCTCGTAGAGCAGATCTACAAGCTCGTAGACCTTAACTTTGAACCACTTTAACCATTATTTAAACTTTAGCTGTTGAGAAATAGCAGATCTACAAGCTCGTAGACCTTAACTTTTAACCACTTTAACCATTATTTAAACTTTAGCTGTTGAGAAATAGCAGATCTACAAGCTCATAGACCTTAACTTTTAACCACTTTAACCATTATCTAAACTTTAGCTGTTGAGAAATAGCAGATCTACAAGCTCATAGCACGGCACAGAGTGCTGCACTATGATCTTGTGGATCTGCTATTTTTTTTAATCGTGAAAACGTATATGCAAATCTTTTTAACTCAAATATTTGCTTCTGGGGGTCCGTGTAACAACATATTTTCAGATGGGGGTCGACGGCCAATTTCAGAAAATGTTTGGGGTCCTTTTATATTCCATGTTTTATAACATCCTGCATTGTTCTTAAAGACGTAGTGAAATGTTTTTCACACTTTTAGAGAATATTTGTGGTCATATGGGCATAGGCCTACCTATAACAATGGGTTTTTTTTGCTATTTTTTTCATCGTGAAAACGGGTGCAAATCTTGTATATATCTTATTTCACAGTGACCGTTTTTAATTCAAATCTTTGCTTCTGGGGGGTCCATGGAACAACTTATTTTTAGATTGGGGCCGACGGCCAATTACATACCGGTACATACATTTTTCCATCCTGCATTTTTTTTAAATTTATATTCCATGTTTTATAACATCCTGCATTGTTCTTAAAGACCTAGTGAAATTAAAAATATGTTTTTCACACATTTAGAGCATATCCGTGGTCGTCATATGGACATACCTAACAATAGATGCTAAAACAATGGGAACATTTCAATGTTTGTGTATTTTTATATCAAAAGTCCATACAAATCCAAATTGTAATGACTTTGAATGTAAACGTGCTGCGTGATGACGTGTCATCTGTGTCACCTTACACCGGGGCTCCACCGGGCGCGTCAGCGTCGCGTCTCCGTCACCGTCAGGGAATGTTCTCTTTTTAATCAATGAAGGGTGGCTCCACTGCCCGCATTGCGTTGCGTTGCGTTGCGTTGCGTGACTGCATTAAAATTGCCCCGGTTCGTTTTTTGACGCACGCTACGGAGACGCAACGCGTCCGGTGGAGCCCCGGCGTTAGCTTTCAAACACGTTGACCATTTTTTAAATCTTTAGCTGTTGATAAATAGATCTACAAGCTTGTACGAGTGCCGTGCTACGAGCTTGTAGATCTGCTATCTTTGAAAAATTGTGAAAATGTGGCGCAATACTTTGAATATATATTATTTCACAGCGAAGGGGGGGGGGGGGGGGGGGGTAATTTAGTTTTAGTCATAATTTAGTCACCTGAATGTCTTAGTGTTAGTTTAGTTTAGTTTTAGTTAACTGAATATCATATGATTTTAGTCGACTAAATCTAGCTAGTCGACTAAAAGCTCTATAGATCTATAGTTCTATAGAGCTTGTAGATCTGCTATTTTGGAAAAATCGTGTGCAAATCTTTGAATATTCGTTCACAGCAAATAATAATACTCATACCCTATCTTTGCTTCTGGGGGGGGGGGGGGGGGGGTCCCTGGAACAACACATTTTCAGATGGGGGTCGCAGGCCAATTACAATAGAGTTGTTGGGGTCCTTGACATGAAATAGTTCTGATATAGAAACATATTAAGGTTTTTCATAAAACTTTTTCATAAAACTGTTAGAATCTGGTCTCAGGTCTCAATGGGTTAACCCATTAAGACCTGGAACACATCTGTGTCACCTTAACTTTTAACCACATTAGCTGTTGAGAAATAGCAGATCTACAAGCTAGTAGTGCGGCACCGAGTGCCGCTCTACGAGCTTGTAGATCTGTTTTCGAGCTTGTAGATCTGTTTTATCGTGAAAACGTATGCAAATCTTTGAATGTACATTCTTTCACAACAAACATTTTTAACTCTAATATTTGCTTCTGGGGGTCCGTGTAACAACATATTTTCAGATGGGGGTCGACGGCCAATTTCAGAAATTTTTTGGGGTCCTTTTATATTCCATGTTTTATAACATCCTGCATTGTTTTTCATTTGTATTCCATTGTTCTTAAAGACGTAGTGAAATTAAAAATAAGTTTTTCACACTTTGAGAATATTTGTGGTCATCATATGGGCATACCTATAACAATAGATGCCAAAACAATGGGAAATTTCCAAATGTGTATTTCTTTTACATCAAAAGTCCATACAAATCTAATTTGAATAACTTCCTTTGAATGAAAACTGCGTGATGACGTGTTGAGCCTCAAATTAATAAAAAGTAACTTTGATTTAATTCACCTGTTTGATTCCCATCGCTGCGCGTTCACCCAAACACAGCTGGTTCTGATTACAGAACTACTCCATTTTTAATCCCATTCAAGGTGACGTCCATACAGTTATTACTCATTTTAAACTCAATCATCACGCTGAAATATGTATCTGAAAACATTGTAGGGTAGAAAGCTACGTAGTAGCAAACATGCTGTCTGTCTGTCTGTCTGTCTGTCTGTCTGTCTGTCTGTCTGTCTGTCTGTCTGTCTTGTAAACAAACAGAATCACGCGGATGTAGCATAGACACTAACGTCCCATAGCCTGAAGGGATGCAACGCTCTGATTGGTTCAGAAACAACACGCTTCCGTTTCAGATTTAAACTTCAACATAAAATTACCGAAAATGCAGACGGACGACGTACCGAAAAACAACTGATTTCTAGTGGGCGTGGCAACCCAAGGGTGACTCAGAATACTTTCATATTTGGAATATATAATATTTGGAGACGACCCGTGTCGCGTGTTGTCACGTGGTTTGATGCGTTGTTACGCGTTGTGACGCATAAAGACCCAGAACATGTCTGTGTCGCTTAGATTTAAACAACTTTAACCATAATTTTATAATAATTTACAATTGCCAAGCTCATAGCCTGGCAAGCTATTTGTGAAAAATCGTGTGCAAATCTTTGAATATATATTCTTTCACAGTGAAATTTTCAACTCAAATCTTTGATTCTGGGGGGTCCCTGGAACAACATATTTTCAGATGGGGGTCCGCGGCCAATTACATATAATTCTGGGGGTCCTTGACATGAAATAGTTTGAGCACCACTGATACAGAAACATGATGTTTTTCAGAAAATTGTTTTATAAGACATGTAGAATCTGGTCTCAGATCTCAATGGGTTAAAGGGTCATTGACACAGTAGCGATTAACCAAAAGTAAACGATTAGCAGACGAAGCAAACGAGAAAACACGAGCAATTCTAGCAGATCTTTATATTCATGTATTAGCTTAAATTAGTCTAAATTAAATTAAATTAGCTGATATAATAGTTCGATGTGATGCTTTTATTGAATGAATAAAACAGAACAGAAACTTACTTATCGTGCTCTTCTTCACTCCTGGTATCAGCCTGCAGACTCCACCGTGCTCCACACTGGAGTTGGAGGAGAGACAAAGTCAATATTCTCTATGATAATATAAACTATGATTTTACACCATTAAACAAAAAATAATACATAACAGCATCACAGAATGATTGAGAACATTGTTCTGACCAAAATGTTGTGTTGGTCTTTGTCTCTTACACGCACGCACGCACGCACGCACGCACGCACGCACGCACACACAGACCAAGTCTCTCATACCTAAGAGCGTCCAGTCTGTAGCGTGGATCCTTCGCAACAGCAGAGAGCATCGCTTCGCCTGATTCTCCTGGATGATTGAAGGTCAAGTTCAACTCTCTCAAATGGGAAGGGTTGGAGCGCAGAGCTGAGGTCAGAGAAGAACAGCCTTTCTCTGTGACCAGACATCCTGACAAACTGCACACGCGCGCACACACGCACACGCACGCGCAAACACACACGCACATAGAGAGTTTCACAATGTTATATTTTGTTCCATTGATTTTAAAAACTTTTGTTTTATTTTAACACAGTTGAACCCAGTTTCAGGCATACTGACTTGAGAGTCTCCAACATGCAGTTTGGACTCCTCAGTCCCTCTGCCAGAAGGTTGACTCCAGAGTCCTGAAGGTTGTTATTGCTCAAGTCAATTTCTCTCAGGCTAGAGCTGGAGCTGAGAGCTGACGATAACTCCTGACAGCATCTCTCCGACAGGTTGCAGCCACTCAGCCTGAATAAACAATAGTGGTGCATGTATTAGATTTCATGTTAAATAAAGATCATATAATGAAATAAATATCACCCACACGCACGCACGTGCACACACACACGCGCGCACACGCACACGCACACACACACACACACACACACACAGAGAAGTTTCACAATGTTACATTCTGTTCCATTGAATTTAGAAACTTATTAGGTTTTATTTAAACACGGTTATACTGACTTGAGAGTCTCCAACATGCAGTTTGGACTCCCCAGTCCCTCTGCCAGAAGGTTGACTCCAGAGTCCTGAAGGTCGTTATTGCTCAAGTCAACTTCTCTCAAACTAGAGCTGGAGCTGAGAGCTGACGATAACTCCTGACAGCATCTCTCCGACAGGTTGCAGCCACTCAGCCTGAAGAAACAATAGTGGTGCATGTATTAGATTTGATGTTAAATAAAGATCAAATAATATTTGAAATGTATCCAGTTATCAGTGAACCTACAGAGCTTTCTTGGAGGCTTTGATCACGGGCAGCAGCCCCAGAAGAGCCTCCTCTGAAGCAGAGTACTTCTTCAGGTCAAACACGTCCAGCTCCTTTCCTGAAGACAGCAACACGAAGACCATAGCTGACCACTGAGCAGGAGAGATCTTGTCTGTGGAGAGACGTCCTGACGTCAGGTACCGCTGGATGTCCTCCTCTAGAGAATGATCATTCAGCTCATTCAGACAGTGGAACAGATTGATGCTTCTCTCTGGAGATGGATTCTTTTTGATCTTCTCCTTGATGTATTTGATGGTTTTATGATTGGTCTGGAAGCTTTTCCTTTTTTTTTTTTTTATGAGCTTTTGTACGAACTTCTGATTGGTGTCCAAAGAGAGGCCCATCAGGAAACGCAGGAACAAATCCAGGTGCCCATTTGGACTCTTTAAGGCCTCATCTACAGCACTTTGGTAGAGGTGATGAATCTTGGATTTGAAAACCTTGGGCATCTTGGAGGTTGAGAGTAGGTTGTCACCACTGTTGATGAAAGTGATGAAGACGTGGAGGGCAGCCATAAACTCCTGAACACTCAGATGGACAAAGGAGAACATCTTGTCTTGTCTGTACGTTCCACTCACCTCTCCAAACAGTCCTGAGTACACTGCTGCGTCGCTGATATCAATGCGAGACGCTGTCAGGTGTTCTTCCTCGAAGATCAGGTTGCCTTTCATCAGCTCTTCAAAAGCCAGTTTCCCCAGAGACAGAATGACATCATACTGTTTCCTGTCAGGATACTTGGCATTCTTGCATAAGGACTGCATCTCAATGAAGTGGAGGTACATGGCGCTCTGGGTCTTTGGCAGCGCTCCTTTCTCCTTTGTGCTCACAATTTCTTCCATAACGTTAGAAGTGATCCAACAGAAGGCCGGGATGTGACACATGATGTGGACGCTTCGGGATGTCTCGATGTGAGAGTAGATTTGAATGGCCAGCTGCTCATCAGGGAATCTCTTGAAGAAGTACTCCTTCTTCTGAGGGTCTTTGAACCCTCTCACCTCTGTCACCCTGTCAACAGACGGGATCTGGTCGGCGGCTGCAGGTCGTGTGGTTATCAAGATTTTAGCTTTTGGAAGCAAGTTCCCCAGGATGAGGTTCGTCAGGAGGACGTGCACTGTGGTCGGCTTCAACGGATCAGTCCATTTCACAGTTTTCGGGAAATCTAGAGCTGGCTTCGATTCATCCAGTCCATCCAGGATGAACACAATGTTGCACTGGTGGAAGGTGCAGATCTTTATCTTCTTGGTTTCACTAAAGAAGTGATGAAGAAGTCCCTCCATGCTGTACTTGTTGTTCTCCTTCATCTCCAAATTCAACTCTCGGAAATTGAATGAAAACACAAAGTCGACATGCTGGTTGGCTTTGTCTTCTGCCCAGTTCTGAGTGAACTTCTGAACTTGTACTGATTTACCAATGCCGGCCGCTCCCTTCATCATCACTGTTTTGATGGGGTCACTTTGTCCAAGTGAAGGTTCCACTATGTCGTCCATGTTGATTGGTGTTTCTGGTCCAGCTGTTTGGCTGTATGCCAATTCAATCTGCCTGATCTCGTGTTCTTTATTGACCTGTCCACTGCCTCCCACTGTGTTGTAGACCTCTGTGAACATGTCACTCAGAAGTGGGTTTGGTCCTTCTTTTGAGATCCAGTGATTCAAACGCTGAATCTTCTGCCTCTGATTAGACTTGAGCTCTTGTTTACACAGAGCAAGAGCTTCTAAATGACCAAAGACAAGATGACATCATTAAGTGTGTGTTATAGAATGACATCATTATAGATGACATCATTAAGTATGTGTTATAGAATGACATCATTATAGATGACATCATTAAGTAGGTGTTATAGAATGACATCATTATAGATGACACCATTAAGTGTGTGTTATAGAATTACATCATTATAGATGACATCATTAAGTGTGTGTTATAGGATGACATCATTAAGTGTGTGTGTTACAGAATGTGGTCCTTATATCAGTGAGAGATGCCGACATTTTGTTAAGGCCTATTTTGTCATGACGGAGTCACGTCGACAAGCTAAAGCTCTTTGGTTACTAAAATATGACGAGTTGTGTTTTCGAAAACTGTATTGGGTGATCTACTGGATGTTTAAACTGTATTGGGTGATCTACTGGATGTGTAAACTGTATTGGGTGATCTACTGGACGTTTAAACTGTATTGGGTGATCTACTGGATGTTTAAACTGTATTGGGTGATCTACTGGATGTTTAAACTGTATTGGGTGATCTACTGGATGTTTAAACTGTATTGGGTGATCTACTGGATGTTTAAACTGTAAACTGTATTGGGTGATCTACTGGATGTTTAAACTGTATTGGGTGATCTACTGGATGTTTAAACGGTATTGGGTGATCTACTGGATGTTTAAACTGTATTGGGTGATCTACTGGATGTTTAAACTGTATTGGGTGATCTACTGGATGTTTAAACGGTATTGGGTGATCTACTGGATGTTTAAACTGTATTGGGTGATCTACTGGATGTTTAAACTGTATTGGGTGATCTACTGGATGTTTAAACGGTATTGGGTGATCTACTGGATGTTTAAACAGTATTGGGTGATCTACTGGATGTTTAAACTGTATCGGGTGATCTACTGGATGTTTAAACGGTATCGGGTGATCTACTGGATGTTTAAACTGTATCGGGTGATCTACTGGATGTTTAAACTGTATCGGGTGATCTAGTGGATGTTTAAACTGTAGTGTGTGATCTACTGGATGTTTAAACTGTATTGGGTGATATACTGGATGTTTAAACTGTATTGGGTGATCTACTGGATGTTTAAACGGTATTGGGTGATCTACTGGATGTTTAAACTGTATTGGGTGATCTACTGAATGTTTAAACAGTATTGGGTGATCTACTGGATGTTTAAACTGTATTGGGTGATCTACTGGACGTTTAAACTGTATTGGGTGATCTACTGGATGTTTAAACTGTATTGGGTGATCTACTGGATGTTTAAACTGTATTGGGTGATCTAGTGGATGTTTAAACTGTATTGGGTGATCTACTGGATGTTTAAACTGTATTGGGTGATCTACTGGATGTTTAAACTGTATTGGGTGATCTACTGGATGTTTAAACTGTATTGGGTGATCTACTGGATGTTTAAACGGTATTGGGTGATCTACTGGATGTTTAAACTGTATTGGGTGATCTACTGGATGTTTAAACGGTATTGGGTGATCTACTGGATGTTTAAACGGTATTGGGTGATCTACTGGATGTTTAAACTGTATTGGGTGATCTACTGGATGTTTAAACGGTATTGGGTGATCTACTGGATGTTTAAACTGTATTGGGTGATCTACTGGATGTTTAAACGGTATTGGGTGATCTACTGGATGTTTAAACTGTATTGGGTGATCTACTGGATGTTTAAACGGTATTGGGTGATCTACTGGATGTTTAAACTGTATTGGGTGATCTACTGTATGTTTAAACAGTATTGGGTGATCTACTGGATGTTTAAACTGTATCGGGTGATCTACTGGATGTTTAAACGGTATCGGGTGATCTACTGGATGTTTAAACTGTATTGGGTGATCTACTGGATGTTTAAACTGTATTTGGTGATCTAGTGGATGTTTAAACTGTAGTGTGTGATCTACTGGATGTTTAAACTGTATTGGGTGATATACTGGATGTTTAAACTGTATTGGGTGATCTACTGGATGTTTAAACGGTATTGGGTGATCTACTGGATGTTTAAACTGTATCGGGTGATCTACTGGATGTTTAAACTGTATTGGGTGATCTACTGGATGTTTAAACTGTATTGGGTGATCTACTGGATGTTTAAACTGTAAACTGTATTGGGTGATCTACTGGATGTTTAAACTGTATTGGGTGATCTACTGGATGTTTAAACTGTATTGGGTGATATACTGGATGTTTAAACTGTATTGGGTGATCTACTGGATGTTTAAACTGTATTGGGTGATCTACTGGACGTTTAAACTGTATTGGGTGATCTACTGGATGTTTAAACTGTATTGGGTGATCTACTGGTTGTTTAAACTTAAACTATATTGGGTGATCTACTGGTTGTTTAAACTGTATTGGGTGATCTACTGGACGTTTAAACTGTATTGGGTGATCTACTGGACGTTTAAACTGTATTGGGTGATCTACTGGATGTTTAAACTGTATTGGGTGATCTACTGGATGTTTAAACTGTAAACTGTATTGGGTGATCTACTGGATGTTTAAACTGTATTGTGTGATCTAGTGGATGTTTAAACTGTATTGGGTGGTCTACTGGATGTTTAAACTGTATTGGGTGATCTACTGGATGTTTAAACTGTATTGGGTGATCTACTGGATGTTTAAACTGTATTGGGTGATCTACTGGTTGTTTAAACTAAAACTATATTGGGTGATCTACTGGATGTTTAAACTGTATTGGGTGATATACTGGATGTTTAAACTGTATTGGGTGATCTACTGGACGTTTAAACTGTATTGGGTGATCTACTGGATGTTTAAACTGTATTGGGTGATCTACTGGTTGTTTAAACTTAAACTATATTGGGTGATCTACTGGATGTTTAAACTGTATTGGGTGATCTACTGGACGTTTAAACTGTATTGGGTGATCTACTGGACGTTTAAACTGTATTGGGTGATCTACTGGATGTTTAAACTGTATTGGGTGATCTACTGGATGTTTAAACTGTAAACTGTATTGGGTGATCTTTTGGATGTTTAAACTGTATTGGGTGATCTACTGGATGTTTAAACTGTATTGGGTGATCTACTGAATGTTTAAACTGTATTGGGTGATCTACTGGATGTTTAAACTGTATTGGGTGATCTACTGGATGTTTAAACTGTATTGGGTGATCTACTGGATGTTTAAACTGTATTGGGTGATCTAGTGGATGTTTAAACTGTATTGTGTGATCTAGTGGAGGTTTAAACTGTATTGGGTGATCTACTTGATGTTTAAACTGTATTGGGTGATCTACTGGTTGTTTAAACTGTATTGGGTGATCTACTGGATGTTTAAACTGTAAACTGTATTGGGTGATCTACTGGATGTTTAAACTGTATTGGGTGATCTACTGGATGTTTAAACTGTATTGGGTGATCTACTGGGTGTTTAAACTGTATTGGGTGATCTACTGGATGTTTAAACTGTATTGGGTGATCTACTGGATGTTTAAACTGTATTGGGTGATCTAGTGGATGTTTAAACTGTATTGTGTGATCTACTGGATGTTTAAACTGTATTGGGTGATCTACTGGATGTTTAAACTGTATTGGGTGATCTACTGGATGTTTAAACTGTATTGGGTGATCTACTGGGTGTTTAAACTGTATTGGGTGATCTACTGGATGTTTAAACTGTATTGGGTGATCTACTGGATGTTTAAACTGTATTGGGTGATCTAGTGGATGTTTAAACTGTATTGTGTGATCTACTGGATGTTTAAACTGTAAACTGTATTGGGTGATCTACTGGATGTTTAAACTGTACTGGGTGATCTACTGGATGTTTAAACTGTATTGGGTGATCTACTGGATGTTTAAACTGTAAACTGTATTGGGTGATCTACTGGATGTTTAAACTGTAAACTGTATTGGGTGATCTACTGGATGTTTAAACTGTACTGGGTGATCTACTGGATGTTTAAACTGTATTGGGTGATCTACTGGATGTTTAAACTGTAAACTGTATTGGGTGATCTACTGGATGTTTAAACTGTATTGGGTGATCTACTGGATGTTTAAACTGTAAACTGTATTGGGTGATCTACTGGATGTTTAAACTGTATTGGGTGATCTACTGGATGTTTAAACTTTATTGGGTGATCTACTGGATGTTTAAACTGTATTGGATGATCTACTGGATGTTTAAACTGTAAACTGTATTGGGTGATCTACTGGATGTTTAAACTGTATTGGGTGATCTACTGGATGTTTAAACTTTATTGGGTGATCAACTGGATGTTTAAACTGTATTGGATGATCTACTGGATGTTTAAACTGTAAACTGTATTGGGTGATCTACTGGATGTTTAAACTGTAAACTGTATTGGGTGATCTAATGGATGTTTAAACTGTATTGGGTGATCTACTGGATGTTTAAACTGTATTGGGTGATCTACTGGATGTTTAAACTGTAAACTGTATTGGGTGATCTACTGGATGTTTAAACTGTAAACTGTATTGGGTGATCTACTGGATGTTTAAACTGTATTGGGTGATCTACTGGATGCTTAAACTGTATTGGGTGATCTACTGGATGTTTAAACTGTAAACTGTATTGGGTGATCTACTGGATGTTTAAACTGTAAACTGTATTGGGTGATCTACTGGATGTTTAAACTGTATTGGGTGATCTACTGGATGTTTAAACTGTAAACTGTATTGGGTGATCTACTGGATGTTTAAACTGTATTGGGTGATCTACTGGATGTTTAAACTGTATTGGGTGATCTAGTGGATGTTTAAACTGTAAAACATCCTGAATGTTACGCGTATTGCTCAACATCAGCAAGAGTACACATGTTACCAACGATAATCTGTATGCCGGAATATTCAGGGTGAGCGACAAAATAGCAGCCAGGAGAATGAGACTAGCAGGACACTGCCAGAGACACCAGGAGAATGAGACTAGCAGGACACTGCCAAAGACACCAGGAGCTCCCAGCCAGCAAACTGGTGCTGTGGGAACCAACACATGGGCACCGGTCACGAGGACGTCCCACACTAACATATTTGGATCAAGAACAACGCAGGAGCACAAAGCACCAACGAGCTGGCCGGATGTATGGAGAACCGGGATGACTGGAAGCAACGATGGAAGGCTCGTCTGAGGACGACCTAGAGAGCATAGTCGAAATCCAAGAGGTATGTAGATTTGCGGCAAACACCTCCTAAGAATTGACGGCCGATAGTCGCTGGTCCCAAAGGCTGAGAATATTCTACTCCAGCACAAGCAGCAGGAGTGTTTCCCCAATGAATGGCAGCTGCTACCAAGTGGTAGTCGTCTCATTACTCTCACCCAGAGTTGGACAAGGAGCTGCTACCAAGTGGTAGTCGTCTCATTACTCTCACCCAGAGTTGGACAAGGAGCTGCTACCAAGTGGTAGTCGTCTCATTACTCTCACCCAGAGTTGGACAAGGAGCTGCTACCAAGTGGTAGTTGTCTCATTACACTCACCCAGAGTTGGACAAGGAGCTGCTACCAAGTGGTAGTCGTCTCATTACTCTCACCCAGAGTTGGACAAGGAGCTGCTACCAAGTGGTAGTCGTCTCATTACTCTCACCCAGAGTTGGACAAGGAGCTGCTACCAAGTGGTAGTCGTCTCATTACTCTCACCCAGAGTTGGACAAGGAGCTGCTACCAAGTGGTAGTCGTCTCATTACTCTCACCCAGAGTTGGACAAGGAGCTGCTACCAAGTGGTAGTCGTCTCATTACACTCACCCAGAGTTGGACAAGGAGCTGCTACCAAGTGGTAGTCGTCTCATTACTCTCACCCAGAGTTGGACAAGGAGCTGCTACCAAGTGGTAGTCGTCTCATTACTCTCACCCAGAGTTGTACAAGGAGCTGCTACCAAGTGGTAGTCGTCTCATTACTCTCACCCAGAGTTGGACAAGGAGCTCAACTCATCTCAGTTGGAGCGCAGCTATGACACTCAACAGCCCTTAGATCCCACCCCATTCGACTGGTATCACCCCATATAATCGGCAAAATCATCTGTTATCAGCACGTTTGAATGGGGCCAGAATGTCCATACTGGCATCCTCACCACATACCCTGGTCAAGGTTTCCCCCTGGTGGACGTGTCATTTTGGTGCATGATGGAACTAGGAGCTACTAATATATACTATTCTCTGTCTATCAGGACGTAACTCGAACGGCGCTGAGTCGGGTCTGGTGGCCTTCGCAACGCTCGGCACGGCGACTCGCTCGGCCAGCGCCTCGCTCGGCGGTGCCTCACGTAGCTCATGGCCACCAGACACGGCGCGCCTCCGTCAGGACATCAGTGATAATGACAATGCTACAATCGCAGACAATGACATACTGAACAGTGAGGATGCCAGTATGGACATTCTGGCCCCATTCAAACGTGCTGATAACGGATGATTTCGCCGATTATATGGGGTGATACCAGTCGAATGGGGTGCAGATCCTAAACATAAGATCACAACACAGCTCCTCATTCAGCATCATGACCTGATCCTAAACATAAGATCACAGCACAGCTCCTCATTCAGCATCATGACCTGATCCTAAACATAAGATCACAACACAGCTCCTCATCCAGCATCATGACGACCAGCTCCATCACCCAGGAAGTCAACGTGTTTTTGCTGAACTGAGGCGGAATTATTGGATCCTCTGAGGAAGAGAAGCTGTTCGACGCCATCAGCAGTGTTGTGTCGGATGATGGAAGTGGCGAGGGAAACCGCAGGTACCCCAAATGGCAGATCTTCCCCCAGCCCGGTAGAAGAACAGGTAGAAGAACTGAGGAGAGATGGGGCATCATCTTCAAGTGCATGACCACCAGAGCACTGCACTTGGACTTCCTCTCAGGTATCGACACAAGATTTTCCAGATTGGCTCTGAGGTTTGTTGCTCGCTGCAGACAACAACAGGAGGCACTGCTCTGAAGGAAGTCCAGGACTTCAAGTACCTGGGCGGTACTCAACTGAGCAAGACCTGAAAGTGAGGAAGGCAATTGCATGGAGGGCCCTGAACGGCATGACCAGTGAACAACCAGTGAACAACCTCCCCTGTCAAATAAAACTCAGCTTCTTCTATGCAACGGTAGAGTCTGTTCTTCTATATGGCATTGAATGCTGGACTCTGAAGCCTCCAGAACCTCAACATCAATGATGGTCCCTTCACGGTCAGTGAGTTAGCCAGGGCGAGAGAGGATAAAAGTGCTGGGCTTACTAACTACCTCCTAAAATGTCTCAAATTCAGCCTTGCTACGCTTCTCTTGTAGCGGGGGTACTGGTCTCACAGCACCCCCCAAAAGGCATAAATCCATCACAAATAATCCCGACCTCACACACATGCACGTATGGTATGAGGCTCCTCTGCTGAGCCTTGTCTGGCGTGCACACACATTATGTTTTATGAAATATGCCATTAATACATTATAATTTTATGCTATGACACCTGTGACTCATTCTGTATCCCAGAGACACACCATTTGTGGTGACTGAAACTAACCCTGAGCAGCCCTAATTAAAACCATTTTATCCACCTCTGTAAAAAGGAATGACACACACTGTATAAAGAACACACACCGTTACCCGCCTCTGATAGCCTGCTTGTACGAGGCTATCAGGAGCTAAAAGTATCCTGTCTGTAGAGAGAAATATCATATCATATGTACACGAGTTCTCAGTTGGGTGCAACCTTTCTGCTTCAGACTAGCCGGGTCACGCGGATCGCATCAACGCGGCTCGCATCAACCCGTACAGAGCACAGGAAAGCAAGGGGTTAAACTATGAGAGGCAGTATGTATCTCCCATACAGCTAGCCTACCTCTGAAGGCTCTACTGAGCCGTTGAGTTGAGTATGTATCTCCCATACAGCTAGCCTACCTCTGAAGGCTCTACTGAGCCGTTGAGTTGAGTATGTATCTCCCATACAGCTAGCCTACCTCTGAAGGCTCTACTGAGCCGTTGAGTTGAGTATGTATCTCCCATACAGCTAGCCTACCTCTGAAGGCTCTACTGAGCCGTTGAGTTGAGTATGTATCTCCCATACAGCTAGCCTACCTCTGAAGGCTCTACTGAGCCGTTGAGTTGAGTATGTATCTCCCATACAGCTAGCCTACCTCTGACGGCTCTACTGAGCCATTGAGTTGAGTATGTATCTCCCATACAGCTAGCCTACCTCTGAAGGCTCTACTGAGCCGTTGAGTTGAGTATGTATCTCCCATACAGCTAGCCTACCTCTGACGGCTCTACTGAGCCGTTGAGTTGAGTATGTATCTCCCATACAGCTAGCCTACCTCTGACGGCTCTACTGAGCCGTTGAGTTGCGGCCAACCTTGACCTCGTTGGTAGAGTGTTGTCCTATACGGCGGTGAATGCTGGACCCTGAAGCCAACCCTGCAGAAGTCTCTAGACGGGGCTACACCAGGATGCTGGACCCTGAAGCCAACCCTGCAGAAGTCTCTAGACGGGGCTACACCAGGATGCTGGACCCTGAAGCCAACCCTGCAGAAGTCTCTAGACGGGGCTACACCAGGATGCTGGACCCTGAAGCCAACCCTGCAGAAGTCTCTAGACGGGGCTACACCAGGATGCTGGACCCTGAAGCCAACCCTGCAGAAGTCTCTAGACGGGGCTACACCAGGATGCTGGACCCTGAAGCCAACCCTGCAGAAGTCTCTAGACGGGGATACACCAGGATGCTGGACCCTGAAGCCAACCCTGCAGAAGTCTCTAGACGGGGCTACACCAGGATGCTGCATTCAGTACTCAACATCAGCAACAGCACACATGTTACCAACACAAATCTGTATGATGGAATGCCAAGGGTGAGCCAGAAAATACAGCCAGCAGAATGAGACTAGCAGGACTCTGCCAGAGACACCAGGAGAATGAGACTAGCAGGACTCTGCCAGAGACACCAGGAGAATGAGACTAGCAGGACTCTGCCAGAGACACCAGGAGAATGAGACTAGCAGGATACTGCCAGAGACACCAGGAGAATGAGACTATAGCAGGACACTGCCAGAGACACCAGGATAAGGAGACTATAGCAGGACACTGCCAGAGACACCAGGAGAATGAGACTAGCAGGACACTTCCAGAGACACCAGGAGAATGAGACTAGCAGGACACTTCCAGAGACACCAGGAGAATGAGACTATAGCAGGACACTGCCAGAGACACCAGGATAATGAGACTATAGCAGGACACTGCCAGAGACACCAGGAGAATGAGACTAGCAGGACACTGCCAAAGACACCAAGAGCTCCCAGCCAGCAAACTGGTGCTGTGGGAACCAACACACGAGGTTCACGAGGTCACGAGGACGTCCCTTACTAACATATGTGGATGTACTCAAGAACGACGCAGGAGCGCAAAGCACCAACGAGCTGGCCGGATGTATGGAGAACCGGGATGACTAGAAGCAACAATGGAGGGCTCGTCTGAGGACGACCTTGAGAGAGAGAGAGCAGAAAGCCTTCTGATTTACCCTCCAACTGGGGTACAAACTTCAAGGGAGGAGAGCGAGAGCTACAGGAGACATTCTCTTCTCTGCAGCCAGACATACCAGCCCAGCTTTCATCTCAACAGGTCGAGTTCCGCTTCAACTCCACCAACCCCCCCCCCCCCCCCCCCCCCCCCCCATTTCTGCAGCTGTTTGGAGTGAGAAATAAGGTCCTTAAAAGGGGCTTGTAGCAATTTATTAGACCTACTTGTTAAGTTGCTATTTACAGTAAATGCCATGATGTGATAATGGGCCTAATATTGCCTATCATTTTGTTATGAAACCCCTCTGGCGTCTCACATTTTGTTTTAAAGTTCTATTTGGTCATGGGTGGTATGGCTGACTTAGCCTAGGGGATATTTATCTTGTTATTTTAACGGGCTTAGAACCATATTTAGCAGGAAAAGATAAAAGAGAGAGCTTTACAACAGAAGGCCAACCATTAGGGGACTAACTATTAGGGCATTTGATGCTGATGCCTGTCAGTCACAATGTGGGACAGACAGGGTCTCAACTTGAACACTGATGCCTGCCAGTCACAATGTGGGACAGGGTCTCAATTTGAACACTGATGCCTGCCAGTCACAATGTGGGACAGACAGGGTCTCAATTTGAACACTAATGCCTGCCAGTCACAATGTGGGACAGGGTCTCAATTTGAACACTGATGCCTGCCAGTCACAATGTGGGACAGACAGGGTCTCAATTTGAACACTGATGCCTGTCAGTCACAATGTGGGACAGACAGGGTCTCAATTTGAACACTGATGCCTGCCAGTCACAATGTGGGACAGACAGGGTCTCAACTTGAACACTGATGCCTGTCAGTCACAATGTGGGACAGACAGGGTCTCAATGTGAACACTGATGCCTGCCAGTCACAATGTGGGACAGACAGGGTCTCAATTTGTGGGACGCCTGAAATGTTTGGGAAATGAGGGACGGTCCCTCGCAAAGGGGGACATCTGGTGACCCTAGGTACTGTGCATGGGGGAGGTGTACTGGAAATACAAAGGTTGAAAACCTGATTTAAGCGATTCTATTTTATGAACATTCAGTATTTTGTGAGGACTACACTATGCGTTGTAGCCTATTGTGTTATTATTGACTAATGTTAATCTTCAAAATAGGATATATCTTATACTAATACTGTTCACAGTCATATATTAAGTCCAATACCTGTATTGGCCTAATTAAATTAGTTTAAATGCATCATTGTATGTATTTATTTCTAAAACGTGACTAAAGAAAATGACGTAGAGTTCTCTGAACAGGACTAACTATTGGCCTATAGGGGGAGCTGTGTCCTGATCCAAGACATCCAGGGGTTTAAATCAAATGCTGGTACGACCTACGCTTCTACAAAGATAGGTCATAATGTGAAACAGACACCATGAGGCCTTGAAAAACCTGGAGATAGTACAATAAAACAAACATCTCTGTCCAGATGGTTTCATGACTCACCCTCGTCAGCCTTGTCAGTCGAGTCTTGTGATGGACGTTCAGCTCCTGGATAAGGAGAGGAGGATGATGAAGTGAGCTCTGTGACATTGTGATATTTATGTAATGTTGTCTATTGTAGGCTCCCTAGACTTCTCAAAACAAACTGGTCAGGCTCCTACTTGGCCTCACTCCCTGAACCCACCTCACCCCTGCCCACTTTGACAGGCTGGAATGGCTTAGGGTCGATGACATAGTACAGCATCTTGCAATGGGTCTGGTCCACAAGATTCGATACACATTAAGATACCCATGTGCCCGTCTAGATACTTCCTTAATGTCAACGAAGTCCACACCCACAACACCACCACAACCCAGATTCGGCACAAACAAGGGACTAAATTAATTTTTACTCCTATGCCACCAAAATGTCAAACGTCATTAAGACATGTGAATCCCTTGACTCCTTCAAAACCACTCCCAAAGGCCCCCCCACCCCCTTTCCCCCTTACTGTATATGTTTATTTTTCCTCTTTTGCCTCCTTACATGATTTCCTGTTTTTTATATAAAAGTGTATATTTGTACGTCTCTAAATGTTCTGATGAATTGAAAATGGTGGACCCTGTTTATCAGTGTGTCGTGCACAGTTAACAGTCTTTGTATTGAGTTGTGCTTTCATGTGAAATGTAGCCATTCTGCAAAATGTTAATCAATCAACATTGTTAATTACCTTGCTGTGTAGTAGTGGTGACAGTGATGTTGAGTGAATTGATGTTACATCCAGATAAAACAGGAGCAACCGCTACACTTCCACCATGTGCTTCATTAATGGCTCCAGCAGGGGGCACTGGAGAAGCTGCACAATACAAAGAAACATATTAGTGTTACAAATTACCGCAGGCAGCCAGGCAATATCTGTGAATTTGCACCAACCACTTCCGGCCCACACAGCCCAATACAACGAGAGGAGCAAAACGTTTTACGAGCAGCAGCCGACATGTGTTAGGTTTCACATAAGCGGTAATATGGCTGGCACGATGCGATCAGAAATCACTGTTTACATCTGAACGTCAGGCGGTTTGGACTAAAACAACAACTTTGGAGTATTTTTCGGAGAAAACGAGCAGCAAAGAACCGACAATGAGTGGATCCTTATGGGAGGCGCGCGCATTGTTCCTCACGATGGGAAGAACGTAGGCACTGTCTAGCAGCCTGGGGGCGCTGTCTAGCAGCCTGGGGGCCTGTCTAGCAGCGCTGTCTAGCAGCCTGGGGGCCTGTCTAGCAGCCTGGGGGCCTGTCTAGCAGCCTGGGGGCCTGTCTAGCAGCCTGGGGGCCTGTCTAGCAGCGCTGTCTAGCAGCCTGGGGGCCTGTCTAGCAGCCTGGGGGCCTGTCTAGCCTGTCTAGCAGCCTGTCTAGCAGCCTGGGGGCCTGTCTAGCAGCCTGGGGGCCTGTACAGCAGCATGGGCAGTATGGAAGGTTAGTGTTGAGATTCGGCTGCATGGTACTAATATAACCCTTACTACACGCCATCTGACGGGTATGGCAACCTTCGGGGTTAAATCTTAACCCGTCATCTGACGGGTTCCGAAGCGTTTTGGCGACATGAGTGTTAAAACAATTGTTTTGGCTGGCAATATGATGATAACACCTTAAAGCAGTTACAACATGCATTTTAAAACAGTTAATATTTCATAGAATATTGTCTATGTCCCTCAAACTTATTTCTAATGGTTTGAGCCTCAATCACCTCTGATTAGGGTTTAATGCCGGAATCCCGGGATTTCGGGCCTCCCGGGAATAGGGCACGCAATTTCCCGCCCGGAAATTTCTTCGGGACCCGTTGTCACGGAGTTTTTTTTTTTCTTGTAGGGAAATTACACTAAAGGAGTTTTCACACAGTGCGCGTTCTTTCCCCTTATCTATGAGTGATCAAATGTCCAATCTGAACCCTCCCATCATTTTCAAATGTTTGATATTTATATGGAATTATGGATTACACTCGAGGGCTGCAAGCCTGCAACGGGAACTGGAGCCAGCGGGACCCAACGTAAATGTTGGCGGCGCGGGCGGTATTTAAATAGCCTACCTGCGGGCGGGCAGGCACGGCCGCCGGCCGGTCAAGATGAAATCAGTGGGACCCCGCGAATCCTGCATCCTCCCGCAATTAATCAGATAGGCCTACAGAGTTTATATACATACTTTAGCAAAATATGAATGTCTGACAGACATCTTCAGGCTGCACGCTCCCAAAGCTGCTGCACCTGTCAATCATTAGCCTAATCAGTCACTCTGTGAGAATTGTGTGTATTACGGACGGAGCGAGGAGTTTCCTTTCCCTGTGATGGACATTGTCACTTCTAAACCCCTTTTTGCTTTTGCCTGCATGTGTACAGCAATAACGTGAAACGGAACACAAACAAAGATGAGTAGGCTACAATTTGTTTTATAATAACCACCAGCACGCAGTGTCTCTCTCTCTCTCCCTCTCTCTCTCTCTCGCTCTCTCTCTCTAATAATCAGTGTGCTGTGCACTGGACGTGCTGGCTAATTTAACACCCAATCGGACTTTTCATAAAGTACAAAGCGGGATGATCACATT
Source organism: Electrona antarctica (assembly GCF_951216825.1). Classification (NCBI taxonomy): domain Eukaryota; kingdom Metazoa; phylum Chordata; class Actinopteri; order Myctophiformes; family Myctophidae; genus Electrona; species Electrona antarctica. The sequence continues at coordinate 59,799,263 of NC_136811.1, read as the reverse complement.
CTCTGCAGCGGAGAAGGGGACCCACTGCATTCTCAAAGGGTGAAAGACCTAGCATGGTTAATAAACCAGACCGAATCAACCGTTGGCAAAAGAAAATGCCTGCCGGCCCGCGACAGTGTTGTGTGATATTAGTCTGGCTTATTAGCCAGGCTATGAAAGACCATGGCTAAGGTAGCCTATCTATGTGAAAGACGGGAGGTCGTTTTTTCCCCGTGCTTCGACAGTCACATTAGTGCAAACTCCTGTGTCCCTTTTTCTGAATAGCGTAGTGGCCTATAACATTATTAATATTTTAATGTAATACTTTTATTGTAGGCTATATGTTCATATTTCGTTCAAAAAAAACGTTTTAAACCAAAAAATATCACTATTCTATTGAACATATGAAGTATACATATAAATGCATTTTGGTGGGCACTTTTTTTCTTTTTTTTCTGACGGGAATTCCCGCGGGAGCCCGGGAAAAGGTCCGCAAATTCCCGGGAATTAAAATGAGCCAAATCCGGGAAACTATTAAACCCTACCTCTGATAGAACCAGTACGATACTGCCCCCTACTGTTTAACTCTGATAGAACCAGTACAATACTGCCCCCTACTGTTTAACTCTGATAGAACCAGCACGATACTGCCCCCTACTGTTTAACTCTGATATAACCAGTCCATCTTCTTTTTTTTTTGTTTTTGCTTCTGAAGCTGTTTATCATAATTTTTCGACCGCGGTCGAGATCATGGATGTCACAACGCCGCGCCAGACTTTCCGGTCCTTCATTGCCATCCCCAGTTCCTGCTTACTGATGCATGTGTCCCTAGTGATGACATCAGGGAATGACAGTTTTCTACCTCTGGTCCGCCCTGAGGCAGGACTCCAGAGAAGAAGGGAAGATATAACCTCATTGTCAGCTCTGTACCAGTGGCCGGAAAACTGTGTTCTTCTGGATCGGACTAGTGTAGAAACACGGGGAAGGTTGCCGTATAGATTAGATTAGTCGATGGGTGGACTAGTGTAGAAACACGGGGAAGGTTGCCGTATAGATTAGATTAGTCGATGGGTGGCTCTTCCAAGACAGATTCTGCGCTCCCATTAGAAGGCGGGTGTAAGTGCCATCCAACCGTTTCTCTAATTTCTTTGAAAGTGTCCATGTCTCGGAGCCATAGAGTAGAATCGGCTCAACGTCGTCCTAAATATTTTTACTTTTAACATCTTACTAAGCTGGGATGACAAGATCTTATGCATGTCATTGCAGGCTGACCAGCTGTTTTAGCTGCAGTACCACAATGTCCTGAGGTGGTTTGGGCGCTGATATGCAACTTATTTAATCTTTGAGTCATTATAATACTGATGCTAGATAAAACCAGGCTTGTTTCCATTCCATGCCAGCTTGGAAAATCAACAATGGCAGACATTGTAAACAAAGTGGAACTGAAGACTGAAGAGGTGGAGGAATTATATGAAGTAGGGTGCTACTGATGACATCACGCATATGACCAAATCAGTTGAGCTGTTCTTGAGAGTAACCCCAATATGATGAGAAAGCCTGATTATTCCAAATTGCGTATTTTGTGGGGATAGTAAAATACATAGAGGAGCCCAATAGACACTTTTTTTTTTCCCCAAAAAAAGTTGAATTGTATGTTATAGATCCTTAACTCGTTGGAGTAAATACAGAAATAATCCATCCATCCTTTCTCCTTACTGTTAGGTTACTAATTTACAAAAGGCTCCGTCCAGATTGTTTCATGACTCACCCTCGTTAACCTTCTTAGTCGAGTCTTGTGATGGAAGTTCAGCTCCTGCATAAGGAGAGGAGGATGAAGTGTGAGTGGACATGGTAGAATGGTAACTGCTGCATTTATATAGCACCTTTATCCAAGGCCCTTTTCATAGACTGTGCATTACATTCAGCCATTCACACACACACATCATCATATCATCATCATATTATAATTCTGTCTGTCTGTCTGTCTGTCTGAAACACTGTCGTAGCTCCTCACTGCCTGCACCAATCGCTCTGACTTCTCACACAGGCATTGACCATAATATTACGGAGGTCTTAACGAAGCCCCCTTTTCAATTTAACAAATTGTTGATTAATAAATAATTTATTAGTGAATTAAAAATTCCCGCCCACTTATTTGGGTATTTTTCTCTCAAAAACCGCTGGAGCTACAGTTACAACACTTGGAGGGGAGGTTCATAATAATTATTAAAATGAATGTAAAGAATTATTACATCAGTCGGCCTCATGGTGGCGCTATAACAGCCCAAAAGGCTCCGTCCAGATTGTTTCATGACTCACCCTCGTTAGCCTTGTTAGTCGAGTCTTGTGATGGAAGTTCAGCTCCTGCATAAGGAGAGGCTCCAGCAGGGGGCACTGGAGAAGCTGCACAATAAAAAGAAACATATTAGTGTTACAAATTACCGCAGGCAGCCAGGCAATATCTGTGAATTTGCACCAACCTCTTCCGGCCCAAACAGCCCAATACAACGAGAGGAGCAAAACGTTTTACGAGCAGCAGCCGACATGTGTTAGGTTTCACATAAGCGGTAATATGGCTGGCACGATGCGATCAGAAATCACTGTTTACATCTGAACGTCAGGCGGTTTGGACTAAAGCAACAACTTTGGAGTATTTTTCTGAGAAAACGAGCAGCAAAGAAACGACAATGAGAGGATCCTTATGGGAGGCGCGCGCATTGTTCCTCACGATGGGAAGAACGTAGGCACTGTCATGATATAGATATGTTCTAGCTACGTTCTTAGCTTACGCATGTTTCTTGATAAATGCTTTTTATATATGTGATGTATTCCCATGCTTTTGTTCTTGCTTAATGTAAGTCGCTCTGGATTAAGAGCGTCTGCTAAATGCCTAAATTGTAAATTGCTGTCTAGCAGCCTGGGGGCGCTGTCTAGCAGCCTGGGGGCCTGTCTAGAAGCCTGGGGGCCTGTCTAGAAGCCTGGGGGCCTGTCTAGCAGCCTGGGGGTGCTGTCTAGCAGCCTGGGGGCCTGTCTAGCAGCCTGGGGGCCTGTCTAGAAGCCTGGGGGCGCTGTCTAGCAGCCTGGAGGCCTGCCTAGAAGCCTGGGGGCGCTGTCTAGCAGCCTGGGGGCGCTGCCTAGCAGCCTGGGGGTGCTGTCTAGCAGCCTGGAGGCCTGTCTAGCAGCCTGGGGGCCTGTCTATCAGCCTGGGGGCGCTGTCTAGCAGCCTGGGGGCACTGTGTCTAGCAGCCTGGGGGCGCTGTCTAGCAGCCTGGGGGCGCTGTCTAGCAGCCTGGGGGCGCTGTCTAGCAGCCTGGGGGCCTGTCTAGCAGCCTGGCAGCCTGGAGGCGCTGTCTAGCAGCCTGGGGACGCTGTCTAGCAGCCTGGGGGCGCTGTCTAGCAGCCTGGGGGCCTGTCTAGCAGCCTGGACAGCAAGGAAGGTTAGTGTTGAGCTTTGGCTGCTTGGTATTGATATAAACCTTACAACACGCCATCTGACGGGTATGGCAACCTTCGGGGTTAAATCTTAACCCGTCATCTGACGGGTTCCGAAGCGTTTTGGCGACATGAGTGTTAAAACTCATGATAACACCTTAAAGCAGTTACAACATGCATTTTAAAACAGTTTTTAATATTTCATAGAATATTGTCTATGTCCCTCAAACTTAGTTCTAATGGTTTGAGCCTCAATCACCTCTGATAGAACCAGTACGATACTGCCCCCTACTGTTTAACTCTGATATAACCAGTATGATACTGGCATACTGCCCCCTACTGTTAACTCTGACAGAACCAGTACGATACTGCCCCCTACTGTTTAACTCTGACAGAACCAGTACGATACTGCCCCCTACTGTTTAACTCTGACAGAACCAGTACGATACTGCCCCTTACTGTTTAACTCTGATAGAACCAGTACGATACTGCCCCCTACTGTTTAACTCTGACAGAACCAGTACGATACTGCCCCTACTGTTTAACTCTGATATAACCAGTACGATACTGCCCCCTACTGTTTAACTCTGATAGAACCAGTACGATACTGCCCCCTACTGTTTAACTCTGATAGAACCAGTACGATACTGCCCCCTACTGTTTAACTCTGATAGAACCAGTACGATACTGCCCCCTACTGTTTAACTCTGATATAACCAGTATGATACTGGCATACTGCCCCCTACTGTTAACTCTGACAGAACCAGTACGATACTGCCCCCTACTGTTTAACTCTGACAGAACCAGTACGATACTGCCCCCTACTGTTTAACTCTGACAGAACCAGTACGATACTGCCCCTTACTGTTTAACTCTGATAGAACCAGTACGATACTGCCCCCTACTGTTTAACTCTGACAGAACCAGTACGATACTGCCCCCTACTGTTTAACTCTGATATAACCAGTACGATACTGCCCCCTACTGTTTAACTCTGATAGAACCAGTACGATACTGCCCCCTACTGTTTAACTCTGATAGAACCAGTACGATACTGCCCCCTACTGTTTAACTCTGATAGAACCAGTACGATACTGCCCCCTACTGTTTAACTCTGATAGAGCCAGTACGATACTGCCCCCTACTGTTTAACTCTGATAGAACCAGTACGATACTGCCCCCTACTGTTTAACTCTGGTAGAACCAGTACGATACTGCCCCCTACTGTTTAACTCTGATAGAACCAGTACGATACTGCCCCCTACTGTTTAACTCTGATAGAACCAGTACGATACTGCCCCCTGCTGTTTAACTCTGACAGAACCAGTACGATACTGCCCCCTACTGTTAACTCTGACAGAACCAGTACGATACTGCCCCCTACTGTTTAACTCTGACAGAACCAGTACGATACTGCCCCCTACTGTTAACTCTGACAGAACCAGTACGATACTGCCCCCTACTGTTTAACTCTGACAGAACCAGTACGATACTGCCCCCTACTGTTTAACTCTGACAGAACCAGTACGATACTGCCCCCTACTGTTTAACTCTGACAGAACCAGTACGATACTGCCCCCTACTGTTTAACTCTGACATAACCAGCACGATACTGCCCCCTACTGTTTAACTCTGACAGAACCAGTACGATACTGCCCCCTACTGTTAACTCTGACAGAACCAGTACGATACTGCCCCCTACTGTTTAACTCTGACAGAACCAGTACGATACTGCCCCCTACTGTTTAACTCTGATATAACCAGTACGATACTGCCCCCTACTGTTTAACTCTGATAGAACCAGTACGATACTGCCCCCTACTGTTTAACTCTGATAGAACCAGTACGATACTGCCCCCTACTGTTTAACTCTGATAGAACCAGTACGATACTGCCCCCTGCTGTTTAACTCTGACAGAACCAGTACGATACTGCCCCCTACTGTTAACTCTGACAGAACCAGTACGATACTGCCCCCTACTGTTTAACTCTGACAGAACCAGTACGATACTGCCCCCTACTGTTAACTCTGACAGAACCAGTACGATACTGCCCCCTACTGTTTAACTCTGACAGAACCAGTACGATACTGCCCCCTACTGTTTAACTCTGACAGAACCAGTACGATACTGCCCCCTACTGTTTAACTCTGACAGAACCAGTACGATACTGCCCCCTACTGTTTAACTCTGACATAACCAGCACGATACTGCCCCCTACTGTTTAACTCTGACAGAACCAGTACGATACTGCCCCCTACTGTTTAACTCTGACAGAACCAGTACGATACTGCCCCCTACTGTTTAACTCTGATAGAACCCCTACTGTTTAACACTGATAGAACCAGTACGATACTGCCCCATACTGTTTAACTCTGATAGAACCAGTACGATACTGCCCCCTACTGTTTAACTCTGATATAACCAGTACGATACTGTTTAACTCTGATAGAACCAGTACGATACTGCCCCCTACTGTTTAACTCTGATAGAACCAGTACGACACTGCCCCCTACTGTTTAACTCTGATAGAACCAGTACGATACTGCCCCCTACTGTTTAACTCTGACAGAACCAGTACGATACTGCCCCCTACTGTTTACCTCTGATATAACCAGTACAATACTGCCCCCTACTGTTTAACTCTGATAGAACCAGTCCATCTTCTTTTTTTTTTGTTTTTGCTTCTGAAGCTGTTTATCATAATTTTTCGACCGTGGTCGAGATCATGGATGTCACAACGCCACGCCAGACTTTCCGGTCCTTCATTGCCATCCCCAGTTCCTGCTTACTGATGCATGTGTCCCTAGTGATGACATCAGGGAATGAGTTTTCTACCTCTGGTCCGCCCTGAGGCAGGACTCCAGAGAAGAAGGGAAGATATAACCTCATTGTCAGCTCTGTACCAGTGGCCGGCAAACTGTGTTCTTCTGGATCGGACTAGTGTAGAGACACGGGGAAGGTTGCCGTATAGATTAGATTAGTCGATGGGTGGCTCTTCCAAGACAGATTTTGCGCTCCCATTAGAAGGCGGGTGTAAGTGCCATCCAACCGTTTCTCTAATTTCTTTGAAAGTGTCCATGTCTCGGAGCCATAGAGTAGAATCGGCTCAACGTCGTCCTAAATATTTGTACTTTTAACATCTTACTAAGCTGGGATGACCAGATCTTATGCATGTCATTGCAGGCTGACCAGCTGTTTTAGCTGCAGTACCACAATGTCCTGAGGTGGTTTGGGCGCTGATATGCAACTTATTTAATCTTTGAGTCATTATAATACTGATGCTAGATAAAACCAGGCTTGTTTCCATTTCATGCCAGCTTGGAAAATCAACAATGGCAGACATTGTAAACAAAGTGGAACTGAAGAATGAAGAGGTGGAGGAATTATATGAAGTAGGGTGCTACTGATGACATCACGCATATGACCAAATCAGTTGAGCTGTTCCTGAGAGTAACCCCAATATGATGAGAAAGCCTGATTGTTCCAAATTGCGTATTTTGTGGGGATAGTAAAATACATAGAGGAGCCCAATAGACACTTTTTTTATTTTATTTTCAAAAGTTGAATTTTATGTTATAGATCCTTAACTCATTTACTGCTGGAGTAAATACAGAAATAATCCATCCATCCTTTCTCCTTACTGTTTTTTACAAAAGGCTCCGTCCAGATTGTTTCATGACTCACCCTCGTTAACCTTGTTAGTCGAGTCTTGTGATGGAAGTTCAGCTCCTGCATAAGGAGAGGAGGATGAAGTGTGAGTGGACATGGTATAATGGTAACTGCTGCATTTATATAGCGCCTTTATCCAAGGCCCTTTTCATAGACTGTGCATTACATTCAGCCATTCACACACACATCATCATATCATCATCATATTATAATTCACTCAATGTCTGTCTGTCTGTCTGTCTGTCTGAAACACTGTCGTAGCTCCTCACTGCCTGCACCAATCGATCGGACTTCTCACACAGGCATTGACCATAATATTACGGAGGTCTTAACGAAGCCCCCTTTTCAATTTAACAAATTGTTGATTAATACATAATTTATTAGTGAATTAAAAATTCCCGCCCACTTACTTGGGAAAATGCGAAAACTCACATCAAGTATTTTTCTCTCAAAAACCGCTGGAGCTACAGTTACAACACTTGGAGGGGAGGTTCATAATAATTATTAAAATGAATGTAAATAATTATTACATCAGTCGGCCTCATGGTGGCGCTATAACAGCCCACTTTACATTTCGCCTTATAAGTCTTGCACCGTAGGTCCTAATTTACAAAAGGCTCCGTCCAGATTGTTTCATGACTCACCCTCGTTAGCCTTGTTAGTCGAGTCTTGTGATGGAAGTTCAGCTCCTGCATAAGGAGAGGCTCCAGCAGGGGGCACTGGAGAAGCTGCACAATAAAAAGAAACATATTAGTGTTACAAATTACCGCAGGCAGCCAGGCAATATCTGTGAATTTGCGCCAACCACTTCCGGCCCACACAGCCCAATACAACGAGAGGAGCAAAACGTTTTACGAGCAGCAGCCGACATGTGTTAGGTTTCACATAAGCGGTAATATGGCTGGCACGATGCGATCAGAAATCACTGTTTACATCTGAACGTCAGGCGGTTTGGACTAAAACAACAACTTTGGAGTATTTTTCGGAGAAAACAAGCAGCTAGACAGGCCCCCAGGCTGCTAGACAGCGCCCCCAGGCTGCTAGACAGCGCCCCCAGGCTGCTGTCTAGCAATGAGAGGATCCTTATGGGAGGCTCGCGCATTGTTCCTCACGATGGGAAGAACGTAGGCTCTGTCTAGCAGCCTGGGGGCGCTGTCTAGCAGCCTGGGGGCGCTGTCTAGCAGCCAGGGGGCACTGTCTAGCAGCCTGGGGGCCTGTCTAGAAGCGTGGGGGCCTGTCTAGCAGCCTGGGGGTGCTGTCTAGCAGCCTGGGGGCGCTGTGTCTAGCAGCCTGGGGGCGCTGTGTCTAGCAGCCTGGGGGCCTGTCTAGCAGCCTGGGGGCGCTGTCTAGAAGCCTGGGGGCGCTGTCTAGCAGCCTGGGGGCGCTGTGTCTAGCAGCCTGGGGGGCGCTGTGTCTAGCAGCCTGGGGGCCTGTCTAGCAGCCTGGGGGCGCTGTCTAGCAGCCTGGGGGCCTGTCTAGCAGCCTGGGGGCCTGTCTAGCAGCCTGGGGGCCTGTCTAGCAGCCTGGAGGCCTGTCTAGCAGCCTGGAGGCCTGTCTAGCAGCCTGGGGGCCTGTCTATCAGCCTGGGGGCGCTGTCTAGCAGCCTGGGGGCACTGTGTCTAGCAGCCTGGGGGCACTGTGTCTAGCAGCCTGGGGGCGCTGTCTAGCAGCCTGGGGGCGGCAGCCTGGGGACGCTGTCTAGCAGCCTGGGGGCGCTGTCTAGCAGCCTGGGGGCGCTGTCTAGCAGCCTGGGGGCCTGTCTAGCAGCCTGGACAGAAAGGAAGGTTAGTGTTGAGCTTTGGCTGCTTGGTATTGATATAAACCTTACAACCCGCCATCTGACGGGTATGGCAACCTTCGGGGTTAAATCTTAACCCGTCATCTGACGGGTTCCGAAGCGGTTTGGCGACATGAGTGTTAAAACTCATGATAACACCTTAAAGCAGTTACAACATGCATTTTAAAACAGTTTTTAATATTTCATAGAATATTGTCTATGTCCCTCAAACTTAGTTCTAATGGTTTGAGCCTCAATCACCTCTGATAGAACCAGTACGGTACTGCCCCCTACTGTTTAACTCTGATAGAACCAGTGCGATACTGCCCCCTACTGTTTAACTCTGATAGAACCAGTACGATACTGCCCCCTACTGTTTAACTCTGATAGAACCAGTACGATACTGCCCCCTACTGTTTAACTCTGATAGAACCAGTACGATAATGCCCCCTACTGTTTAACTCTGATAGAACCAGTACGATACTGCCCCCTACTGTTTAACTCTGATAGAACCAGTACGATACTGCCCCCTACTGTTTAACTCTGATAGAACCAGTACGATACTGCCCCCTACTGTTTAACTCTGATAGAACCAGTACGATACTGCCCCCTACTGTTTAACTCTGACAGAACCAGTACGATACTGCCCCCTACTGTTTAACTCTGATAGAACCAGTACGATACTGCCCCCTACTGTTTAACTCTGATATAACCAGTACGATACTGCCCCCTACGGTTTAACTCTGATAGAACCAGTACGATACTGCCCCCTACTGTTTAACTCTGATAGAACCAGTACGATACTGCCCCCTACTGTTTAACTCTGATAGAACCAGTATGATACTGCCCCCTACTGTTAACTCTGATAGAACCAGTACGATACTGCCCCCTACTGTTTAACTCTGATAGAACCAGTACAATACTGACCCCTACTGTTTAACTCTGATGGAACCAGTACGATACTGGCCCCTACTGTTTAACTCTGACAGAACCAGTACGATACTGCCCTCTACTGTTTAACTCTGATAGAACCAGTACGATACCGCCCCCTACTGTTTAACTCTGACAGAACCAGTACGATACTGCCCCCTACTGTTTACCTCTGACAGAACCAGTATGATACTGCCCCCTACTGTTTACCTCTGACAGAACCAGTACGATACTGCCCCCTACTGTTAACTCTGACAGAACCAGTACGATACTGCCCCCTACTGTTTAACTCTGACAGAACCAGTACGATACTGCCCCCTACTGTTTAACTCTGATAGAACCAGTACGATACTGCCCCCTACTGTTTAACTCTGATAGAACCAGTACGATACTGCCCCCTACTGATTAACTCTGATAGAACCAGTCCATCTTCTTTTTTTTTTTTTTTGCTTCTGAAGCTGTTTATCATAATTTTTCGACCGCGGTCGAGATCATGGATGTCACAACGCCGCGCCAGACTTTCCGGTCCTTCATTGCCATCCCCAGTTCCTGCTTACTGATGCATGTGTCCCTAGTGATGACATCAGGGAATGACAGTTTTCTACCTCTGGTCCGCCCTGAGGCAGGACTCCAGAGAAGAAGGGAAGATATAACCTCATTGTCAGCTCTGTACCAGTGGCCGGAAAACTGTGTTCTTCTGGATCGGACTAGTGTAGAGACACGGGGAAGGTTGCCGTATAGATTAGATTAGTCGATGGGTGGCTCTTCCAAGACAGATTCTGCGCTCCCATTAGAAGGCGGGTGTAAGTGCCATCCAACCGTTTCTCTAATTTCTTTGAAAGTGTCCATGTCTCGGAGCCATAGAGTAGAATCGGCTCAACGTCGTCCTAAATATTTTTACTTTTAACATCTTACTAAGCTGGGATGACCAGATCTTATGCATGTCATTGCAGGCTGACCAGCTGTTTTAGCTGCAGTACCACAATGTCCTGAGGTGGAGGGGGCGCTGATATGCAACAATCTTTGAGTCATTATAATACTGACGCTAGATAAACCTAGGCTTGTTTTCATTCCCTGCCAGCTTGGAAAATCAACAATGTAAACAAAGTGGAACTGAAGACTGAAGAGGTGGAGGAATTATATAAAGTAGGGTGCTACTGATGACATCACGCATATGACCAAATCAGTTGAGCTGTTCTTGAGAGTAACCCCAATATGATGAGAAAGCCTGATTGTTCCAAATTGCGTATTTTGTGGGGATAGTAAAATACATAGAGGAGCCCAATAGACACTTTTTTTATTTTATTTTCAAAAGTTGAATTTTATGTTATAGGTCCTTAACTCATTTACTGCTGGAGTAAATACAGAAATAATCCATCCATCCTTTCTCCTTACTGTTTTTTACAAAAGGCTCCGTCCAGATTGTTTCATGACTCACCCTCGTTAACCTTGTTAGTCGAGTCTTGTGATGGAAGTTCAGCTCCTGCATAAGGAGAGGAGGATGAAGTGTGAGTGGACATGGTATAATGGTAACTGCTGCATTTATATAGCACCTTTAGGATTGTGCATTACATTCATCCATTCACACAGCGATGGTGGAGGAAACCATGCAAGGCACCAACCTGCTCATCGGGAGCAATTAGCCCTTCGCTAAACCCCACCCCAAAAGTGGTTGTCCAATGGCAATCCAAATAGTTTAGCAACTGTTGCTATGCAGGGCAAGCTTCCGTCACTTCATAGCTGTCAGTGTTATTTTCCATGGCTGTGTTGTTGAACACACATACACAGCTTAACGTCACACATCTTAACGTCATGGCTGTGTTGTTGAACACATACACAGCTTAACGTCATGGCTGTGTTGTTGAACACATACACAGCTTAACGTCATGGCTGTGTTGTTGAACACATACACAGCTTAACGTCATGGATGTGTTGTTGAACACATACACAGCTTAACATCATGGCTGTGTTGTTGAACACACACACACAGCGTAACATCATGGCTGTGATGTTGAACACACACACACAGCTTAACATCATGGCTGTGTTGTTGAACACACACACAGCTTAACGTCACACATCTTAACGTCATGGCTGTGTTGTTGAACACACATACACAGCTTAACGTCATGGCTGTGTTGTTGAACACATACACAGCTTAACGTCATGGCTGTGTTGTTGAACACATACACAGCTTAACGTCATGGCTGTGTTGTTGAACACATACACAGCTTAACGTCATGGCTGTGTTGTTGAACACACACACAGCTTAACATCATGGCTGTGTTGTTGAAAACACACACAGCTTAACGTCATGGCTGTGTTGTTGAACACACATACACAGCTTAACGTCATGGCTGTGTTGTTGAACACATACACAGCTTAACGTCATGGCTGTGTTGTTGAACACACACACAGCTTAACGTCATGGCTGTGTTGTTGAACACACACACACAGCTTAACGTCATGGCTGTGTTGTTGAACACACACACAGCTTAACGTCACACAGCTTAACGTCATGGCTGTGTTGTTGAACACACACACAGCTTAACGTCATGGCTGTGTTGTTGAACACATGCACAGCTTAACGTCATGGCTGTGTTGTTGAACACACACACAGCTTAACGTCATGGCTGTGTTGTTGAACACATGCACAGCTTAACGTCATGGCTGTGTTGTTGAACACATGCACAGCTTAACGTCATGGCTGTGTTGTTGAACACATGCACAGCTTAACGTCATGGCTGTGTTGTTGAACACATACACAGCTGAACGTCATGGCTGTGTTGTTGAACACATACACAGCCTAACGTCATGGCTGTGTTGTTGAACACATACACAGCTGTTGTAAGTGGCGAACCAGTGACGCCCCAATGTGGCCCCAAAGATCTCCACCCCCGAGCGTCTCAGTAACGAGGACATATGTTATGCTTGTGTGACATAAAACGTGTGTTACTGTACTACTGTTTTAAATGATGTGTTCTGACCCCACATGTATTATACTCATGAAACAGTGTTTTTTGCAAGGCAGCCGATGGGTTAAATCTATGCATTCATTACATTATTGCAGTCGCTGTATATTGTGTTTCTCCTATAGCAGCAGAGTTGAATAATGAACTGTAGTAACCCAGAAACGCGTTCACGCTGTTGACCTTGGCTAGAAATGAACTGAAGGAACTCTTTACACGTTCACGCTGGACAGATGCGTGTCCACGGACGTGTTTGCTCGTGCCCCTTGCTATGATCACGCCTGGACAGGGTCATATCTCTAAAAATGACGCTATGTGAACCGAGGTGTTAAAAGTATGAACGTGCCTTTGTTCAGTCAGAAGACTTTTGCTTGCGCACCTCTAAGCTTTATCTCCCACTCAACCAGAATAGGGAGTTGCGCTTGTTAATATTTTTGCAGGCTGACTGAGTCCTCTGCCTCCTATATTTTTACTATTTTGTAAATTCATTTGATTTGACTTGAATAAACCTATTTTTTATAATTCAGTGTAATCTACGATGGCCTCCTGTGTTATTGATTACCCAATAATACAGTATGTCCGTTGTCTGTGTTTTTCCTGTCACTCCGTGGGGTAAGTTTAGTTTGATTTAACAACTGAATTCTTAGTGATAGCCTGCCAGTGTTTAGACGGCAAGGTATGGGGATCCGGGCACGCCCCGATCCGCAAGTACAGGAATGGTTATTTTGATGATGATGGCTCGCCACCTCTCTCAATCCTTCCACGGACGGAAAGGGAGGACAGGCTGCATGAAGAGGCTCGCATACGTTGCCAGTCCAAAGAGGTCAAAGTGGCTATATTTCAACGTCTCAGTGGAGCCGGTTGAAGTACATTGGCCACGCATGTATACTGTGTTTTAACATTTAACCCCTTGCGTCCCTATATTCTATACGGGTTCATGCAGGCGGAACAATGTGATAATTGTATGCTATGACCTGACCAGTCTGAGGCGCGCTATCTCTTCACGAGAGTTCGCGCAGTGCACATACAAGTGGAAAAGCAGCTATAAATCTCTGTCTCATAAAAGCCATAGATTAAAAGTTGCGAGTGTGTTTATATATCTTCCACTGTATCCCTCAATCCCTGACGCCTCATACAAGTGAGCTCGGGACGAGCGGACGTGTGGGAGACATAGGGAGTCTCCCGTGCTGGCTTTGATGCCCGCGCCGGGACTTTACGCACACTGCATAAACTTGTGCTTGTGAACGTGATACAGATAGGATAGTTTTAAGGTTTTAATTAGGGTCACTCCTGATAGCCTCGTACAAGCAGGCCATCAGCGGTGGGTAACGGAGTGTGTGTACTTTACACAGTGTGTTAGTCTTGTGTCGCACAAATGGTGTGTCTCCGGGCTACAGAATGAGTCAAAGGTGTTATAGCATGATATTATAAGTTATTAATGGCATATTTAATGAAACATAATATTGTGTGCACGTCACACAACAGCTCTGTAGGGGAGCTATACAGTACTAAGATGTACATGTATGGACGGAAGCCACTTGTAATGGGTTTATCTTTTGAAGAGGTGTTTTTAACACCTTAGCTACTAGTGATTTGTAGCACAGCTATTTGAGACGAAGAGAAGACCGTGAAAGTCCTGGCGTACTGGGCTACTATACTGCTTAGCACACAGAAGTAGACCAGTGTTCAGGCGGAGAGGGTGATGAGAGCCAGCTCTCTTTTACATGGCGTCCCTGTTTTGGATTCAGTGAATCTGAGGCTCTCCCGGTATATTACAAGCCGTGTGTTGAAACCAATGTAAGGGACTTGAGCAAAGAACTTGAACATGAATACTGGTTGGCTTGAGCTTGAATTCTAGAACACAGGTGTTCTGAATTCTGTAATTTAACCAGTGTTCTGAGTTCTGAGTCCCTGGTTTTGACATATCCCCTACAGAGAAGTGTTTGCGTTGTTATTCTAGCTTGTGTGTTTGGAGCTACCTTGTACTGGGAGTTGACATCCGATAGAGCATCCTTCCTAATAGGTGTGAAACAGAGGCTGGCACGCGCAGCCAGCGGCCGAGTAGTGGCACAAACATCTCTGTGAGGGACACAACATAACTGCTCTGGACCACATGATAGGCTAGTAATAATAAATGCGGGCGCGAAAGGGTAGAAATTATCACTTTTCCAGATTTTCATATTTGAAGGTGAGTGAATTAAAGAGTGAATTGTATCACTCGACCCCCCTCTCCGTGAGCGGGCAAGGGTCAGTGAGAAAGAGGCCCACGGTATAACGACGGCTTCAAAGTGTACAAGCCCAGGCTGTGAATAAATCACCCGGCTGCCGCTGCTGTCCGAAAAACTGTATGTGGAAAGGGTGCCTGCTATTTCTCGTTTAACCCTTCGACTCCCGGGCCTCACAAGGGTCCTGGATGAACGGTCAGACAAGACAGAGAATTGCATGGTACTACCGTCCGCACAGCCTACAAGACAACAGATCTTACACACAGTAAAAACAAGTGTTCATGTATATGTCATATGTCTGGTGTTCAGTGACATTATTAATGACCCCTCTATATTGAGCGGCCGTTAAGGGAGTGAACAGGAGTGTGTTAGTAGAAGCTTTAATTGGTGTAAGTGTCTCTGAGTTCTGAGTCCCTGGTTTTGACATATCCCCTACAGAGAAGTGTTTGCGTTGTTATTCTAGCTTGTGTGTTTGGAGCTACCTTGTACTGGGAGTTGACATCCGATAGAGCATCCTTCCTAATAGGTGTGAAACAGAGGCTGGCACGCGCAGCCAGCGGCCGAGTAGTGGCACAAACATCTCTGTGAGGGACACAACATAACTGCTCTGGACCACAAGATAGGCTAGTAATAATAAATGCGGGCGCGAAAGGTTAGAAATCCAACCTGTTTGGGGCATCGGTGTAGGAACCGGTGGTTTTAGTAGACTCAGTGGATTTGGTGGTTATAGTGCCAACCCCCGCCTCTTTAACAAGGCCGGGGGACACGAGCCGTGGCCAACGCCGGCGGCCCCACATGCACTGACGGATGTGGGGCGACCGTTCTAAGGACGGGGGAATGCTACATGGTGGGACTTTGGTGGTCACCGGAGCCCGTGCTCTGGAGGCATACAGCGACCGAACGGTCGCCAGTATTGACTTGCTTGACTGTCCCCCCCACGCCTCCCCCTGCTGGGAAAGAACGAGCACTGTTGGCATGTTGTCCCACACTGTGCGAATATGCTGACGGAAGTGGATGGTAATGATACCTTGTGGCTGCAGTGACTATCACTCCGGTCAGGAGCTATCCATCTATAGGTTACTTTAGTGACCTCGGTTAATTGACTGAATGGAACGATGACAGTCGCTTATGAGTATGCGCCATAAGTGATTGTCGGAGTGAAGTGAAGTTGGATTGACTCAGGGTTACTTTAGTAACCTCGGTTAATTGGCTGACTGGTGCGATGAGGATCGGTTATGGCGCATACCCATAGGCGATCGTCTGAGTGACATGACGTTGAATTAACTGCTGTTTCACGGAAGCACTATAGCAGGAATTAGGTAGCCTGAGGACCGTTATACTCGTGCCTGACCAAGGCTGCGTATGATACACTCAGGGAAGTCTAATGTGGCGCTACTAGCTTTCCAGCTGATGCCCCACGGGCCTCTCATGCGCCGATCTCCGCAAGCCCCCGCAGGGGCCCTGGGAGAACTGGCTGTTGGAGGAAGCACTCCAGGCCACCAGGACCACTCGCCTCACGGCGACTGGGTTACAGTGGCCATGGATAGGACAGCTGCAGCTGACTCTCTGGCCCTCGGTCACACGGCCGGGCGTCACCAGGAGAGACTTGGCTACACGGCCTTCACAGGCTCAGTAGTGGGTGTCAGGGTGTCCGGGCGGATGCCCCTGGCACCTGACCCCGTTTGACCCCGCGGTTCGACCCAGGCACATACATGAGTTAGGCCTCCATCCTGCACCGACGGCAGTGCGCCCATGGTGCCGTGCGGGACATAACCCTTGCGGGGGTGCCGTATGGGACATAACTCAGGAGGAGAGGCCATGTGGGCTATAATAGCCCTACGTAGTTGGCCTGGGACCATGCACGTGTGTTTAGGTGCCCCTGCAGCAAGACCATACGTACTCCCAAGGTGAGAACGCACGCCATGGTGGCCTGCGGGAATCACCGGGGATATGCTCTTACTCGAGGCACCGAGACACGTGGCCCGAGACCCAGGGAAGGTGGCCGTCTCCGTCAGCGGACCGCACTTTTCCATGGTCACATAGGGGGGCGTTGAACGCAACCACTTAGAGGGGCCGCAACGCCTGTGGTTGTGGACAATGACCCGGAGTCGATGCAGGTGTTTCCAATGGTACCGCCCGCCAGCTCGACCGTAGCTATGCACTTATGTAGTGCCCTGGGAGGGGGCCGACGAAGGCCTCCTCCATGTGGACAATGCATCCTACTTCAGAGCTGGACCCGTGCCGACAGTACTCGTAGATAGGGGAACCCAGGCTATCTGGACAGTACCGTATCAGCCAAGTACTTGTACGTACGGTGTGGCCGAGCGTGCGGTACGCAAGGTCAGGTTAGACTGTACTGATAGGGGAGCGCTCCTGGTTTTATCCTGGTTTTGGTCCTGCCCATGCACGGTATGCGACCTGCGGGTTGCTGTTCAGCGCCGTGTTGGGCCATGTAGGCTAGCCAAGATTCGACCGGTCTATGCAACAATGCATGACCAGGGAGGCGTGTAATGGGTACTTGCCGATCGCCGGTTTTGGCAAGGAGCCCATGGCATGGATTTGATGGAACCTCACCAGGCAGCGCCTGGTCTGGGACTTTCTCGCCGACGACCGCCCGGCTCCGTTAGGACCCAGGGCCGTCAGGCTGGCATTAGGTTTGTGCGGAGTCCGAGAGACAGGAAGGTCCCGATACCGGACCGCACTGACGCACGGGCTCGGTTCCAATCCCATGCTCTGACGGCGCGCCGTGACCTCGAAACACGGGTCCCGACTGTGCCAATGGCAGTCAGGCCTTCGCTGGGCATGGGAGGAATATCGCTCGGATGTAGGGACAGGAAATGCTGGCAACCGTGCCTCTGTCTGTCCTACGTGTTTTCATCGGCAGAGGTGAAATTCGCTGCTGAAGAACAAATCCTATACGGGGCCTTCAGAGTTCTGAACGCCCTCAAGGATCTGGCTCGGGAGACCGGGATCTATGTCATCACAGACTTCTCCGCTCTCCTGGCGGCCTCGAAAGGGTCGATCAAGGGGTCCTGGGTTAAGTTCATACCCCCGGACCAGAGGATTCCACCCGAACCGGAGCCAGCATATTCCACGCCAAGGGAATGCTGGTGGTTCCTGTTCACTGACGGGAGTCACCGGAAGGGTGACGGCGACCGGTCCGAATGGGCCTATGTCCTCAGCGCTCACGAGAAGACAGTTGAGTCTGCTTCTGGATGGCCTGAGGACACCACACAAACCGCTGTGGCGGCGGCCATATTGTCTCTTCCTGGACCAAGGGTGGATCCCTTCAGGTCCCGGACGTGGAGGCCGGTCGCTACGTTACAGGCATGCACAGTGGCCTAGGCCACGTGGGCTATGCGCGCAGGTTACGGTGTAACCTGCGTAACCTGTGACCCTGAACAGAAGGTGCTCGACATATCCTCACTGTCCCCCTTCTCACACGATTCCGCCATAGCGAGAAGGGGAGGGGGAGGACCAGTGATGGACGACCGTGTCTATGAGGGGACAGGTGTTACTCCCCCTGAAGTCCCCCACAATATCAGTATCATCCTTGCAACGATGAAACTGACAGTAAAACGCCACACTCACGGCTATGGCCCTGGTGGTGATTTTAGACCTCGCAAGAACCCTAGCGTACCCCCGAATGCGGATACAATGGGAGTACTTAACCCCTACCCTGAACATCCGGGAAGGTGGTCTGCTCGGATACCTTACGGTCGTAGGTTTCCTGCAATGAATTGGACGGAACGATACACAGACACATTGGGAATCGCTTCGAAATGCTGAGAGTGGCACCCCTCCGTTAGAGAAGGTCGGCTCGCCCTCTCAGTGTACTCCCTATGATACTGAAATCGACTGTCAAGCCACAAACCCTGCGTTCTGTGACTCGCACCTCATGTGGTCTGAGCTCACGACACAAAAGGGTGGAGTAGTTAAAAGACTGTTAGATTATCAGGTGAAAGCAATTGGTGTGAACGGTCTATGTGGCGAGGTCGCCCAAACGCTAAAGAGCGCACGGGGACCCAGAACCATGTTCGCCTGTCTGACTGTGACCACACACTTCTGCTACATCCCCCAGTGGGAACCCTGGGAGTGTCCAACTGGTCTATGACCTGGTTTAACAGGACCAAGGCCATAGAGTTGGCGAACAGTCAGAAATTGTGGTCAGTAGTAACTCCGGAAGCTGCCCGAATGGTCTCAACCGTAACCAAAATGACCCATCAAACGAAGATAGAGAGCTGAACGCTTTCCTACACCTCGTGGCAGTAGAGGCCTCTATGGAGCCCTCGCCGGGAAACGCGGTGCTCATTACCACTGACCGCTGCATCACTTGAGCCACCTGGTTCTGAGCAGCTAACGCGCGAACGGCTAGCCGCTGGGTCCCCACAGTCCCCAGTTCATAAATGGCTCCCTTGGGTCCTCGCTAAGACTAGGCCAGGACCCTAGGACCCTGGCTCTATCCCCCTGACCTGCCTCAATGAAGCTATGGCAGGAGGTCTGTCGCTGGTCACGTTTGAAATACCTGTGGTCGACGCAGAGCTAGTAGACAAACTCACCGACCCATTTGGGATTCAGGTTATGACTGACTGGCTGCACGGCGTTGAAGGTGGCTTGATCGTGACAGACAGGCTGCGGTGAGACTGAAACATGAAGTCGTTTCTCCAGAACTATTGGGTTAAGACCTGATGGTAGCGGTACACTGGAGGAACCTGCACCATGCCGGTTCGATGTCTGGTCTCGGCTACGAAGGTCCTAATCCCCAACCGCACACCTCTATAAACCCACCAAAAGGCTCCTTGTGGACCCTGGGCGCTCCTCCGCCTTTGCTGTTAACACAAAAAACAGCAGATGGGGTTTAAGGCGGGATCAGACCTGGTGTTATGCTAAGGATGCGTATCCTCAGACTCATGTGGACGAGGCCACGTCAACCATGGTTGATCTGGCCACCACTGGGAGGGTCACTCACGTCGGCAACCAGACATGAGTGACGGGGAGAACAATGCCTCCTAAGCAGACGTGGGATCTTGGCATCGACATGGACAAGATCCTAGATCGGTATTACACATCGCGGAATCCACCCCCCAACCAGGGGCGTGGGCTAACGGTTCAAGGGGGTACCAAAGTACAGCGGAGTGCTTTGATCCGTGCTACCCCTGGCCCATCGGAGCGCTACTGGTCACGCGTAACTGTCATCGGGCCACGCCTTCTGATGCGATCGGCGGACGTCGGGCCACGACAACGTACGAGGGCCGCACTCTGAAGTGTGGGACGGCTATTAATTATAATGAGCTGTACACTGAACATATCTCCTAACTCGTTGGAGTTATGTGAACGCTAAGTTCTGTAATGAGATGCGGCTAGCAACTAACCTATTTGTCGAATGTAAGGTCTACAAGAGGCTTGCGGCGGTATTCGGACAAGGTGGCGATAACCTTGACTATCACCCCCCGTAGGAGGGCCCCTTTCCCTGCTTGCAGGAGAAGCGGCGACCTTACCGACCCCGGGGAGAGATGGATGGTGAGAGAGTTCACCCTTGAGGGGGTCTGGACCCTTAGGGTACGTGGTCGAGTCCTTCTGGGTCCCCTGCCGGGAAACCTCGACTGCTGCTGGCCGCAGCCCCCCAATCACCCTGCTTGATCGTGACGGGCGCCAGATGTCACACGCCGGACTCACCGATCCCTGCACCTGGGATAACATCGTGAGCTACGATCTCGGCATGAGGCCCATGATGACCCCCTTCAATCCGATGGACTGACGTGCGAAGATGGACCTGGAGTTGTGCTCCGAGCTCAGGGCTCAAATCCGTAATCCGCTCGCATCGCTGGTGCAAGTGCGGATGAAGACGGGCTGATGAGATGACATCACCATACTTGGCCCCTGTCCCAAACCCAGAGACATGCGGTACCGTCGGGGCCTACAGGTCACCAGGAAGAGGACCGAAGAACCAGGAGATCGTGCGGCCAGAGGGGATGTTGTAAGTGGCGAACCAGTGACGCCCCAATGTGGCCCCAAAGATCTCCACCCCCGAGCGTCTCAGTAACGAGGACATATGTTATGCTTGTGTGACATAAAACGTGTGTTACTGTACTACTGTTTTAAATGATGTGTTCTGACCCCACATGTATTATACTCATGAAACAGTGTTTTTTGCAAGGCAGCCGATGGGTTAAATCTATGCATTCATTACATTATTGCAGTCGCTGTATATTGTGTTTCTCCTATAGCAGCAGAGTTGAATAATGAACTGTAGTAACCCAGAAACGCGTTCACGCTGTTGACCTTGGCTAGAAATGAACTGAAGGAACTCTTTACACGTTCACGCTGGACAGATGCGTGTCCACGGACGTGTTTGCTCGTGCCCCTTGCTATGATCACGCCTGGACAGGGTCATATCTCTAAAAATGACGCTATGTGAACCGAGGTGTTAAAAGTATGAACGTGCCTTTGTTCAGTCAGAAGACTTTTGCTTGCGCACCTCTAAGCTTTATCTCCCACTCAACCAGAATAGGGAGTTGCGCTTGTTAATATTTTTGCAGGCTGACTGAGTCCTCTGCCTCCTATATTTTTACTATTTTGTAAATTCATTTGATTTGACTTGAATAAACCTATTTTTTATAATTCAGTGTAATCTACGATGGCCTCCTGTGTTATTGATTACCCAATAATACAGTATGTCCGTTGTCTGTGTTTTTCCTGTCACTCCGTGGGGTAAGTTTAGTTTGATTTAACAACTGAATTCTTAGTGATAGCCTGCCAGTGTTTAGACGGCAAGGTATGGGGATCCGGGCACGCCCCGATCCGCAAGTACAGGAATGGTTATTTTGATGATGATGGCTCGCCACCTCTCTCAATCCTTCCACGGACGGAAAGGGAGGACAGGCTGCATGAAGAGGCTCGCATACGTTGCCAGTCCAAAGAGGTCAAAGTGGCTATATTTCAACGTCTCAGTGGAGCCGGTTGAAGTACATTGGCCACGCATGTATACTGTGTTTTAACATTTAACCCCTTGCGTCCCTATATTCTATACGGGTTCATGCAGGCGGAACAATGTGATAATTGTATGCTATGACCTGACCAGTCTGAGGCGCGCTATCTCTTCACGAGAGTTCGCGCAGTGCACATACAAGTGGAAAAGCAGCTATAAATCTCTGTCTCATAAAAGCCATAGATTAAAAGTTGCGAGTGTGTTTATATATCTTCCACTGTATCCCTCAATCCCTGACGCCTCATACAAGTGAGCTCGGGACGAGCGGACGTGTGGGAGACATAGGGAGTCTCCCGTGCTGGCTTTGATGCCCGCGCCGGGACTTTACGCACACTGCATAAACTTGTGCTTGTGAACGTGATACAGATAGGATAGTTTTAAGGTTTTAATTAGGGTCACTCCTGATAGCCTCGTACAAGCAGGCCATCAGCGGTGGGTAACGGAGTGTGTGTACTTTACACAGTGTGTTAGTCTTGTGTCGCACAAATGGTGTGTCTCCGGGCTACAGAATGAGTCAAAGGTGTTATAGCATGATATTATAAGTTATTAATGGCATATTTAATGAAACATAATATTGTGTGCACGTCACACAACAGCTCTGTAGGGGAGCTATACAGTACTAAGATGTACATGTATGGACGGAAGCCACTTGTAATGGGTTTATCTTTTGAAGAGGTGTTTTTAACACCTTAGCTACTAGTGATTTGTAGCACAGCTATTTGAGACGAAGAGAAGACCGTGAAAGTCCTGGCGTACTGGGCTACTATACTGCTTAGCACACAGAAGTAGACCAGTGTTCAGGCGGAGAGGGTGATGAGAGCCAGCTCTCTTTTACAACAGCCTAACGTCATGGCTGTGTTGTTGAACACACACACAGCTTAACGTCCAGAAAGTTACACGACTGACCCACCCAGGTGATGCAATAATACTAATTGACTGTAGTCTGACCGTGCAACATGAAAACTCCCATCAGACGGTCATTAAAGTCGATTGTTGGATACTGTTTCTCTTCCTCGTATTTCTAGTTTCCTGAAATAATATCATACACGTGTCCAGTGCATAGTCTACTGCAGGCCTGGTTGACTAGATTTAGAAGACATATCCAGTGCATAGCCTAGTGCAGGCCTGGTCGACTAGATTTAGAAGACATGTATCCAGTGCATATCCTACTGCAGGCCTGGTAGACTAGATTTAGAAGACATGTGTCCAGTGCATAGCCTACTGCAGGCCTGGTAGACTAGATTTAGAAGACAGGTGTCGAGTGCATAGCCTACTGCAGGCCTGGTAGACTAGATTTAGAAGACATGTATCCAGTGCATATCCTACTGCACGCCTGGTAGACTAGATTTAGAAGACATGTGTCCAGTGCATAGCCTACTGCAGGCCTGGTAGACTAGATTTAGAAGACAGGTGTCGAGTGCATAGCCTACTGCAGGCCTGGTAGACTAGATTTAGAAGACATGTGTCCAGTGCATAGCCTACTGCAGGCCTGGTTGACTAGATTTAGAAGACATGTATCCAGTGCATATCCTACTGCAAACCTGGTAGACTAGATTTAGAAGACATGTGTCCATTGCATAGCCTACTGCAGGCCTGGTTGACTAGATTTAGAAGACATGTATCCAGTGCATAGCCTAGTGCAGGCCTGGTCGACTAGATTTAGAAGACATGTATCCAGTGCATATCCTACTGCAGGCCTGGTAGACTAGATTTAGAAGACATGTGTCCAGTGCAAAGCCTACTGCAGACCTGGTAGACTAGATTTAGAAGACATGTGTCCAGTGCATAGCCTACTGCAGGCCTGGTAGACTAGATTTAGAAGACATGTGTCCAGTGCATAGCCTACTGCAGGCCTGGTAGACTAGATTTAGAAGACATGTGTCCAGTGCATAGTCTACTGCAGGCCTGGTCCACTAGATTTAGAAGACATGTGTCCAGTGCATAGTCTACTGCAGGCCTGGTCCACTAGATTTAGAAGACATGTGTCCAGTGCATAGCCTACTGCAGGCCTGGTAGACTAGATTTAGAAGACATGTGTCCAGTGCATAGTCTACTGCAGGCCTGGTAGACTAGATTTAGAAGACATGTGTCCAGTGCATAGCCTACTGCAGACCTGGTTGACTAGATTTAGAAGACAGGTGTCCAGTGCATAGCCTACTGCAGGCCTGGTAGACTAGATTTAGAAGACATGTATCCAGTGCATATCCTACTGCACGCCTGGTAGACTAGATTTAGAAGACATGTGTCCAGTGCATAGCCTACTGCAGGCCTGGTAGACTAGATTTAGAAGACAGGTGTCGAGTGCATAGCCTACTGCAGGCCTGGTAGACTAGATTTAGAAGACATGTGTCCAGTGCATAGCCTACTGCAGGCCTGGTTGACTAGAATTAGAAGACATGTATCCAGTGCATAGCATAGTGCAGGCCTGGTCGACTAGATTTAGAAGACATGTATCCAGTGCATATCCTACTGCAAACCTGGTAGACTAGATTTAGAAGACATGTGTCCATTGCATAGCCTACTGCAGGCCTGGTTGACTAGATTTAGAAGACATGTATCCAGTGCATAGCCTAGTGCAGGCCTGGTAGACTAGATTTAGAAGACATGTGTCCAGTGCATAGCCTACTGCAGGCCTGGTCCACTAGATTTAGAAGACAGGTGTCCAGTGCATAGCCTACTGCAGGCCTGGTAGACTAGATTTAGAAGACATGTATCCAGTGCATATCCTACTGCAGGCCTGGTAGACTAGATTTAGAAGACATGTGTCCAGTGCATAGCCTACTGCAGGCCTGGTAGACTAGATTTAGAAGACATGTGTCCAGTGCATAGTCTACTGCAGGCCTGGTCCACTAGATTTAGAAGACATGTGTCCAGTGCATAGCCTACTGCAGGCCTGGTAGACTAGATTTAGAAGACATGTGTCCAGTGCATAGTCTACTGCAGGCCTGGTCAACTAGATTTAGAAGACATGTATCCAGTGCATAGCCTAGTGCAGGCCTGGTCGACTAGATTTAGAAGACATGTATCCAGTGCATATCCTACTGCAAACCTGGTAGACTAGATTTAGAAGACATGTGTCCAGTGCATAGCCTACTGCAGGCCTGGTTGACTAGATTTAGAAGACATGTATCCAGTGCATAGCCTAGTGCAGGCCTGGTAGACTAGATTTAGAAGACATGTGTCCAGTGCATAGCCTACTGCAGGCCTGGTCCACTAGATTTAGAAGACAGGTGTCCAGTGCATAGCCTACTGCAGGCCTGGTAGACTAGATTTAGAAGACATGTATCCAGTGCATATCCTACTGCAGGCCTGGTAGACTAGATTTAGAAGACATGTGTCCAGTGCATAGCCTACTGCAGGCCTGGTAGACTAGATTTAGAAGACATGTGTCCAGTGCATAGCCTACTGCAGGCCTGGTAGACTAGATTTAGAAGACATGTGTCCAGTGCATAGTCTACTGCAGGCCTGGTCCACTAGATTTAGAAGACATGTGTCCAGTGCATAGCCTACTGCAGGCCTGGTAGACTAGATTTAGAAGACATGTGTCCAGTGCATAGCCTAGTGCAGGCCTGGTTGACTAGATTTAGAAGACATGTGTCCTTTATGTTATAGATCCTTAACTCATTTACTGCTGGAGTAAATACAGAAATAATCCATCCATCCTTTCTCCTTACTGTTTAACTCATTTACAAAAGGCTCCATCCAGATTGTTTCATGACTCACCCTCGTTAACCTTCTTAGTCGAGTCTTGTGATGGAAGTTCAGCTCCTGCATAAGGAGAAGAGGATGAAGTGTGAGTGGACATGGTAGAATGGTAACTGCTGCATTTATATAGCACCTTTAGGATTGTGCATTACATTCATCCATTCACACAGCGATGGTGGAGGAAACCATGCAAGGCACCAACCTGCTCATCGGGAGCAATTAGCCCTTTGCTAAACCCCACCCCAAAAGTGGTTGTCCAATGGCAATCCAAATAGTTTAGCAACTGTTGCTATGCAGGGCAAGCTTCCGTCACTTCATAGCTGTCAGTGTTATTTTTCATGGCTGTGTTGTTGAACACACACACAGCTTAACGTCATGGCTGTGTTGTTGAACACATACACAGCTTAACGTCATGGCTGTGTTGTTGAACACACACACACACACACACACACACACACACACAGCTTAACGTCATGGCTGTGTTGTTGAACACACACACAGCTTAACATCATGGCTGTGTTGTTGAACACACACACAGCTTAACGTCATGGCTGTGTTGTTGAACACACACACAGCTTAACGTCATGGCTGTGTGGTTGAACACACACACAGCTTAACGTCACACAGCTTAACGTCATGGCTGTGTTGTTGAACACGTCATGGCTGTGTTGTTGAACACATACACAGCTTAATGTCATGGCTGTGTTGTTGAACACACACACAGCTTAACGTCCAGAAAGTTACACGACTGACCCACCCAGGTGATGCAATAATACTAATTGACTGTAGTCTGACCGTGCAACATGAAAACTCCCATCAGACGGTCATTAAAGTCGATTGTTGGATACTGTTTCTCTTCCTCGTATTTCTAGTTTCCTGAAATAATATCATACACATGTGTCCAGTGCATAGTCTACTGCAGGCCTGGTTGACTAGATTTAGAAGACATATCCAGTGCATAGCCTAGTGCAGGCCTGGTCGACTAGATTTAGAAGACTTGTATCCAGTGCATATCCTACTGCAGGCCTGGTAGACTAGATTTAGAAGACATGTGTCCAGTGCATAGCCTACTGCAGGCCTGGCAGACTAGATTTAGAAGACATGTGTCCAGTGCATAGCCTACTGCAGACCTGGTTGACTAGATTTAGAAGACAGGTGTCCAGTGCATAGCCTAGTGCAGGCCTGGTCGACTAGATTTAGAAGACATGTATCCAGTGCATATCCTACTGCAAACCTGGTAGACTAGATTTAGAAGACATGTGTCCATTGCATAGTCTACTGCAGGCCTGGTTGACTAGATTTAGAAGACATGTATCCAGTGCATAGCCTAGTGCAGGCCTGGTCGACTAGATTTAGAAGACATGTGTCCAGTGCATAGTCTACTGCAGGCCTGGTCCACTAGATTTAGAAGACAGGTGTCCAGTGCATAGCCTACTGCAGGCCTGGTAGACTAGATTTAGAAGACATGTATCCAGTGCATATCCTACTGCAGGCCTGGTAGACTAGATTTAGAAGACATGTGTCCAGTGCATAGCCTACTGCAGGCCTGGTAGACTAGATTTAGAAGACATGTGTCCAGTGCATAGTCTACTGCAGGCCTGGTCCACTAGATTTAGAAGACATGTGTCCAGTGCATAGCCTACTGCAGGCCTGGTCGACTAGATTTAGAAGACATGTATCCAGTGCATAGCCTAGTGCAGGCCTGGTCGACTAGATTTAGAAGACATGTATCCAGTGCATATCCTACTGCAAACCTGGTAGACTAGATTTAGAAGACATGTGTCCATTGCATAGTCTACTGCAGGCCTGGTTGACTAGATTTAGAAGACATGTATCCAGTGCATAGCCTAGTGCAGGCCTGGTCGACTAGATTTAGAAGACATGTATCCAGTGCATATCCTACTGCAGGCCTGGTAGACTAGATTTAGAAGACATGTGTCCAGTGCAAAGCCTACTGCAGGCCTGGTAGACTAGATTTAGAAGACATGTGTCCAGTGCATAGTCTACTGCAGGCCTGGTCCACTAGATTTAGAAGACAGGTGTCCAGTGCATAGCCTACTGCAGGCCTGGTAGACTAGATTTAGAAGACATGTATCCAGTGCATATCCTACTGCAGGCCTGGTAGACTAGATTTAGAAGACATGTGTCCAGTGCATAGCCTACTGCAGGCCTGGTAGACTAGATTTAGAAGACATGTGTCCAGTGCATAGTCTACTGCAGGCCTGGTCCACTAGATTTAGAAGACATGTGTCCAGTGCATAGCCTACTGCAAGCCTGGTTGACTAGATTTAGGAGACATGTGTCCAGTGCATAGCCTAGTGCAGGCCTGGTTGACTAGATTTAGAAGACATGTATCCAGTGCATAGCCTAGTGCAGGCCTGGTCGACTAGATTTAGAAGACATGTATCCAGTGCATATCCTACTGCAGGCCTGGTAGACTAGATTTAGAAGACATGTGTCCAGTGCTTAGCCTACTGTAGGCCTGGTAGACTAGATTTAGAAGACATGTGTCCAGTGCATAGTCTACTGCAGGCCTGGTCCACTAGATTTAGAAGACATGTGTCCAGTGCATAGCCTACTGCAGGCCTGGTAGACTAGATTTAGAAGACATAAGTCCAGTGCATAGTCTACTGCAGGCCTGGTCCACTAGATTTAGAAGACATGTGTCCAGTGCATAGTCTACTGCAGGCCTGGTCCACTAGATTTAGAAGACATGTGTCCAGTGCATAGCCTACTGCAGGCCTGGTAGACTAGATTTAGAAGACATGTGTCCAGTGAATAACCTACTGCAGGCCTGGTTGACTAGATTTAGAAGACATGTGTCCAGTGCATAGTCTACTGCAGGCCTGGTCCACTAGATTTAGAAGACATGTGTCCAGTGCATAGCCTACTGCAGGCCTGGTAGACTAGATTTAGAAGACATGTGTCCAGTGCATAGTCTACTGCAGGCCTGGTCCACTAGATTTAGAAGACATGTGTCCAGTGCATAGCCTACGGCAGGCCTGGTAGACTAGATTTAGAAGACATGTGTCCAGTGCATAGTCTACTGCAGGCCTGGTCCACTAGATTTAGAAGACATGTATCCAGTGCATAGTCTACTGCAGGCCTGGTCCACTAGATTTAGAAGACATGTGTCCAGTGCATAGCCTACTGCAGGCCTGGTAGACTAGATTTAGAAGACATGTGTCCAGTGAATAACCTACTGCAGGCCTGGTTGACTAGATTTAGAAGACATGTGTCCAGTGCATAGTCTACTGCAGGCCTGGTCCACTAGATTTAGAAGACATGTGTCCAGTGCATAGCCTACTGCAGGCCTGGTAGACTAGATTTAGAAGACATGTGTCCAGTGCATAGTCTACTGCAGGCCTGGTCCACTAGATTTAGAAGACATGTGTCCAGTGCATAGCCTACTGCAGGCCTGGTAGACTAGATTTAGAAGACATGTGTCCAGTGCATAGTCTACTGCAGGCCTGGTCCACTAGATTTAGAAGACATGTATCCAGTGCATAGCCTAGTGCAGGCCTGGTCGACTAGATTTAGAAGACATGTATCCAGTGCATATCCTACTGCAAACCTGGTAGACTAGATTTAGAAGACATGTGTCCATTGCATAGTCTACTGCAGGCCTGGTTGACTAGATTTAGAAGACATGTATCCAGTGCATATCCTA
Source organism: Electrona antarctica (assembly GCF_951216825.1). Classification (NCBI taxonomy): domain Eukaryota; kingdom Metazoa; phylum Chordata; class Actinopteri; order Myctophiformes; family Myctophidae; genus Electrona; species Electrona antarctica. The sequence goes on along the minus strand of NC_136811.1, from coordinate 59,769,917 downwards.
CTGCAGGCCTGGTAGAATAGATTTAGAAGACATGTGTCCAGTGCAAAGCCTACTGCAGGCCTGGTAGACTAGATTTAGAAGACATGTGTCCAGTGCATAGTCTACTGCAGGCCTGGTCCACTACATTTAGAAGACAGGTGTCCAGTGCATAGCCTACTGCAGGCCTGGTAGACTAGATTTAGAAGACATGTATCCAGTGCATATCCTACTGCAGGCCTGGTAGACTAGATTTAGAAGACATGTGTCCAGTGCATAGCCTACTGCAGGCCTGGTAGACTAGATTTAGAAGACATGTGTCCAGTGCATAGTCTACTGCAGGCCTGGTCCACTAGATTTAGAAGACATGTGTCCAGTGCATAGCCTACTGCAAGCCTGGTCGACTAGATTTAGGAGACATGTGTCCAGTGCATAGCCTAGTGCAGGCATGGTTGACTAGATTTAGAAGACATGTATCCAGTGCATAGCCTAGTGCAGGCCTGGTCGACTAGATTTAGAAGACATGTATCCAGTGCATATCCTACTGCAGGCCTGGTAGACTAGATTTAGAAGACATGTGTCCAGTGCTTAGCCTACTGTAGGCCTGGTAGACTAGATTTAGAAGACATGTGTCCAGTGCATAGTCTACTGCAGGCCTGGTCCACTAGATTTAGAAGACATGTGTCCAGTGCATAGCCTACTGCAGGCCTGGTAGACTAGATTTAGAAGACATAAGTCCAGTGCATAGTCTACTGCAGGCCTGGTCCACTAGATTTAGAAGACATGTGTCCAGTGCATAGTCTACTGCAGGCCTGGTCCACTAGATTTAGAAGACATGTGTCCAGTGCATAGCCTACTGCAGGCCTGGTAGACTAGATTTAGAAGACATGTGTCCAGTGAATAACCTACTGCAGGCCTGGTTGACTAGATTTAGAAGACATGTGTCCAGTGCATAGTCTACTGCAGGCCTGGTCCACTAGATTTAGAAGACATGTGTCCAGTGCATAGCCTACTGCAGGCCTGGTAGACTAGATTTAGAAGACATGTGTCCAGTGCATAGTCTACTGCAGGCCTGGTCCACTAGATTTAGAAGACATGTGTCCAGTGCATAGCCTACTGCAGGCCTGGTAGACTAGATTTAGAAGACATGTGTCGAGTGCATAGTCTACTGCAGGCCTGGTCCACTAGATTTAGAAGACATGTATCCAGTGCATAGCCTAGTGCAGGCCTGGTCGACTAGATTTAGAAGACATGTATCCAGTGCATATCCTACTGCAGGCCTGGTAGACTAGATTTAGAAGACATGTGTCCATTGCATAGCCTACTGTAGGCCTGGTTGACTAGATTTAGAAGACATGTATCCAGTGCATAGCCTAGTGCAGGCCTGGTCGACTAGATTTAGAAGACATGTATCCAGTGCATATCCTACTGCAGGCCTGGTAGACTAGATTTAGAAGACATGTGTCCAGTGCAAAGCCTACTGCAGACCTGGTAGACTAGATTTAGAAGACATGTGTCCAGTGCATAGCCTACTGCAGGCCTGGTAGACTAGATTTAGAAGACATGTGTCCAGTGCATAGCCTACTGCAGGCCTGGTAGACTAGATTTAGAAGACATGTGTCCAGTGCATAGTCTACTGCAGGCCTGGTCCACTAGATTTAGAAGACATGTGTCCAGTGCATAGTCTACTGCAGGCCTGGTTGACTAGATTTAGAAGACATATCCAGTGCATAGCCTAGTGCAGGCCTGGTCGACTAGATTTAGAAGACATGTATCCAGTGCATATCCTACTGCAGGCCTGGTAGACTAGATTTAGAAGACATGTGTCCAGTGCATAGCCTACTGCAGGCCTGGCAGACTAGATTTAGAAGACATGTGTCCAGTGCATAGCCTACTGCAGACCTGGTTGACTAGATTTAGAAGACAGGTGTCCAGTGCATAGCCTACTGCAGGCCTGGTAGACTAGATTTAGAAGACATGTATCCAGTGCATATCCTACTGCACGCCTGGTAGACTAGATTTAGAAGACATGTGTCCAGTGCATAGCCTACTGCAGGCCTGGTAGACTAGATTTAGAAGACAGGTGTCGAGTGCATAGCCTACTGCAGGCCTGGTAGACTAGATTTAGAAGACATGTGTCCAGTGCATAGCCTACTGCAGGCCTGGTTGACTAGATTTAGAAGACATGTATCCAGTGCATAGCCTAGTGCAGGCCTGGTCGACTAGATTTAGAAGACATGTATCCAGTGCATATCCTACTGCAAACCTGGTAGACTAGATTTAGAAGACATGTGTCCATTGCATAGTCTACTGCAGGCCTGGTTGACTAGATTTAGAAGACATGTATCCAGTGCATAGCCTAGTGCAGGCCTGGTCGACTAGATTTAGAAGACATGTATCCAGTGCATATCCTACTGCAGGCCTGGTAGACTAGATTTAGAAGACATGTGTCCAGTGCAAAGCCTACTGCAGGCCTGGTAGACTAGATTTAGAAGACATGTGTCCAGTGCATAGTCTACTGCAGGCCTGGTCCACTAGATTTAGAAGACAGGTGTCCAGTGCATAGCCTACTGCAGGCCTGGTAGACTAGATTTAGAAGACATGTATCCAGTGCATATCCTACTGCAGGCCTGGTAGACTAGATTTAGAAGACATGTGTCCAGTGCATAGCCTACTGCAGGCCTGGTAGACTAGATTTAGAAGACATGTGTCCAGTGCATAGTCTACTGCAGGCCTGGTCCACTAGATTTAGAAGACATGTGTCCAGTGCATAGCCTACTGCAGGCCTGGTTGACTAGATTTAGAAGACATGTATCCAGTGCATAGCCTAGTGCAGGCCTGGTCGACTAGATTTAGAAGACATGTATCCAGTGCATATCCTACTGCAAACCTGGTAGACTAGATTTAGAAGACATGTGTCCATTGCATAGTCTACTGCAGGCCTGGTTGACTAGATTTAGAAGACATGTATCCAGTGCATAGCCTAGTGCAGGCCTGGTCGACTAGATTTAGAAGACATGTATCCAGTGCATATCCTACTGCAGGCCTGGTAGACTAGATTTAGAAGACATGTGTCCAGTGCAAAGCCTACTGCAGGCCTGGTAGACTAGATTTAGAAGACATGTGTCCAGTGCATAGTCTACTGCAGGCCTGGTCCACTAGATTTAGAAGACAGGTGTCCAGTGCATAGCCTACTGCAGGCCTGGTAGACTAGATTTAGAAGACATGTATCCAGTGCATATCCTACTGCAGGCCTGGTAGACTAGATTTAGAAGACATGTGTCCAGTGCATAGCCTACTGCAGGCCTGGTAGACTAGATTTAGAAGACATGTGTCCAGTGCATAGTCTACTGCAGGCCTGGTCCACTAGATTTAGAAGACATGTGTCCAGTGCATAGCCTACTGCAAGCCTGGTTGACTAGATTTAGAAGACATGTGTCCAGTGCATAGCCTAGTGCAGGCCTGGTTGACTAGATTTAGAAGACATGTATCCAGTGCATAGCCTAGTGCAGGCCTGGTCGACTAGATTTAGAAGACATGTATCCAGTGCATATCCTACTGCAGGCCTGGTAGACTAGATTTAGAAGACATGTGTCCAGTGCTTAGCCTACTGTAGGCCTGGTAGACTAGATTTAGAAGACATGTGTCCAGTGCATAGTCTACTGCAGGCCTGGTAGACTAGATTTAGAAGACATGTGTCCAGTGCATAGTCTACTGCAGGCCTGGTCCACTAGATTTAGAAGACATGTGTCCAGTGCATAGCCTACTGCAGGCCTGGTAGACTAGATTTAGAAGACATAAGTCCAGTGCATAGTCTACTGCAGGCCTGGTCCACTAGATTTAGAAGACATGTGTCCAGTGCATAGTCTACTGCAGGCCTGGTCCACTAGATTTAGAAGACATGTGTCCAGTGCATAGCCTACTGCAGGCCTGGTAGACTAGATTTAGAAGACATGTGTCCAGTGAATAACCTACTGCAGGCCTGGTTGACTAGATTTAGAAGACATGTGTCCAGTGCATAGTCTACTGCAGGCCTGGTCCACTAGATTTAGAAGACATGTGTCCATTGCATAGCCTACTGCAGACCTGGTTGACTAGATTTAGAAGACATGTGTCCAGTGCATAGCCTAGTGCAGGCCTGGTTGACTAGATTTAGAAGACATGTGTCCAGTGCATAGCCTACTGCAGGCCTGGTTGACTAGATTTAGAAGACATGTGTCCTTTATGTTATAGATCCTTAACTCATTTACTGCTGGAGTAAATACAGAAATAATCCATCCATCCTTTCTCCTTACTGTTTAACTAATTTACAAAAGGCTCCGTCCAGATTGTTTCATGACTCACCCTCGTTAACCTTCTTAGTCGAGTCTTGTGATGGAAGTTCAGCTCCTGCATAAGGAGAGGAGGATGAAGTGTGAGTGGACATGGTAGAATGGTAACTGCTGCATTTATATAGCGCCTATATCCAAGGCCCTTTTCATAGACCGTGCATTACATTCAGCCATTCACACACACACATCATCATATCATCATCATATTATAATTCTGTCTGCCTGTCTGTCTGAAACACTGTCGTAGCTCCTCACTGCCTGCACCAATCGCTCCGACTTCTCACACAGACATTGACCATAATATTACGGAGGTCTTAACGAAGCCCCCTTTTCAATTTAACAAATTGTTGATTAATAAATAATTTATTAGTGAATTAAAAATTCCCACCCACTTACTTGGGAAAATGCGAAACCTCACATCAAGTATTTTTCTCTCAAAAACCGCTGGAGCTACAGTTACAACACTTGGAGGGGAGGTTCATAATAATTATTAAAATGAATGTAAATAATTATTACATCAGTCGGCCTCATGGTGGCGCTATAACAGCCCACTTTACATTTCGCCTTATAAGTCTTGCACCGTAGGTCCTAATTTACAAAAGGCTCCGTCCAGATTGTTTCATGACTCACCCTCGTTAGCCTTGTTAGTCGAGTCTTGTGATGGAAGTTCAGCTCCTGCATAAGGAGAGGAGGATGAAGTGTGAGTGGACATGGTAAAATGGTAACTGCTGCATTTATATAGCGCCTTTAGGATTGTGCATTACATTCATCCATTCACACAGCGATGGTGGAGGAAACCATGCAAGGAACACACCTGCACATCGGGAGCAATTAGCCCTTTGCTAAACCCCACCCCAAAAGTGGTTGTCCAATGGCAATCCAAATAGTTTAGCAACTGTTGCTATGCAGGGCAAGCTTTCGTCACTTCATAGATGTCAGTGTTATTTTTCATGGCCCCTTGCACAAGAAAGGGAGTAACTTAGACCCCGGCAACTACCGCCCTATTTCTATTCTTAGTTCCATCTCGAAAGTGATGGAAAAAATAGTCTATGAACAGGTTGAAAAGTATCTTGCCACTAATAAATTATTGTACGAGTTCCAATCTGGCTTCAGAACATCCCACTCCACTGACACATGCCTTCTCTATTTGAGCGACCACATCAAACAAGAGGTGGACGCTGGCAAATACTGCGGCATGGTCATGCTGGACCTCCAAAAGGCTTTTGACACCGTGAACCACTCCATACTGGTTAACAAGCTAAAAGCAATTGCTTTCGATAGCACATCAGCGAGCTGGATGCAATCCTACCTGGAGGGGAGAGAACAGATGGTGGAAGTGAACGGAACACTGTCCCCCCCCCCTCCCAGTGAGCTGTGGCGGTCCACAAGGAAGCATACTAGGGCCTCTACTGTTCCTAATATATGTAAACGACATGACTTCAGCTTGTGACTGCAACTTGTTCCTGTTCGCAGATGACTCAGCACTGCTGGTCTCGGACAGGGACAAACTGAAGGTTGAAAATGCCCTCAGCTCTGAACTCGGTAGAATCTGCACCTGGCTCGCTGATAACAAACTATCTTTACACCTGGGAAAAACTGAATCAATTCTCTTTGGCTCTATTAGTAATCTCAGCAAGGCAAATGGCTTCTTGGTTAGAGTGGGTGACAATGTTATCACACGTAAAGATGAAATTACCTACCTAGGTTCCATCCTGGAGGCTAATCTTTCCGGTGATAAAATGGCCACCAACGTAATCAAAAAAGTCAACCATAGAACAAGATTCCTCTACAGGATCTCCTCACTGGTCAACAAAAACACCTTGAAGACCTTAACAGGAGCCCTTGTACAGGGTTTCTTTGACTATGCATGCACCTCCTGGTACCACAGCACCTCAAAAGCCCTTAAAACCAGGCTCCAGACTTCCCAAAACAAACTGGTCAGGCTCCTACTTGATCTAGCCCCCCGAACCCACCTCACCCCTGCCCACTTCGACAGGCTGGAATGGCTTAGGGTCGACGACAGAGTACAGCATCTTGCAATGGGTCTGGTCCACAAGATTCGATACACCACCAAGATACCCATGTACCTGTCTAGATACTTCCTTAATGTTAACGAAGTCCACACCTACAACACCAGAGGGAGTGCAACGAACCATGTACAACCCAGATTCGGCACAAACAAGGGACTAAATTATTTTCGCTCCTATGCCACCAAAATGTGGAACGCCCTACCAACTGTCATTAAGACATGCAAATCCCTTGACTCCTTCAAAACCGCTCTCAAAGGGCACCTACGGATGGCTGCAATTCGAAACTGGACCCCGTAAAATCTGAATCCCCCCACTGCCCCCCCCCTTTTTCCCCTCACTGTATATATTTCTTTTCCCTTTTTACCTCCTTTATGATGAATTCCTGTTCTGTCTATAGAAGTGTCTATTTGTACGTCTCTAAATGTTTTGATGATTTGAACATGGTGGACCCTATTGGAAACAAGTGTAATGCTTAATTGGGTCGTCCACTCACAGTTAACAGCCTTTGTATTGAGTTTGTGCTTGAAATGTACTGTAATTCTGCAAACTGTTAATAAATTCTTCAATCAATCAATCAATCAATCATGGCTGTGTTGTTGAACACATACACAGCTTAACGTCATGGCTGTGTTGTTGAACACACACACAGCTTAACATCATGGCTGTGTTGTTGAACACACACACAGCTTAACATCATGGCTGTGTTGTTGAACACGTCATGGCTGTGTTGTTGAACAGATACACAGCTTAACGTCATGGCTGTGTTGTTGAACACACACACAGCTTAACGTCATGGCTGTGTTGTTGTACACATACACAGCTTAACGTCATGGCTGTGTTGTTGAACACATACACAGCTTAACGTCATGGCTGTGTTGTTGAACACACACACAGCTTAACGTCATGGCTGTGTTGTTGAACACATACACAGCTTAACGTCATGGCTGTGTTGTTGAACACACACACAGCTAAACGTCATGGCTGTGTTGTTGAACACACACACAGCTTAACGTCCAGAAAGTTACACGACTGACCCACCCAGGTGATGCAATAATACTAATTGACTGTAGTCTGACCGTGCAACATGAAAACTCCCATCAGACGGTCGTTAAAGTCGATTGTTGGATACTGTTTCTCTTCCTCGTATTTCTAGTTTCCTGAAATAATATCATACACATGAGGCCTGGTCGACTAGATTTAGAAGACAAGTGTCCAGTGCATAGTCTACTGCAGGCCTGGTCCACTAGATTTAGAAGACATGTGTCCAGTGCATAGCCTACTGCAGGCCTGGTCCACTAGATTTAGAAGACATGTGTCCAGTGCATAGTCTACTGCAGGCCTGGTCCACTAGATTTAGAAGACATGTGTCCAGTGCATAGTCTACTGCAGGCCTGGTCCACTAGATTTAGAAGACATGTGTCCAGTGCATAGCCTACTGCAGGCCTGGTTGACTAGATTTAGAAGACATGTGTCCAGTGCATAGCCTACTGCAGGCCTGGTAGACTAGATTTAGAAGACATGTGTCCAGTGCATAGTCTACTGCAGGCCTGGTCCACTAGATTTAGAAGACATGTGTCCAGTGCATAGCCTACTGCAAGCCTGGTTGACTAGATTTAGAAGACATGTGTCCAGTGCATAGCCTACTGCAGGCCTGGTTGACTAGATTTAGAAGACATTTGTCCATTGCATAGCCTACTACAGGCCTGGTAGACTAGGCCTGGTAGACTAGATTTAGAAGACATGTGTCCAGTGCATAGCCTACTGCAGGCCTGGTAGACTAGATTTAGAAGACATGTGTCCAGTGCATAGCCTACTGCAGGCCTGGTTGACTAGATTTAGAAGACAGGTGTCCAGTGCATAGCCTACTGCAGGCCTGGTAGACTAGATTTAGAAGACATGTATCCAGTGCATATCCTTCTGCAGGCCTGGTAGACTAGATTTAGAATACATTGTCCAGTGCATAGGCTACTGCAGGCCTGGTAGACTAGATTTAGAAGACAGGTGTCGAGTGCATAGCCTACTGCAGGCCTGGTAGACTAGATGTAGAAGACATGTGTCCAGTGCATAGCCTACTGCAGGCCTGGTTGACTAGATTTAGAAGACATGTATCCAGTGCATATCCTACTGCAGGCCTGGTAGACTAGATTTAGAAGACATGTGTCCAGTGCATAGCCTACTGCAGGCCTGGTAGACTAGATTTAGAAGACATGCGTCCAGTGCATAGTCTACTGCAGGCCTGGTCCACTAGATTTAGAAGACATGTGTCCAGTGCATAGCCTACTGCAGGCCTGGTAGACTAGATTTAGAAGACATGTGTCCAGTGCATAGTCTACTGCAGGCCTGGTCCACTAGATTTAGAAGACATGTGTCCAGTGCATAGTCTACTGCAGGCCTGGTCCACTAGATTTAGAAGACATGTGTCCAGTGCATAGCCTACTGCAGGCCTGGTCGACTAGATTTAGAAGACATGTGTCCAGTGCATAGCCTACTGCAGGCCTGGTTGACTAGATTTAGAAGACATGTATCCAGTGCATAGCCTAGTGCAGGCCTGGTCGACTAGATTTAAAAGACATGTATCCAGTGCATATCCTACTGCAAACCTGGTAGACTAGATTTAGAAGACATGTGTCCAGTGCATAGCCTACTGCAGGCCTGGTTGACTAGATTTAGAAGACATGTATCCAGTGCATAGCCTAGTGCAGGCCTGGTCGACTAGATTTAGAAGACATGTATCCAGTGCATATCCTACTGCAGGCCTGGTAGACTAGATTTAGAAGACATGTGTCCAGTGCATAGCCTACTGCAGGCCTGGTAGACTAGATTTAGAAGACATGTGTCCAGTGCATAGTCTACTGCAGGCCTGGTCCACTAGATTTAGAAGACATGTGTCCAGTGCATAGCCTACTGCAGGCCTGGTAGACTAGATTTAGAAGACATGTGTCCAGTGCATAGTCTACTGCAGGCCTGGTCCACTAGATTTAGAAGACATGTGTCCAGTGCATAGTCTACTGCAGGCCTGGTCCACTAGATTTAGAAGACATGTGTCCACTGCATAGCCTACTGCAGGCCTGGTAGACTAGATTTAGAAGACATGTGTCCAGTGCATAGTCTACTGCAGGCCTGGTCCACTAGATTTAGAAGACATGTGTCCAGTGCATAGTCTACTGCAGGCCTGGTCCACTAGATTTAGAAGACGTCCAGTGCATAGCCTACGTCAGGCCTGGTAGACTAGATTTAGAAGACATTTGTCCAGTGCATAGTCTACTGCAGGCCTGGTCCACTAGATTTAGAAGACATGTGTCCAGTGCATAACCTACTGCAGGCCTGGTTGACTAGATTTAGAAGACATGTATCCAGTGCATAGCCTAGTGCAGGCCTGGTTGACTAGATTTAGAAGACATGTGTCCAGTGCAAAGACTAGTGCAGTCCTGGTTGACTAGATTTAGAAGACATGTGTCCAGTGCATAGTCTACTGCAGGCCTGGTCCACTAGATTTAGAAGACATGTGTCCAGTGCATAGCCTACTGCAGGCCTGGTAGACTAGATTTAGAAGACATGTGTCCAGTGCATAGTCTACTGCAGGCCTGGTCCACTAGATTTAGAAGACATGTGTCCAGTGCATAGCCTACTGCAGCCCTGGTTGACTAGATTTAGAAGACATGTGTCCAGTGCATAGCCTACTGCAGGCCTGGTAGACTAGATTTAGAAGACATGTGTCCAGTGCATATCCTACTGCAGGCCTGGTAGACTAGATTTAGAAGACATGTGTCCAGTGCATAGCCTACTGCAGGCCTGGTAGACTGGATTTAGAAGACATGTGTCCAGTGCATAGCCTACTGCAGGCCTGGTTGACTAGATTTAGAAGACATGTATCCAGTGCATATCCTACTGCAGGCCTGGTAGACTAGATTTAGAAGACATGTGTCCAGTGCATAGCCTACTGCAGGCCTGGTAGACTAGATTTAGAAGACAGGTGTCGAGTGCCTAGCCTACTGCAGGCCTGATAGACTAGATTTAGAAGACATGTGTCCAGTGCATAGCCTACTGCAGGCCTGGTAGACTAGATTTAGAAGACATGTGTCCAGTGCATATCCTACTGCAGGCCTGGTAGACTAGATTTAGAAGACATGTGTCCAGTGCATAGCCTACTGCAGGCCTGGTAGACTAGATTTAGAAGACATGTGTCCAGTGCATAGTCTACTGCAGGCCTGGTCCACTAGATTTAGAAGACATGTGTCCAGTGCATAGCCTACTGCAAGCCTGGTTGACTAGATTTAGAAGACATGTGTCCAGTGCATAGCCTAGTGCAGGCCTGGTTGACTAGATTTAGAAGACATGTGTCCAGTGCATAGCCTAGTGCAGGCCTGGTTGACTAGATTTAGAAGACATGTGTCCAGTGCATAGCCTAGTGCAGGCCTGGTTGACTAGATTTAGAAGACATGTGTCCAGTGCACAGACTAGTGCAGGCCTGGTTGACTAGATTTAGAAGACATGTGTCCTTTATGTTATAGATCCTTAACTCATTTACTGCTGGAGTCAATACAGAAATAATCCATCCATCCTTTCTCCTTACTGTTTAACTAATTTACAAAAGGCTCCGTCCAGATTGTTTCATGACTCACCCTCGTTAACCTTCTTAGTCGAGTCTTGTGATGGAAGTTCAGCTCCTGCATAAGGAGAGGAGGATGAAGTGTGAGTGGACATGGTATAATGGTAACTGCTGCATTTATATAGCACCTTTAGGATTGTGCATTACATTCATCCATTCACACAGCGATGGTGGAGGAAACCATGCAAGGCACCAATCTGCTCATCGGGAGCAATTAGCCCTTTGCTAAACCCCACCCCAAAAGTGGTTGTCCAATGGCAATCCAAATAGTTTAGCAACTGTTGCTATGCAGGGCAAGCTTCCGTCACTTCATAGCTGTCAGTGTTATTTTTCATGGCTGTGTTGGTGAACACACACACAGCTTAACGTCATGGCTGTGTTGTTGATCACATACACAGCTTAACGTCATGGCTGTGTTGTTGAAAACACACACACACACAGCTTAACGTCATGGCTGTGTTGTTGAACACACACAGCTTAACATCATGGCTGTGTTGTTGAACACACACACAGCTTAACGTCATGGCTGTGTTGTTGAACACACACACAGCTTAACGTCATGGCTGTGTTGTTGAACACACACACAGCTTAACGTCACACAGCTTAACATCATGGCTGTGTTGTTGAACACGTCATGGCTGTGTTGTTGAACACATGCACAGCTTAACGTCATGGCTGTGTTGTTGAACACATACACAGCTTAACGTCATGGCTGTGTTGTTAAACACACACACAGCTAAACGTCATGGCTGTGTTGTTGAACACACACACAGCTTAACGTCCAGAAAGTTACACGACTGACCCACCCAGGTGATGCAATAATACTAATTGACTGTAGTCTGACCGTGCAACATGAAAACTCCCATCAGACGGTCGTTAAAGTCGATTGTTGGATACTGTTTCTCTTCCTCGTATTTCTAGTTTCCTGAAATAATATCATACACATGTGTCCAGTGCATAGTCTACTGCAGGCCTGGTTGACTAGATTTAGAAGACATATCCAGTGCATAGCCTAGTGCAGGCCTGGTCGACTAGATTTAGAAGACATGTATCCAGTGCATATCCTACTGCAGGCCTGGTAGACTAGATTTAGAAGACATGTGTCCAGTGCATAGCCTACTGCAGGCCTGGCAGACTAGATTTAGAAGACATGTGTCCAGTGCATAGCCTACTGCAGGCCTGGTTGACTAGATTTAGAAGACAGGTGTCCAGTGCATAGCCTACTGCAGGCCTGGTAGACTATATTTAGAAGACATGTATCCAGTGCATAGCCTACTGCAGGCCTGGTAGACTAGATTTAGAAGACATGTGTCCAGTGCATAGCCTACTGCAGGCCTGGTAGACTAGATTTAGAAGACATGTATCCAGTGCATAGCCTAGTGCAGGCCTGGTCGACTAGATTTAGAAGACATGTATCCAGTGCATATCCTACTGCAAACCTGGTAGACTAGATTTAGAAGACATGTGTCCAGTGCATAGCCTAGTGCAGGCCTGGTTGACTTGATTTAGAAGACATGTGTCCAGTGCATAGCCTACTGCAGGCCTGGTCCACTAGAGTTAGAAGACATGTGTCCAGTGCATAGCCTACTTCAGGCCTGGTAGACTAGATTTAGAAGACATGTGTCCAGTGCATAGTCTACTGAAGGCCTGGTCCACTAGAGTTAGAAGACATGTGTCCAGTGCATAGCCTACTTCAGGCCTGGTAGACTAGATGTAGAAGACAGGTGTCGAGTGCATGGCCTACTGCAGGCCTGGTAGACTAGATTTAGAATACATGTATCCAGTGCACAGCCTACTGCAGGCCTGGTTGACTAGATTTAGACGACATGTATCCAGTGCATAGCCTAGTGCAGGCCTGGTCGACTAGATTTAGAAGACATGTGTCCAGTGCATAGCCTAGTGCAGGCCTGGTTGACTAGATTTAGAAGACATGTATCCAGTGCATAGCCTAGTGCAGGCCTGGTTGACTAGATTTAGAAGACATGTATCCAGTGCATAGCCTAGTGCAGGCCTGGTTGACTAGATTTAGAAGACATGTATCCAGTGCATAGCCTAGTGCAGGCCTGGTTGACTAGATTTAGAAGACATGTATCCAGTGCATAGCCTAGTGCAGGCCTGGTTGACTAGATTTAGAAGACATGTATCCAGTGCATAGCCTAGTGCAGGCCTGGTTGACTAGATTTAGAAGACATGTGTCCTTTATGTTATAGATCCTTAACTCATTTACTGCTGGAGTAAATACAGAAATAATCCATCCATCCTTTCTCCTTACTGTTTAACTAATTTACAAAAGGCTCCGTCCAGATTGTTTCATGACTCACCCTCGTTAACCTTCTTAGTCGAGTCTTGTGATGGAAGTTCAGCTCCTGCATAAGGAGAGGAGGATGAAGTGTGAGTGGACATGGTAGAATGGTAACTGCTGCATTTATATAGCACCTTTAGGATTGTGCATTACATTCATCCATTCACTCAGCGATGGTGGAGGAAACCATGCAAGGCACCAACCTGCTCATCGGGAGCAATTAGCCCTTTGCTAAACCCCACCCCAAAAGTGGTTGTCCAATGGCAATCCAAATAGTTTAGCAACTGTTGCTATGCAGGGAAACTTCCGTCACTTCATAGCTGTCAGTGTTATTTTTCATGGCTGTGTTGTTGAACACACACACAGCTTAACGTCATGGCTGTGTTGTTGAACACATACACAGCTTAACGTCATGGCTGTGTTGTTGAACACACACACAGCTTAACGTCATGGCTGTGTTGTTGAACACACACACAGCTTAACATCATGGCTGTGTTTTTGAACACACACACAGCTTAACGTCATGGCTGTGTTGTTGAACACACACACAGCTTAACGTCATGGCTGTGTTGTTGAACACACACACAGCTTAACGTCACACAGCTTAACGTCATGGCTGTGTTGTTGAACACATGCACAGCTTAACGTCATGGCTGTGTTGTTGAACACATACACAGCTTAACGTCATGGCTGTGTTGTTGAACACACACACAGCTTAACGTCATGGCTGTGTTGTTGAACACACACAGCTTAACGTCCAGAAAGTTACACGACTGACCCACCCAGGTGATGCAATAATACTAATTGACTGTAGTCTGACCGTGCAACATGAAAACTCCCATCAGACGGTCGTTAAAGTCGATTGTTGGATACTGTTTCTCTTCCTCGTATTTCTAGTTTCCTGAAATAATATCATACACATGTGTCCAGTGCATAGTCTACTGCAGGCCTGGTTGACTAGATTTAGAAGACATATCCAGTGCATAGCCTAGTGCAGGCCTGGTCGACTAGATTTAGAAGACATGTATCCAGTGCATATCCTACTGCAGGCCTGGTAGACTAGATTTAGAAGACATGTGTCCAGTGCATAGCCTACTGCAGGCCTGGCAGACTAGATTTAGAAGACATGTGTCCAGTGCATAGCCTAGTGCAGGCCTGGTCGACTAGATTTAGAAGACATGTATCCAGTGCATATCCTACTGCAAACCTGGTAGACTAGATTTAGAAGACATGTGTCCAGTGCATAGCCTACTGCAGGCCTGGTTGACTAGATTTAGAAGACATGTGTCCAGTGCATAGCCTACTGCAGGCCTGGTCCACTAGAGTTAGAAGACATGTGTCCAGTGCATAGCCTACTTCAGGCCTGGTAGACTAGATTTAGAAGACATGTGTCCAGTGCATAGTCTACTGAAGGCCTGGTCCACTAGAGTTAGAAGACATGTGTCCAGTGCATAGCCTACTTCAGGCCTGGTAGACTAGATGTAGAAGACAGGTGTCGAGTGCATAGCCTACTGCAGGCCTGGTAGACTAGATTTAGAATACATGTATCCAGTGCATAGCCTACTGCAGGCCTGGTTGACTAGATTTAGACGACATGTATCCAGTGCATAGCCTAGTGCAGGCCTGGTCGACTAGATTTAGAAGACATGTGTCCAGTGCATAGCCTAGTGCAGGCCTGGTTGACTAGATTTAGAAGACATGTGTCCAGTGCATAGCCTACTGCAGGCCTGGTCCACTAGAGTTAGAAGACATGTGTCCAGTGCATAGCCTACTTCAGGCCTGGTAGACTAGATTTAGAAGACATGTGTCCAGTGCATAGTCTACTGAAGGCCTGGTCCACTAGAGTTAGAAGACATGTGTCCAGTGCATAGCCTACTTCAGGCCTGGTAGACTAGATGTAGAAGACAGGTGTCGAGTGCATAGCCTACTGCAGGCCTGGTAGACTAGATTTAGAATACATGTATCCAGTGCATAGCCTACTGCAGGCCTGGTTGACTAGATTTAGACGACATGTATCCAGTGCATAGCCTAGTGCAGGCCTGGTCGACTAGATTTAGAAGACATGTGTCCAGTGCATAGCCTAGTGCAGGCCTGGTTGACTAGATTTAGAAGACATGTATCCAGTGCATAGCCTAGTGCAGGCCTGGTTGACTAGATTTAGAAGACATGTATCCAGTGCATAGCCTAGTGCAGGCCTGGTTGACTAGATTTAGAAGACATGTATCCAGTGCATAGCCTAGTGCAGGCCTGGTTGACTAGATTTAGAAGACATGTATCCAGTGCATAGCCTAGTGCAGGCCTGGTTGACTAGATTTAGAAGACATGTATCCAGTGCATAGCCTAGTGCAGGCCTGGTTGACTAGATTTAGAAGACATGTGTCCTTTATGTTATAGATCCTTAACTCATTTACTGCTGGAGTAAATACAGAAATAATCCATCCATCCTTTCTCCTTACTGTTTAACTAATTTACAAAAGGCTCCGTCCAGATTGTTTCATGACTCACCCTCGTTAACCTTCTTAGTCGAGTCTTGTGATGGAAGTTCAGCTCCTGCATAAGGAGAGGAGGATGAAGTGTGAGTGGACATGGTAGAATGGTAACTGCTGCATTTATATAGCACCTTTAGGATTGTGCATTACATTCATCCATTCACTCAGCGATGGTGGAGGAAACCATGCAAGGCACCAACCTGCTCATCGGGAGCAATTAGCCCTTTGCTAAACCCCACCCCAAAAGTGGTTGTCCAATGGCAATCCAAATAGTTTAGCAACTGTTGCTATGCAGGGAAACTTCCGTCACTTCATAGCTGTCAGTGTTATTTTTCATGGCTGTGTTGTTGAACACACACACAGCTTAACGTCATGGCTGTGTTGTTGAACACACACACAGCTTAACGTCATGGCTGTGTTGTTGAACACACACACAGCTTAACATCATGGCTGTGTTTTTGAACACACACACAGCTTAACGTCATGGCTGTGTTGTTGAACACACACACAGCTTAACGTCATGGCTGTGTTGTTGAACACACACACAGCTTAACGTCACACAGCTTAACGTCATGGCTGTGTTGTTGAACACATGCACAGCTTAACGTCATGGCTGTGTTGTTGAACACATACACAGCTTAACGTCATGGCTGTGTTGTTGAACACACACACAGCTTAACGTCATGGCTGTGTTGTTGAACACACACAGCTTAACGTCCAGAAAGTTACACGACTGACCCACCCAGGTAGGTGATGCAATAATACTAATTGACTGTAGTCTGACCGTGCAACATGAAAACTCCCATCAGACGGTCGTTAAAGTCGATTGTTGGATACTGTTTCTCTTCCTCGTATTTCTAGTTTCCTGAAATAATATCATACACATGTGTCCAGTGCATAGTCTACTGCAGGCCTGGTTGACTAGATTTAGAAGACATATCCAGTGCATAGCCTAGTGCAGGCCTGGTCGACTAGATTTAGAAGACATGTATCCAGTGCATATCCTACTGCAGGCCTGGTAGACTAGATTTAGAAGACATGTGTCCAGTGCATAGCCTACTGCAGGCCTGGTTGACTAGATTTAGAAGACATATCCAGTGCATAGCCTAGTGCAGGCCTGGTCGACTAGATTTAGAAGACATGTATCCAGGTCATATCCTACTGCAGGACTGGTAGACTAGATTTAGAAGACATGTGTCCAGTGCATAGCCTACTGCAGGCCTGGTAGAATAGATTTAGAAGACATGTGTCCAGTGCAAAGCCTACTGCAGGCCTGGTTGACTAGATTTAGAAGACATGTATCCAGTGCATAGCCTAGTGCAGGCCTGGTCGACTAGATTTAGAAGACATGTATCCAGTGCATATCCTACTGCAGGCCTGGTAGACTAGATTTAGAAGACATGTGTCCAGTGCATAGCCTACTGCAGGCCTGGTAGACTAGATTTAGAAGACATGTGTCCAGTGCATAGTCTACTGCAGGCCTGGTCCACTAGAGTTAGAAGACATGTGTCCAGTGCATAGCCTACTGCAGGCCTTGTAGACTAGATTTAGAAGACATGTGTCCAGTGCATAGTCTACTGAAGGCCTGGTAGACTAGATGTAGAAGACAGGTGTCGAGTGCATAGCCTACTGCAGGCCTGGTAGACTAGATTTAGAAGACATGTGTCCAGTGCATAGCCTACTGCAGGCCTGGTTGACTAGATTTAGAAGACATGTATCCAGTGCATAGCCTAGTGCAGGCCTGGTCGACTAGATTTAGAAGACATGTATCCAGTGCATATCCTACTGCAAACCTGGTAGACTAGATTTAGAAGACATGTGTCCAGTGCATAGCCTACTGCAGGCCTGGTTGACTAGATTTAGAAGACATGTATCCAGTGCATAGCCTAGTGCAGGCCTGGTCGACTAGATTTAGAAGACATGTATCCAGTGCATATCCTACTGCAGGCCTGGTAGACTAGATTTAGAAGACATGTGTCCAGTGCATAGCCTACTGCAGGCCTGGTACACTAGATTTAGAAGACATGTGTCCAGTGCATAGTCTACTGCAGGCCTGGTCCACTAGATTTAGAAGACATGTTTCCAGTGCATAGCCTACTGCAGGCCTGGTAGACTAGATTGAGAAGACATGTGTCCAGTGCATAGTCTACTGCAGGCCTGGTCCACTAGATTTAGAAGACATGTGTCCAGTGCATAGTCTACTGCAGGCCTGGTCCACTAGATGTAGAAGACATGTGTCCAGTGCATAGCCTACTGCAGGCATGGTAGACTAGATTTAGAAGACATGTCTCCAGTGCATAGTCTACTGCAGGCCTGGTCCACTAGATTTAGAAGACATGTGTCCAGTGCATAGCCTACTGTAGGCCTGGTAGACTAGATTTAGAAGAAATGTGTCCAGTGCATAACCTACTGTAGGCCTGGTTGACTATATTTAGAAGACATGTGTCCAGTGCATAGCCTACTGCAGGCCTGGTAGACTAGATTTAGAAGACATGTGTCCAGTGCATAGTCTACTGCAGGCCTGGTCCACTAGATTTAGAAGACATGTGTCCAGTGCATAGCCTACTGCAAGCCTGGTTGACTAGATTTAGAAGACATGTGTCCAGTGCATAGCCTACTGCAGGCCTGGTTGACTAGATTTAGAAGACATGTATCCAGTGCATAGCCTAGTGCAGGCCTGGTTGACTAGATTTAGAAGACATGTGTCCAGTGCATAGACTAGTGCAGGCCTGGTTGACTAGATTTAGAAGACATGTGTCCAGTGCATAGCCTACTGCAGGCCTGGTTGACTAGATTTAGAAGACATGTGTCCAGTGCATAGCCTAGTGCAGGCCTGGTTGACTAGATTTAGAAGACATGTGTCCAGTGCATAGCCTAGTGCAGGCCTGGTTGACTAGATTTAGAAGACATGTGTCCTTTATGTTATAGATCCTTAACTCATTTACTGCTGGAGTAAATACAGAAATAATCCATCCATCCTTTCTCCTTACTGTTTAACTAATTTACAAAAGGCTCCGTCCAGATTGTTTCATGACTCACCCTCGTTAACCTTCTTAGTCGAGTCTTGTGATGGAAGTTCAGCTCCTGCATAAGGAGAGGAGGATGAAGTGTGAGTGGACATGGTAGAATGGTAACTGCTGCATTTATATAGCACCTTTAGGATTGTGCATTACATTCATCCATTCACTCAGCGATGGTGGAGGAAACCATGCAAGGCACCAACCTGCTCATCGGGAGCAATTAGCCCTTTGCTAAACCCCACCCCAAAAGTGGTTGTCCAATGGCAATCCAAATAGTTTAGCAACTGTTGCTATACAGGGCAAGCTTCCGTCACTTCATAGCTGTCAGTGTTATTTTTCATGGCTGTGTTGTTGAACACACACACAGCTTAACGTCATGGCTGTGTTGTTGAACACATACACAGCTTAACGTCATGGCTGTGTTGTTGAACACACACACAGCTTAACGTCATGGCTGTGTTGTTGAACACACACACAGCTTAACATCATGGCTGTGTTGTTGAACACACACAGCTTAACGTCATGGCTGTGTTGTTGAACACACACACAGCTTAACGTCATGGCTGTGTTGTTGAACACACACACAGCTTAACGTCACACAGCTTAACGTCATGGCTGTGTTGTTGAACACATGCACAGCTTAACGTCATGGCTGTGTTGTTGAACACATACACAGCTTAACGTCATGGCTGTGTTGTTGAACACATACACAGCTTAACGTCATGGCTGTGTTGTTGAACACATACACAGCTTAACGTCATGGCTGTGTTGTTGAACACATACACAGCTTAATGTCATGGCTGTGTTGTTGAACACACACACAGCTTAACGTCATGGCTGTGTTGTTGAACACACACACAGCTTAACGTCCAGAAAGTTACACGACTGACCCACCCAGGTGATGCAATAATACTAATTGACTGTAGTCTGACCGTGCAACATGACAACTCCCATCAGACGGTCGTTAAAGTCGATTGTTGGATACTGTTTATCTTCCTCGTATTTCTAGTTTCCTGAAATAATATCATACACATGTGTCCAGTGCATAGTCTACTGCAGGCCTGGTTGACTAGATTTAGACGACATATCCAGTGCATAGCCTAGTGCAGGCCTGGTCGACTAGATTTAGAAGACATGTATCCAGTGCATATCCTACTGCAGGCCTGGTAGAATAGATTTAGAAGACATGTGTCCAGTGCATAGTCTACTGCAGGCCTGGTCCACTATATTTAGAAGACATGTGTCCAGTGCATAGTCTACTGCAGGCCTGGTCCACTAGATTTAGAAGACATGTGTCCAGTGCATAGCCTACGTCAGGCCTGGTAGACTAGATTTAGAAGACATGTGTCCAGTGCATAGTCTACTGCAGGCCTGGTCCACTAGATTTAGAAGACATGTGTCCAGTGCATAACCTACTGCAGGCCTGGTTGACTAGATTTAGAAGACATGTGTCCAGTGCATAGCCTACTGCAGGCCTGGTAGACTAGATTTAGAAGACATGTGTCCAGTGCATAGTCTACTGCAGGCCTGGTCCACTAGATTTAGAAGGCATGTGTCCAGTGCATAGCCTACTGCAAGCCTGGTTGACTAAATTTAGAAGACATGTGTCCAGTGCATAGCCTACTGCAGGCCTGGTTGACTAGATTTAGAAGACATGTATCCAGTGCATAGCCTAGTGCAGGCCTGGTTGACTAGATTTAGAAGACATGTGTCCAGTGCAAAGACTAGTGCAGTCCTGGTTGACTAGATTTAGAAGACATGTGTCCAGTGCATAGTCTACTGCAGGCCTGGTCCACTAGATTTAGAAGACATGTGTCCAGTGCATAGCCTACTGCAGGCCTGGTAGACTAGATTTAGAAGACATGTGTCCAGTGCATAGTCTACTGCAGGCCTGGTCCACTAGATTTAGAAGACATGTGTCCAGTGCATAGCCTACTGCAGGCCTGGTAGACTAGATTTAGAAGACATGTGTCCAGTGCATATCCTACTGCAGGCCTGGTAGACTAGATTTAGAAGACATGTGTCCAGTGCATAGCCTACTGCAGGCCTGGTAGACTGGATTTAGAAGACATGTGTCCAGTGCAAAGCCTACTGCAGGCCTGGTTGACTAGATTTAGAAGACAGGTGTCCAGTGCATAGCCTACTGCAGGCCTGGTAGACTAGATTTAGAAGACATGTATCCAGTGCATATCCTACTGCAGGCCTGGTAGACTAGATTTAGAAGACATGTGTCCAGTGCATAGCCTACTGCAGGCCTGGTAGACTAGATTTAGAAGACAGGTGTCGAGTGCCTAGCCTACTGCAGGCCTGATAGACTAGATTTAGAAGACATGTGTCCAGTGCATAGCCTACTGCAGGCCTGGTAGACTAGATTTAGAAGACATGTGTCCAGTGCATATCCTACTGCAGGCCTGGTAGACTAGATTTAGAAGACATGTGTCCAGTGCATAGCCTACTGCAGGCCTGGTAGACTAGATTTAGAAGACATGTGTCCAGTGCATAGTCTACTGCAGGCCTGGTCCACTAGATTTAGAAGACATGTGTCCAGTGCATAGCCTACTGCAAGCCTGGTTGACTAGATTTAGAAGACATGTGTCCAGTGCATAGCCTAGTGCAGGCCTGGTTGACTAGATTTAGAAGACATGTGTCCAGTGCATAGCCTAGTGCAGGCCTGGTTGACTAGATTTAGAAGACATGTGTCCTATGTTATAGATCCTTAACTCATTTACTGCTGGAGTAAATACAGAAATAATCCATCCATCCTTTCTCCTTACTGTTTAACTAATTTACAAAAGGCTCCGTCCAGATTGTTTCATGACTCACCCTCGTTAACCTTCTTAGTCGAGTCTTGTGATGGAAGTTCAGCTCCTGCATAAGGAGAGGAGGATGAAGTGTGAGTGGACATGGTATAATGGTAACTGCTGCATTTATATAGCACCTTTAGGATTGTGCATTACATTCATCCATTCACTCAGCGATGGTGGAGGAAACCATGCAAGGCACCAATCTGCTCATCGGGAGCAATTAGCCCTTTGCTAAACCCCACCCCAAAAGTGGTTGTCCAATGGCAATCCAAATAGTTTAGCAACTGTTGCTATGCAGGGCAAGCTTCCGTCACTTCATAGCTGTCAGTGTTATTTTTCATGGCTGTGTTGTTGAACACACACACAGCTTAACGTCATGGCTGTGTTGTTGATCACATACACAGCTTAACGTCATGGCTGTGTTGTTGAACACACACACACAGCTTAACGTCATGGCTGTGTTGTTGAACACACACACAGCTTAACATCATGGCTGTGTTGTTGAACACACACACAGCTTAACGTCATGGCTGTGTTGTTGAACACACACACAGCTTAACGTCATGGCTGTGTTGTTGAAAACACACACACACAGCTTAACGTCATGGCTGTGTTGTTGAACACACACAGCTTAACATCATGGCTGTGTTGTTGAACACACACACAGCTTAACGTCATGGCTGTGTTGTTGAACACACACACAGCTTAACGTCATGGCTGTGTTGTTGAACACACACACAGCTTAACGTCACACAGCTTAACATCATGGCTGTGTTGTTGAACACGTCATGGCTGTGTTGTTGAACACATGCACAGCTTAACGTCATGGCTGTGTTGTTGAACACATACACAGCTTAACGTCATGGCTGTGTTGTTGAACACATACACAGCTTAACGTCATGGCTGTGTTGTTAAACACACACACAGCTAAACGTCATGGCTGTGTTGTTGAACACACACACAGCTTAACGTCCAGAAAGTTACACGACTGACCCACCCAGGTGATGCAATAATACTAATTGACTGTAGTCTGACCGTGCAACATGAAAACTCCCATCAGACGGTCGTTAAAGTCGATTGTTGGATACTGTTTCTCTTCCTCGTATTTCTAGTTTCCTGAAATAATATCATACACATGTGTCCAGTGCATAGTCTACTGCAGGCCTGGTTGACTAGATTTAGAAGACATGTGTCCAGTGCATAGCCTAGTGCAGGCCTGGTCGACTAGATTTAGAAGACATGTATCCAGTGCATATCCTACTGCAGGCCTGGTAGACTAGATTTAGAAGACATGTGTCCAGTGCATAGCCTACTGCAGGCCTGGCAGACTAGATTTAGAAGACATGTGTCCAGTGCATAGCCTACTGCAGGCCTGGTTGACTAGATTTAGAAGACAGGTGTCGAGTGCATAGCCTACTGCAGGCCTGGTAGACTAGATTTAGAATACATGTATCCAGTGCATAGCCTACTGCAGGCCTGGTTGACTAGATTTAGACGACATGTATCCAGTGCATAGCCTACTGCAGGCCTGGTCGACTAGATTTAGAAGACATGTGTCCAGTGCATAGCCTAGTGCAGGCCTGGTTGACTAGATTTAGAAGACATGTATCCAGTGCATAGCCTAGTGCAGGCCTGGTTGACTAGATTTAGAAGACATGTGTCCAGTGCATAGCCTAGTGCAGGCCTGGTTGACTAGATTTAGAAGACATGTGTCCTTTATGTTATAGATCCTTAACTCATTTACTGCTGGAGTAAATACAGAAATAATCCATCCATCCTTTCTCCTTACTGTTTAACTAATTTACAAAAGGCTCCGTCCAGATTGTTTCATGACTCACCCTCGTTAACCTTCTTAGTCGAGTCTTGTGATGGAAGTTCAGCTCCTGCATAAGGAGAGGAGGATGAAGTGTGAGTGGACATGGTAGAATGGTAACTGCTGCATTTATATAGCACCTTTAGGATTGTGCATTACATTCATCCATTCACTCAGCGATGGTGGAGGAAACCATGCAAGGCACCAACCTGCTCATCGGGAGCAATTAGCCCTTTGCTAAACCCCACCCCAAAAGTGGTTGTCCAATGGCAATCCAAATAGTTTAGCAACTGTTGCTATGCAGGGAAACTTCTGTCACTTCATAGCTGTCAGTGTTATTTTTCATGGCTGTGTTGTTGAACACACACACAGCTTAACGTCATGGCTGTGTTGTTGAACACATACACAGCTTAACGTCATGGCTGTGTTGTTGAACACACACACAGCTTAACGTCATGGCTGTGTTGTTGAACACACACACACAGCTTAACATCATGGCTGTGTTTTTGAACACACACACACAGCTTAACGTCATGGATGTGTTGTTGAACACACACACAGCTTAACGTCATGGCTGTGTTGTTGAACACACACACAGCTTAACGTCACACAGCTTAACGTCATGGCTGTGTTGTTGAACACATGCACAGCTTAACGTCATGGCTGTGTTGTTGAACACATACACAGCTTAACGTCATGGCTGTGTTGTTGAACACATACACAGCTTAACGTCATGGCTGTGTTGTTGAACACACACACAGCTTAACGTCATGGCTGTGTTGTTGAACACACACAGCTTAACGTCCAGAAAGTTACACGACTGACCCACCCAGGTGATGCAATAATACTAATTGACTGTAGTCTGACCGTGCAACATGAAAACTCCCATCAGACGGTCGTTAAAGTTGATTGTTGGATACTGTTTCTCTTCCTCGTATTTCTAGTTTCCTGAAATAATATCATACACATGTGTCCAGTGCATAGTCTACTGCAGGCCTGGTTGACTAGATTTAGAAGACATATCCAGTGCATAGCCTAGTGCAGGCCTGGTCGACTAGATTTAGAAGACATGTATCCAGTGCATATCCTACTGCAGGCCTGGTAGACTAGATTTAGAAGACATGTGTCCAGTGCATAGCCTACTGCAGGCCTGGTTGACTAGATTTAGAAGACATATCCAGTGCATAGCCTAGTGCAGGCCTGGTCGACTAGATTTAGAAGACATGTATCCAGGTCATATCCTACTGCAGGCCTGGTAGACTAGATTTAGAAGACATGTGTCCAGTGCATAGCCTACTGCAGGCCTGGTAGACTAGATTTAGAAGACATGTGTCCAGTGCATAGCCTACTGCAGGCCTGGTTGACTAGATTTAGAAGACATGTATCCAGTGCATAGCCTAGTGCAGGCCTGGTCGACTAGATTTAGAAGACATGTATCCAGTGCATATCCTACTGCAGGCCTGGTAGACTAGATTTAGAAGACATGTGTCCAGTGCATAGCCTACTGCAGGCCTGGTAGACTAGATTTAGAAGACATGTGTCCAGTGCATAGTCTACTGCAGGCCTGGTCCACTAGAGTTAGAAGACATGTGTCCAGTGCATAGTCTACTGCAGGCCTTGTAGACTAGATTTAGAAGACATGTGTCCAGTGCATAGTCTACTGAAGGCCTGGTAGACTAGATGTAGAAGACAGGTGTCGAGTGCATAGCCTACTGCAGGCCTGGTAGACTAGATTTAGAAGACATGTGTCCAGTGCATAGTCTACTGCAGGCCTGGTTGACTAGATTTAGAAGACATGTATCCAGTGCATAGCCTAGTGCAGGCCTGGTCGACTAGATTTAGAAGACATGTATCCAGTGCATATCCTACTGCAGGCCTGGTAGACTAGATTTAGAAGACATGTGTCCAGTGCATAGCCTACTGCAGGCCTGGTACACTAGATTTAGAAGACATGTGTCCAGTGCATAGTCTACTGCAGGCCTGGTCCACTAGATTTAGAAGACATGTTTCCAGTGCATAGCCTACTGCAGGCCTGGTAGACTAGATTGAGAAGACATGTGTCCAGTGCATAGTCTACTGCAGGCCTGGTCCACTAGATTTAGAAGACATGTGTCCAGTGCATAGTCTACTGCAGGCCTGGTCCACTAGATGTAGAAGACATGTGTCCAGTGCATAGCCTACTGCAGGCATGGTATACTAGATTTAGAAGACATGTCTCCAGTGCATAGTCTACTGCAGGCCTGGTCCACTAGATTTAGAAGACATGTGTCCAGTGCATAGCCTACTGCAGGCCTGGTAGACTAGATTTAGAAGAAATGTGTCCAGTGCATAACCTACTGCAGGCCTGGTTGACTAGATTTAGAAGACATATCCAGTGCATAGCCTAGTGCAGGCCTGGTCGACTAGATTTAGAAGACATGTATCCAGGTCATATCCTACTGCAGGCCTGGTAGACTAGATTTAGAAGACATGTGTCCAGTGCATAGCCTAGTGCAGGCCTGGTCGACTAGATTGAGAAGACATGTGTCCAGTGCATAGTCTACTGCAGGCCTGGTCCACTAGATTTAGAAGACATGTGTCCAGTGCATAGTCTACTGCAGGCCTGGTCCACTAGATTTAGAAGACATGTGTCCAGTGCATAGCCTACGTCAGGCCTGGTAGACTAGATTTAGAAGACATGTGTCCAGTGCATAGTCTACTGCAGGCCTGGTCCACTAGATTTAGAAGACATGTGTCCAGTGCATAGTCTACTGCAGGCCTGGTCCACTAGATTTAGAAGACATGTGTCCAGTGCATAACCTACTGCAGGCCTGGTTGACTAGATTTAGAAGACATGTGTCCAGTGCATAGCCTACTGCAGGCCTGGTAGACTAGATTTAGAAGACATGTGTCCAGTGCATAGTCTACTGCAGGCCTGGTCCACTAGATTTAGAAGACATGTGTCCAGTGCATAGCCTACTGCAGGCCTGGTTGACTAGATTTAGAAGACATGTATCCAGTGCATAGCCTAGTGCAGGCCTGGTTGACTAGATTTAGAAGACATGTGTCCAGTGCAAAGACTAGTGCAGTCCTGGTTGACTAGATTTAGAAGACATGTGTCCAGTGCATAGTCTACTGCAGGCCTGGTCCACTAGATTTAGAAGACATGTGTCCAGTGCATAGCCTACTGCAGGCCTGGTAGACTAGATTTAGAAGACATGTGTCCAGTGCATATCCTACTGCAGGCCTGGTAGACTAGATTTAGAAGACATGTGTCCAGTGCATAGCCTACTGCAGGCCTGGTAGACTGGATTTAGAAGACATGTGTCCAGTGCATAGCCTACTGCAGGCCTGGTTGACTAGATTTAGAAGACAGGTGTCCAGTGCATAGCCTACTGCAGGCCTGGTAGACTAGATTTAGAAGACATGTATCCAGTGCATATCCTACTGCAGGCCTGGTAGACTAGATTTAGAAGACATGTGTCCAGTGCATAGCCTACTGCAGGCCTGGTAGACTAGATTTAGAAGACAGGTGTCGAGTGCCTAGCCTACTGCAGGCCTGATAGAACTAGATTTAGAAGACATGTGTCCAGTGCATAGCCTACTGCAGGCCTGGTAGACTAGATTTAGAAGACATGTGTCCAGTGCATATCCTACTGCAGGCCTGGTAGACTAGATTTAGAAGACATGTGTCCAGTGCATAGCCTACTGCAGGCCTGGTAGACTAGATTTAGAAGACATGTGTCCAGTGCATAGCCTACTGCAGGCCTGGTAGACTAGATTTAGAAGACATGTGTCCAGTGCATAGCCTACTGCAGGCCTGGTAGACTAGATTTAGAAGACATGTGTCCAGTGCATATCCTACTGCAGGCCTGGTCCACTAGATTTAGAAGACATGTGTCCAGTGCATAGCCTACTGCAAGCCTGGTTGACTAGATTTAGAAGACATGTGTCCAGTGCATAGCCTAGTGCAGGCCTGGTTGACTAGATTTAGAAGACATGTGTCCAGTGCATAGCCTAGTGCAGGCCTGGTTGACTAGATTTAGAAGACATGTGTCCTATGTTATAGATCCTTAACTCATTTACTGCTGGAGTAAATACAGAAATAATCCATCCATCCTTTCTCCTTACTGTTTAACTAATTTACAAAAGGCTCCGTCCAGATTGTTTCATGACTCACCCTCGTTAACCTTCTTAGTCGAGTCTTGTGATGGAAGTTCAGCTCCTGCATAAGGAGAGGAGGATGAAGTGTGAGTGGACATGGTATAATGGTAACTGCTGCATTTATATAGCACCTTTAGGATTGTGCATTACATTCATCCATTCACACAGCGATGGTGGAGGAAACCATGCAAGGCACCAATCTGCTCATCGGGAGCAATTAGCCCTTTGCTAAACCCCACCCCAAAAGTGGTTGTCCAATGGCAATCCAAATAGTTTAGCAACTGTTGCTATGCAGGGCAAGCTTCCGTCACTTCATAGCTGTCAGTGTTATTTTTCATGGCTGTGTTGTTGAACACACACACAGCTTAACGTCATGGCTGTGTTGTTGATCACATACACAGCTTAACGTCATGGCTGTGTTGTTGAAAACACACACACACACAGCTTAACGTCATGGCTGTGTTGTTGAACACACACAGCTTAACATCATGGCTGTGTTGTTGAACACACACACAGCTTAACGTCATGGCTGTGTTGTTGAACACACACACAGCTTAACGTCATGGCTGTGTTGTTGAACACACACACAGCTTAACGTCACACAGCTTAACATCATGGCTGTGTTGTTGAACACGTCATGGCTGTGTTGTTGAACACATGCACAGCTTAACGTCATGGCTGTGTTGTTGAACACATACACAGCTTAACGTCATGGCTGTGTTGTTGAACACATACACAGCTTAACGTCATGGCTGTGTTGTTAAACACACACACAGCTAAACGTCATGGCTGTGTTGTTGAACACACACACAGCTTAACGTCCAGAAAGTTACACGACTGACCCACCCAGGTGATGCAATAATACTAATTGACTGTAGTCTGACCGTGCAACATGAAAACTCCCATCAGACGGTCGTTAAAGTCGATTGTTGGATACTGTTTCTCTTCCTCGTATTTCTAGTTTCCTGAAATAATATCATACACATGTGTCCAGTGCATAGTCTACTGCAGGCCTGGTTGACTAGATTTAGAAGACATATCCAGTGCATAGCCTAGTGCAGGCCTGGTCGACTAGATTTAGAAGACATGTATCCAGTGCATATCCTACTGCAGGCCTGGTAGACTAGATTTAGAAGACATGTGTCCAGTGCATAGCCTACTGCAGGCCTGGTTGACTAGATTTAGAAGACATATCCAGTGCATAGCCTAGTGCAGGCCTGGTCGACTAGATTTAGAAGACATGTATCCAGGTCATATCCTACTGCAGGACTGGTAGACTAGATTTAGAAGACATGTGTCCAGTGCATAGCCTACTGCAGGCCTGGTAGAATAGATTTAGAAGACATGTGTCCAGTGCATAGCCTACTGCAGGCCTGGTTGACTAGATTTAGAAGACATGTATCCAGTGCATAGCCTAGTGCAGGCCTGGTCGACTAGATTTAGAAGACATGTATCCAGTGCATATCCTACTGCAGGCCTGGTAGACTAGATTTAGAAGACATGTGTCCAGTGCATAGCCTACTGCAGGCCTGGTAGACTAGATTTAGAAGACATGTGTCCAGTGCATAGTCTACTGCAGGCCTGGTCCACTAGAGTTAGAAGACATGTGTCCAGTGCATAGCCTACTGCAGGCCTTGTAGACTAGATTTAGAAGACATGTGTCCAGTGCATAGTCTACTGAAGGCCTGGTAGACTAGATGTAGAAGACAGGTGTCGAGTGCATAGCCTACTGCAGGCCTGGTAGACTAGATTTAGAAGACATGTGTCCAGTGCATAGCCTACTGCAGGCCTGGTTGACTAGATTTAGAAGACATGTATCCAGTGCATAGCCTAGTGCAGGCCTGGTCGACTAGATTTAGAAGACATGTATCCAGTGCATATCCTACTGCAAACCTGGTAGACTAGATTTAGAAGACATGTGTCCAGTGCATAGCCTACTGCAGGCCTGGTTGACTAGATTTAGAAGACATGTATCCAGTGCATAGCCTAGTGCAGGCCTGGTCGACTAGATTTAGAAGACATGTATCCAGTGCATATCCTACTGCAGGCCTGGTAGACTAGATTTAGAAGACATGTGTCCAGTGCATAGCCTACTGCAGGCCTGGTACACTAGATTTAGAAGACATGTGTCCAGTGCATAGTCTACTGCAGGCCTGGTCCACTAGATTTAGAAGACATGTTTCCAGTGCATAGCCTACTGCAGGCCTGGTAGACTAGATTGAGAAGACATGTGTCCAGTGCATAGTCTACTGCAGGCCTGGTCCACTAGATTTAGAAGACATGTGTCCAGTGCATAGTCTACTGCAGGCCTGGTCCACTAGATGTAGAAGACATGTGTCCAGTGCATAGCCTACTGCAGGCATGGTAGACTAGATTTAGAAGACATGTCTCCAGTGCATAGTCTACTGCAGGCCTGGTCCACTAGATTTAGAAGACATATCCAGTGCATAGCCTAGTGCAGGCCTGGTCGACTAGATTTAGAAGACATGTATCCAGTGCATATCCTACTGCAGGCCTGGTAGACTAGATTTAGAAGACATGTGTCCAGTGCATAGCCTACTGCAGGCCTGGTTGACTAGATTTAGAAGACATATCCAGTGCATAGCCTAGTGCAGGCCTGGTCGACTAGATTTAGAAGACATGTATCCAGGTCATATCCTACTGCAGGACTGGTAGACTAGATTTAGAAGACATGTGTCCAGTGCATAGCCTACTGCAGGCCTGGTAGACTAGATTTAGAAGACATGTGTCCAGTGCATATCCTACTGCAGGCCTGGTAGACTAGATTTAGAAGACATGTGTCCAGTGCATAGCCTACTGCAGGCCTGGTTGACTAGATTTAGAAGACATATCCAGTGCATAGCCTACTGCAGGACTGGTAGACTAGATTTAGAAGACATGTGTCCAGTGCATAGCCTACTGCAGGCCTGGTAGACTAGATTTAGAAGACATGTGTCCAGTGCATATCCTACTGCAGGCCTGGTAGACTAGATTTAGAAGACATGTGTCCAGTGCATAGCCTACTGCAGGCCTGGTAGACTGGATTTAGAAGACATGTGTCCAGTGCATAGCCTACTGCAGGCCTGGTTGACTAGATTTAGAAGACAGGTGTCCAGTGCATAGCCTACTGCAGGCCTGGTAGACTAGATTTAGAAGACATGTATCCAGTGCATATCCTACTGCAGGCCTGGTAGACTAGATTTAGAAGACATGTGTCCAGTGCATAGCCTACTGCAGGCCTGGTAGACTAGATTTAGAAGACAGGTGTCGAGTGCCTAGCCTACTGCAGGCCTGATAGACTAGATTTAGAAGACATGTGTCCAGTGCATAGCCTACTGCAGGCCTGGTATACTAGATTTAGAAGACATGTGTCCAGTGCATATCCTACTGCAGGCCTGGTAGACTAGATTTAGAAGACATGTGTCCAGTGCATAGTCTACTGCAGGCCTGGTCCACTAGATTTAGAAGACATGTGTCCAGTGCATAGCCTACTGCAAGCCTGGTTGACTAGATTTAGAAGACATGTGTCCAGTGCATAGCCTAGTGCAGGCCTGGTTGACTAGATTTAGAAGACATGTGTCCAGTGCATAGCCTAGTGCAGGCCTGGTTGACTAGATTTAGAAGACATGTGTCCAGTGCATAGCCTAGTGCAGGCCTGGTTGACTAGATTTAGAAGACATGTGTCCAGTGCACAGACTAGTGCAGGCCTGGTTGACTAGATTTAGAAGACATGTGTCCTTTATGTTATAGATCCTTAACTCATTTACTGCTGGAGTAAATACAGAAATAATCCATCCATCCTTTCTCCTTACTGTTTAACTAATTTACAAAAGGCTCCGTCCAGATTGTTTCATGACTCACCCTCGTTAACCTTCTTAGTCGAGTCTTGTGATGGAAGTTCAGCTCCTGCATAAGGAGAGGAGGATGAAGTGTGAGTGGACATGGTATAATGGTAACTGCTGCATTTATATAGCACCTTTAGGATTGTGCATTACATTCATCCATTCACACAGCGATGGTGGAGGAAACCATGCAAGGCACCAATCTGCTCATCGGGAGCAATTAGCCCTTTGCTAAACCCCACCCCAAAAGTGGTTGTCCAATGGCAATCCAAATAGTTTAGCAACTGTTGCTATGCAGGGCAAGCTTCCGTCACTTCATAGCTGTCAGTGTTATTTTTCATGGCTGTGTTGTTGAACACACACACAGCTTAACGTCATGGCTGTGTTGTTGATCACATACACAGCTTAACGTCATGGCTGTGTTGTTGAACACACACACACACAGCTTAACGTCATGGCTGTGTTGTTGAACACACACAGCTTAACATCATGGCTGTGTTGTTGAACACACACAGCTTAACGTCATGGCTGTGTTGTTGAACACACACACAGCTTAACGTCATGGCTGTGTTGTTGAACACACACACAGCTTAACGTCACACAGCTTAACATCATGGCTGTGTTGTTGAACACGTCATGGCTGTGTTGTTGAACACATGCACAGCTTAACGTCATGGCTGTGTTGTTGAACACATACACAGCTTAACGTCATGGCTGTGTTGTTAAACACACACACAGCTAAACGTCATGGCTGTGTTGTTGAACACACACACAGCTTAACGTCCAGAAAGTTACACGACTGACCCACCCAGGTGATGCAATAATACTAATTGACTGTAGTCTGACCGTGCAACATGAAAACTCCCATCAGACGGTCGTTAAAGTCGATTGTTGGATACTGTTTCTCTTCCTCGTATTTCTAGTTTCCTGAAATAATATCATACACATGTGTCCAGTGCCTGGTTGACTAGATTTAGAAGACATATCCAGTGCATAGCCTAGTGCAGGCCTGGTCGACTAGATTTAGAAGACATGTATCCAGTGCATATCCTACTGCAGGCCTGGTAGACTAGATTTAGAAGACATGTGTCCAGTGCATAGCCTACTGCAGGCCTGGCAGACTAGATTTAGAAGACATGTGTCCAGTGCATAGTCTACTGCAGGCCTGGTAGACTAGATTTAGAAGACATGTGTCCAGTGCATAGCCTACTGCAGGCCTGGTTGACTAGATTTAGAAGACATGTGTCCAGTGCATAGCCTACTGCAGGCCTGGTAGACTAGATTTAGAAGACATGTGTCCAGTGCATAGTCTACTGCAGGCCTGGTCCACTAGATTTAGAAGACATGTGTCCAGTGCATAGTCTACTGCAGGCCTGGTCCACTAGATTTAGAAGACATGTGTCCAGTGCATAGCCTACGTCAGGCCTGGTAGACTAGATTTAGAAGACATGTGTCCAGTGCATAGTCTACTGCAGGCCTGGTCCACTAGATTTAGAAGACATGTGTCCAGTGCATAGCCTACTGCAGGCCTGGTCGACTAGATTTAGAAGACATGTATCCAGGTCATATCCTACTGCAGGACTGGTAGACTAGATTTAGAAGACATGTGTCCAGTGCATAGCCTACTGCAGGCCTGGTAGACTAGATTTAGAAGACATGTGTCCAGTGCATATCCTACTGCAGGCCTGGTAGACTAGATTTAGAAGACATGTGTCCAGTGCATAGCCTACTGCAGGCCTGGTTGACTAGATTTAGAAGACATATCCAGTGCATAGCCTAGTGCAGGCCTGGTCGACTAGATTTAGAAGACATGTATCCAGGTCATATCCTACTGCAGGACTGGTAGACTAGATTTAGAAGACATGTGTCCAGTGCATAGCCTACTGCAGGCCTGGTAGACTAGATTTAGAAGACATGTGTCCAGTGCATAGCCTACTGCAGGCCTGGTTGACTAGATTTAGAAGACATGTATCCAGTGCATAGCCTAGTGCAGGCCTGGTCGACTAGATTTAGAAGACATGTATCCAGTGCATATCCTACTGCAGGCCTGGTAGACTAGATTTAGAAGACATGTGTCCAGTGCATAGCCTACTGCAGGCCTGGTAGACTAGATTTAGAAGACATGTGTCCAGTGCATAGCCTACTGCAGGCCTGGTTGACTAGATTTAGAAGACATGTGTCCAGTGCATAGCCTACTGCAGGCCTGGTAGACTAGATTTAGAAGACATGTGTCCAGTGCATAGCCTACTGCAGGCCTGGTTGACTAGATTTAGAAGACATGTGTCCAGTGCATAGTCTACTGCAGGCCTGGTAGACTAGATTTAGAAGACATGTATCCAGTGCATAGCCTACTGCAGGCCTGGTAGACTAGATTTAGAAGACATGTGTCCAGTGCATAGCCTACTGCAGGCCTGGTAGACTAGATTTAGAAGACAGGTGTCGAGTGCATAGCCTACTGCAGGCCTGGTAGACTAGATTTAGAAGACATGTGTCCAGTGCATAGCCTACTGCAGGCCTGGTTGACTAGATTTAGAAGACATGTATCCAGTGCATAGCCTAGTGCAGGCCTGGTCGACTAGATTTAGAAGACATGTATCCAGTGCATATCCTACTGCAAACCTGGTAGACTAGATTTAGAAGACATGTGTCCAGTGCATAGCCTACTGCAGGCCTGGTTGACTAGATTTAGAAGACATGTGTCCAGTGCATAGTCTACTGCAGGCCTGGTCCACTAGAGTTAGAAGACATGTGTCCAGTGCATAGCCTACTGCAGGCCTGGTAGACTAGATTTAGAAGACATGTGTCCAGTGCATAGTCTACTGAAGGCCTGGTAGACTAGATGTAGAAGACAGGTGTCGAGTGCATAGCCTACTGCAGGCCTGGTAGACTAGATTTAGAAGACATGTGTCCAGTGCATAGCCTACTGCAGGCCTGGTTGACTAGATTTAGACGACATGTATCCAGTGCATAGCCTAGTGCAGGCCTGGTCGACTAGATTTAGAAGACATGTGTCCAGTGCATAGCCTAGTGCAGGCCTGGTTGACTAGATTTAGAAGACATGTATCCAGTGCATAGCCTAGTGCAGGCCTGGTTGACTAGATTTAGAAGACATGTGTCCAGTGCATAGCCTAGTGCAGGCCTGGTTGACTAGATTTAGAAGACATGTGTCCTTTATGTTATAGATCCTTAACTCATTTACTGCTGGAGTAAATACAGAAATAATCCATCCATCCTTTCTCCTTACTGTTTAACTAATTTACAAAAGGCTCCGTCCAGATTGTTTCATGACTCACCCTCGTTAACCTTCTTAGTCGAGTCTTGTGATGGAAGTTCAGCTCCTGCATAAGGAGAGGAGGATGAAGTGTGAGTGGACATGGTAGAATGGTAACTGCTGCATTTATATAGCACCTTTAGGATTGTGCATTACATTCATCCATTCACTCAGCGATGGTGGAGGAAACCATGCAAGGCACCAACCTGCTCATCGGGAGCAATTAGCCCTTTGCTAAACCCCACCCCAAAAGTGGTTGTCCAATGGCAATCCAAATAGTTTAGCAACTGTTGCTATGCAGGGCAAGCTTCCGTCACTTCATAGCTGTCAGTGTTATTTTTCATGGCTGTGTTGTTGAACACACACACAGCTTAACGTCATGGCTGTGTTGTTGAACACATACACAGCTTAACGTCATGGCTGTGTTGTTGAACACACACACAGCTTAACGTCATGGCTGTGTTGTTGAACACACACACAGCTTAACATCATGGCTGTGTTGTTGAACACACACACAGCTTAACGTCATGGCTGTGTTGTTGAACACACACACAGCTTAACGTCATGGCTGTGTTGTTGAACACACACACAGATTAACGTCACACAGTTTAATGTCATGGCTGTGTTGTTGAACACGTCATGGCTGTGTTGTTGAACACATTAACGTCATGGCTGTGTTGTTGAACACATACACAGCTTAACGTCATGGCTGTGTTGTTGAACACATACACAGCTTAACGTCATGGCTGTGTTGTTGAACACACACACACAGCTTAACGTCATGGCTGTGTTGTTGAACACACACACAGCTTAACGTCCAGAAAGTTACACGACTGACCCACCCAGGTGATGCAATAATACTAATTGACTGTAGTCTGACCGTGCAACATGAAAACTCCCATCAGACGGTCGTTAAAGTAGATTGTTGGATACCGTTTCTCTTCCTCGTATTTCTAGTTTCCTGAAATAATATCATACACATGTGTCCAGTGCATAGTCTACTGCAGGCCTGGTTGACTAGATTTAGAAGACAGGTGTCCAGTGCTTAGCTTACTGCAGGCCTGGTAGACTAGATTTAGAAGACATGTATCCAGTGCATATCCTACTGTAGGCCTGGTTGACTAGATTTAGAAGACAGGTGTCCAGTGCTTAGCTTACTGCAGGCCTGGTAGACTAGATTTAGAAGACAGGTGTCGAGTGCATAGCCTACTGCAGGCCTGGTTGACTAGATTTAGAAGACAGGTGTCCAGTGCTTAGCTTACTGCAGGCCTGGTAGACTAGATTTAGAAGACATGTATCCAGTGCATATCCTACTGCAGGCCTGGTAGACTAGATTTAGAAGACATGTGTCCAGTGCATAGCCTACTGCAGGCCTGGTAGACTAGATTTAGAAGACAGGTGTCGAGTGCATAGCCTACTGCAGGCCTGGTAGACTAGATTTAGAAGACATGTGTCCAGTGCATAGCCTACTGCAGGCCTGGTTGACTAGATTTAGAAGACATGTATCCAGTGCATAGCCTAGTGCAGGCCTGGTCGACTAGATTTAGAAGACATGTATCCAGTGCATATCCTACTGCAAACCTGGTAGACTAGATTTAGAAGACATGTGTCCAGTGCATAGCCTACTGCAGGCCTGGTTGACTAGATTTAGAAGACATGTGTCCAGTGCATAGTCTACTGCAGGCCTGGTCCACTAGAGTTAGAAGACATGTGTCCAGTGCATAGCCTACTGCAGGCCTGGTAGACTAGATTTAGAAGACATGTGTCCAGTGCATAGTCTACTGAAGGCCTGGTAGACTAGATGTAGAAGACAGGTGTCGAGTGCATAGCCTACTGCAGGCCTGGTAGACTAGATTTAGAAGACATGTGTCCAGTGCATAGCCTACTGCAGGCCTGGTTGACTAGATTTAGACGACATGTGTCCAGTGCATAGCCTAGTGCAGGCCTGGTTGACTAGATTTAGAAGACATGTATCCAGTGCATAGCCTAGTGCAGGCCTGGTTGACTAGATTTAGAAGACATGTGTCCAGTGCATAGCCTAGTGCAGGCCTGGTTGACTAGATTTAGAAGACATGTGTCCTTTATGTTATAGATCCTTAACTCATTTACTGCTGGAGTAAATACAGAAATAATCCATCCATCCTTTCTCCTTACTGTTTAACTAATTTACAAAAGGCTCCGTCCAGATTGTTTCATGACTCACCCTCGTTAACCTTCTTAGTCGAGTCTTGTGATGGAAGTTCAGCTCCTGCATAAGGAGAGGAGGATGAAGTGTGAGTGGACATGGTAGAATGGTAACTGCTGCATTTATATAGCACCTTTAGGATTGTGCATTACATTCATCCATTCACTCAGCGATGGTGGAGGAAACCATGCAAGGCACCAACCTGCTCATCGGGAGCAATTAGCCCTTTGCTAAACGCCACCCCAAAAGTGGTTGTCCAATGGCAATCCAAATAGTTTAGCAACTGTTGCTATGCAGGGCAAGCTTCCGTCACTTCATAGCTGTCAGTGTTATTTTTCATGGCTGTGTTGTTGAACACACACACAGCTTAACGTCATGGCTGTGTTGTTGAACACATACACAGCTTAACGTCATGGCTGTGTTGTTGAACACACACACAGCTTAACGTCATGGCTGTGTTGTTGAACACACACACAGCTTAACATCATGGCTGTGTTGTTGAACACACACACAGCTTAACGTCATGGCTGTGTTGTTGAACACACACACAGCTTAACGTCATGGCTGTGTTGTTGAACACACACACAGCTTAACGTCACACAGCTTAACGTCATGGCTGTGTTGTTGAACACACACACAGCTTAACATCATGGCTGTGTTGTTGAACACACACACAGCTTAACGTCATGGCTGTGTTGTTGAACACACACACAGCTTAACGTCATGGCTGTGTTGTTGAACACACACACAGCTTAACGTCACACAGCTTAACGTCATGGCTGTGTTGTTGAACACATGCACAGCTTAACGTCATGGCTGTGTTGTTGAACACATACACAGCTTAACGTCATGGCTGTGTTGTTGAACACATACACAGCTTAACGTCATGGCTGTGTTGTTGAACACACACACACAGCTTAACGTCATGGCTGTGTTGTTGAACACACACACAGCTTAACGTCCAGAAAGTTACACGACTGACCCACCCAGGTGATGCAATAATACTAATTGACTGTAGTCTGACCGTGCAACATGAAAACTCCCATCAGACGGTCGTTAAAGTAGATTGTTGGATACCGTTTCTCTTCCTCGTATTTCTAGTTTCCTGAAATAATATCATACACATGTGTCCAGTGCATAGTCTACTGCAGGCCTGGTTGACTAGATTTAGAAGACAGGTGTCCAGTGCTTAGCTTACTGCAGGCCTGGTAGACTAGATTTAGAAGACATGTATCCAGTGCATATCCTACTGTAGGCCTGGTTGACTAGATTTAGAAGACAG
The DNA here is from genome assembly GCF_951216825.1 of Electrona antarctica. Lineage (NCBI taxonomy): Eukaryota > Metazoa > Chordata > Actinopteri > Myctophiformes > Myctophidae > Electrona > Electrona antarctica. Next base: position 59,731,820 of record NC_136811.1, on the reverse strand, counting down.
GTGTCCAGTGCTTAGCTTACTGCAGGCCTGGTAGACTAGATTTAGAAGACAGGTGTCGAGTGCATAGCCTACTGCAGGCCTGGTTGACTAGATTTAGAAGACAGGTGTCCAGTGCTTAGCTTACTGCAGGCCTGGTAGACTAGATTTAGAAGACATGTATCCAGTGCATGTCCTACTGCAGGCCTGGTAGACTAGATTTAGAAGACATGTGTCCAGTGCATAGCCTACTGCAGGCCTGGTAGACTAGATTTAGAAGACAGGTGTCGAGTGCATAGCCTACTGCAGGCCTGGTAGACTAGATTTAGAAGACATGTGTCCAGTGCATAGCCTACTGCAGGCCTGGTTGACTAGATTTAGAAGACATGTATCCAGTGCATAGCCTAGTGCAGGCCTGGTCGACTAGATTTAGAAGACATGTATCCAGTGCATATCCTACTGCAAACCTGGTAGACTAGATTTAGAAGACATGTGTCCAGTGCATAGCCTACTGCAGGCCTGGTTGACTAGATTTAGAAGACATGTGTCCAGTGCATAGTCTACTGCAGGCCTGGTCCACTAGAGTTAGAAGACATGTGTCCAGTGCATAGCCTACTGCAGGCCTGGTAGACTAGATTTAGAAGACATGTGTCCAGTGCATAGTCTACTGAAGGCCTGGTAGACTAGATGTAGAAGACAGGTGTCGAGTGCATAGCCTACTGCAGGCCTGGTAGACTAGATTTAGAAGACATGTGTCCAGTGCATAGCCTACTGCAGGCCTGGTTGACTAGATTTAGACGACATGTGTCCAGTGCATAGCCTAGTGCAGGCCTGGTTGACTAGATTTAGAAGACATGTATCCAGTGCATAGCCTAGTGCAGGCCTGGTTGACTAGATTTAGAAGACATGTGTCCAGTGCATAGCCTAGTGCAGGCCTGGTTGACTAGATTTAGAAGACATGTGTCCTTTATGTTATAGATCCTTAACTCATTTACTGCTGGAGTAAATACAGAAATAATCCATCCATCCTTTCTCCTTACTGTTTAACTAATTTACAAAAGGCTCCGTCCAGATTGTTTCATGACTCACCCTCGTTAACCTTCTTAGTCGAGTCTTGTGATGGAAGTTCAGCTCCTGCATAAGGAGAGGAGGATGAAGTGTGAGTGGACATGGTAGAATGGTAACTGCTGCATTTATATAGCACCTTTAGGATTGTGCATTACATTCATCCATTCACTCAGCGATGGTGGAGGAAACCATGCAAGGCACCAACCTGCTCATCGGGAGCAATTAGCCCTTTGCTAAACGCCACCCCAAAAGTGGTTGTCCAATGGCAATCCAAATAGTTTAGCAACTGTTGCTATGCAGGGCAAGCTTCCGTCACTTCATAGCTGTCAGTGTTATTTTTCATGGCTGTGTTGTTGAACACACACACAGCTTAACGTCATGGCTGTGTTGTTGAACACACACACAGCTTAACGTCATGGCTGTGTTGTTGAACACACACACAGCTTAACATCATGGCTGTGTTGTTGAACACACACACAGCTTAACGTCATGGCTGTGTTGTTGAACACACACACAGCTTAACGTCATGGCTGTGTTGTTGAACACACACACAGATTAACGTCACACAGCTTAATGTCATGGCTGTGTTGTTGAACACGTCATGGCTGTGTTGTTGAACACATTAACGTCATGGCTGTGTTGTTGAACACATACACAGCTTAACGTCATGGCTGTGTTGTTGAACACATACACAGCTTAACGTCATGGCTGTGTTGTTGAACACACACACACAGCTTAACGTCATGGCTGTGTTGTTGAACACACACACAGCTTAACGTCCAGAAAGTTACACGACTGACCCACCCAGGTGATGCAATAATACTAATTGACTGTAGTCTGACCGTGCAACATGAAAACTCCCATCAGACGGTCGTTAAAGTAGATTGTTGGATACCGTTTCTCTTCCTCGTATTTCTAGTTTCCTGAAATAATATCATACACATGTGTCCAGTGCATAGTCTACTGCAGGCCTGGTTGACTAGATTTAGAAGACAGGTGTCCAGTGCTTAGCTTACTGCAGGCCTGGTAGACTAGATTTAGAAGACATGTATCCAGTGCATATCCTACTGTAGGCCTGGTTGACTAGATTTAGAAGACAGGTGTCCAGTGCTTAGCCTACTGCAGGCCTGGTTGACTAGATTTAGAAGACAGGTGTCCAGTGCTTAGCTTACTGCAGGCCTGGTTGACTAGATTTAGAAGACATGTGTCCAGTGCATAGCCTAGTGCAGGCCTGGTCGACTAGATTTAGAAGACATGTATCCAGTGCATATCCTACTGCAAACCTGGTAGACTAGATTTAGAAGACATGTGTCCAGTGCATAGCCTACTGCAGGCCTGGTTGACTAGATTTAGAAGACATATCCAGTGCATAGCCTAGTGCAGGCCTGGTCGACTAGATTTAGAAGACATGTGTCCAGTGCATAGCCTACTGCAGGCCTGGTAGACTAGATTTAGAAGACAGGTGTCGAGTGCATAGCCTACTGCAGGCCTGGTAGACTAGATTTAGAAGACATGTGTCCAGTGCATAGCCTACTGCAGGCCTGGTTGACTAGATTTAGAAGACATGTATCCAGTGCATAGCCTAGTGCAGGCCTGGTCGACTAGATTTAGAAGACATGTATCCAGTGCATATCCTACTGCAAACCTGGTAGACTAGATTTAGAAGACATGTGTCCAGTGCATAGCCTACTGCAGGCCTGGTTGACTAGATTTAGAAGACATGTGTCCAGTGCATAGTCTACTGCAGGCCTGGTCCACTAGAGTTAGAAGACATGTGTCCAGTGCATAGCCTACTGCAGGCCTGGTAGACTAGATTTAGAAGACATGTGTCCAGTGCATAGTCTACTGAAGGCCTGGTAGACTAGATGTAGAAGACAGGTGTCGAGTGCATAGCCTACTGCAGGCCTGGTAGACTAGATTTAGAAGACATGTGTCCAGTGCATAGCCTACTGCAGGCCTGGTTGACTAGATTTAGACGACATGTGTCCAGTGCATAGCCTAGTGCAGGCCTGGTTGACTAGATTTAGAAGACATGTATCCAGTGCATAGCCTAGTGCAGGCCTGGTTGACTAGATTTAGAAGACATGTGTCCAGTGCATAGCCTAGTGCAGGCCTGGTTGACTAGATTTAGAAGACATGTGTCCTTTATGTTATAGATCCTTAACTCATTTACTGCTGGAGTAAATACAGAAATAATCCATCCATCCTTTCTCCTTACTGTTTAACTAATTTACAAAAGGCTCCGTCCAGATTGTTTCATGACTCACCCTCGTTAACCTTCTTAGTCGAGTCTTGTGATGGAAGTTCAGCTCCTGCATAAGGAGAGGAGGATGAAGTGTGAGTGGACATGGTAGAATGGTAACTGCTGCATTTATATAGCACCTTTAGGATTGTGCATTACATTCATCCATTCACTCAGCGATGGTGGAGGAAACCATGCAAGGCACCAACCTGCTCATCGGGAGCAATTAGCCCTTTGCTAAACGCCACCCCAAAAGTGGTTGTCCAATGGCAATCCAAATAGTTTAGCAACTGTTGCTATGCAGGGCAAGCTTCCGTCACTTCATAGCTGTCAGTGTTATTTTTCATGGCTGTGTTGTTGAACACACACACAGCTTAACGTCATGGCTGTGTTGTTGAACACATACACAGCTTAACGTCATGGCTGTGTTGTTGAACACACACACAGCTTAACGTCATGGCTGTGTTGTTGAACACACACACAGCTTAACATCATGGCTGTGTTGTTGAACACACACACAGCTTAACGTCATGGCTGTGTTGTTGAACACACACACAGCTTAACGTCATGGCTGTGTTGTTGAACACACACACAGCTTAACGTCACACAGCTTAACGTCATGGCTGTGTTGTTGAACACACACACAGCTTAACATCATGGCTGTGTTGTTGAACACACACACAGCTTAACGTCATGGCTGTGTTGTTGAACACACACACAGCTTAACGTCATGGCTGTGTTGTTGAACACACACACAGCTTAACGTCACACAGCTTAACGTCATGGCTGTGTTGTTGAACACATGCACAGCTTAACGTCATGGCTGTGTTGTTGAACACATACACAGCTTAACGTCATGGCTGTGTTGTTGAACACATACACAGCTTAACGTCATGGCTGTGTTGTTGAACACACACACACAGCTTAACGTCATGGCTGTGTTGTTGAACACACACACAGCTTAACGTCCAGAAAGTTACACGACTGACCCACCCAGGTGATGCAATAATACTAATTGACTGTAGTCTGACCGTGCAACATGAAAACTCCCATCAGACGGTCGTTAAAGTAGATTGTTGGATACCGTTTCTCTTCCTCGTATTTCTAGTTTCCTGAAATAATATCATACACATGTGTCCAGTGCATAGTCTACTGCAGGCCTGGTTGACTAGATTTAGAAGACAGGTGTCCAGTGCTTAGCTTACTGCAGGCCTGGTAGACTAGATTTAGAAGACATGTATCCAGTGCATATCCTACTGTAGGCCTGGTTGACTAGATTTAGAAGACAGGTGTCCAGTGCTTAGCTTACTGCAGGCCTGGTAGACTAGATTTAGAAGACAGGTGTCGAGTGCATAGCCTACTGCAGGCCTGGTTGACTAGATTTAGAAGACAGGTGTCCAGTGCTTAGCTTACTGCAGGCCTGGTAGACTAGATTTAGAAGACATGTATCCAGTGCATGTCCTACTGCAGGCCTGGTAGACTAGATTTAGAAGACATGTGTCCAGTGCATAGCCTACTGCAGGCCTGGTAGACTAGATTTAGAAGACAAGTGTCGAGTGCATAGCCTACTGCAGGCCTGGTAGACTAGATTTAGAAGACATGTGTCCAGTGCATAGCCTACTGCAGGCCTGGTTGACTAGATTTAGAAGACATGTATCCAGTGCATAGCCTAGTGCAGGCCTGGTCGACTAGATTTAGAAGACATGTATCCAGTGCATATCCTACTGCAAACCTGGTAGACTAGATTTAGAAGACATGTGTCCAGTGCATAGCCTACTGCAGGCCTGGTTGACTAGATTTAGAAGACATGTGTCCAGTGCATAGTCTACTGCAGGCCTGGTCCACTAGAGTTAGAAGACATGTGTCCAGTGCATAGCCTACTGCAGGCCTGGTAGACTAGATTTAGAAGACATGTGTCCAGTGCATAGTCTACTGAAGGCCTGGTAGACTAGATGTAGAAGACAGGTGTCGAGTGCATAGCCTACTGCAGGCCTGGTAGACTAGATTTAGAAGACATGTGTCCAGTGCATAGCCTACTGCAGGCCTGGTTGACTAGATTTAGACGACATGTGTCCAGTGCATAGCCTAGTGCAGGCCTGGTTGACTAGATTTAGAAGACATGTATCCAGTGCATAGCCTAGTGCAGGCCTGGTTGACTAGATTTAGAAGACATGTGTCCAGTGCATAGCCTAGTGCAGGCCTGGTTGACTAGATTTAGAAGACATGTGTCCTTTATGTTATAGATCCTTAACTCATTTACTGCTGGAGTAAATACAGAAATAATCCATCCATCCTTTCTCCTTACTGTTTAACTAATTTACAAAAGGCTCCGTCCAGATTGTTTCATGACTCACCCTCGTTAACCTTCTTAGTCGAGTCTTGTGATGGAAGTTCAGCTCCTGCATAAGGAGAGGAGGATGAAGTGTGAGTGGACATGGTAGAATGGTAACTGCTGCATTTATATAGCACCTTTAGGATTGTGCATTACATTCATCCATTCACTCAGCGATGGTGGAGGAAACCATGCAAGGCACCAACCTGCTCATTGGGAGCAATTAGCCCTTTGCTAAACGCCACCCCAAAAGTGGTTGTCCAATGGCAATCCAAATAGTTTAGCAACTGTTGCTATGCAGGGCAAGCTTCCGTCACTTCATAGCTGTCAGTGTTATTTTTCATGGCTGTGTTGTTGAACACACACACAGCTTAACGTCATGGCTGTGTTGTTGAACACACACACAGCTTAACGTCATGGCTGTGTTGTTGAACACACACACAGCTTAACATCATGGCTGTGTTGTTGAACACACACACAGCTTAACGTCATGGCTGTGTTGTTGAACACACACACAGCTTAACGTCATGGCTGTGTTGTTGAACACACACACAGATTAACGTCACACAGCTTAATGTCATGGCTGTGTTGTTGAACACGTCATGGCTGTGTTGTTGAACACATTAACGTCATGGCTGTGTTGTTGAACACATACACAGCTTAACGTCATGGCTGTGTTGTTGAACACATACACAGCTTAACGTCATGGCTGTGTTGTTGAACACACACACACAGCTTAACGTCATGGCTGTGTTGTTGAACACACACACAGCTTAACGTCCAGAAAGTTACACGACTGACCCACCCAGGTGATGCAATAATACTAATTGACTGTAGTCTGACCGTGCAACATGAAAACTCCCATCAGACGGTCGTTAAAGTAGATTGTTGGATACCGTTTCTCTTCCTCGTATTTCTAGTTTCCTGAAATAATATCATACACATGTGTCCAGTGCATAGTCTACTGCAGGCCTGGTTGACTAGATTTAGAAGACAGGTGTCCAGTGCTTAGCTTACTGCAGGCCTGGTAGACTAGATTTAGAAGACATGTATCCAGTGCATATCCTACTGTAGGCCTGGTTGACTAGATTTAGAAGACAGGTGTCCAGTGCTTAGCCTACTGCAGGCCTGGTTGACTAGATTTAGAAGACAGGTGTCCAGTGCTTAGCTTACTGCAGGCCTGGTTGACTAGATTTAGAAGACATGTGTCCAGTGCATAGCCTAGTGCAGGCCTGGTCGACTAGATTTAGAAGACATGTATCCAGTGCATATCCTACTGCAAACCTGGTAGACTAGATTTAGAAGACATGTGTCCAGTGCATAGCCTACTGCAGGCCTGGTTGACTAGATTTAGAAGACATATCCAGTGCATAGCCTAGTGCAGGCCTGGTCGACTAGATTTAGAAGACATGTATCCAGGTCATATCCTACTGCAGGACTGGTAGACTAGATTTAGAAGACATGTGTCCAGTGCATAGCCTACTGCAGGCCTGGTAGACTAGATTTAGAAGACATGTGTCCAGTGCATAGCCTACTGCAGGCCTGGTTGACTAGATTTAGAAGACATGTATCCAGTGCATAGCCTAGTGCAGGCCTGGTCGACTAGATTTAGAAGACATGTATCCAGTGCATATCCTACTGCAGGCCTGGTAGACTAGATTTAGAAGACATGTGTCCAGTGCATAGCCTACTGCAGGCCTGGTAGACTAGATTTAGAAGACATGTGTCCAGTGCATAGCCTACTGCAGGCCTGGTTGACTAGATTTAGAAGACATGTGTCCAGTGCATAGCCTACTGCAGGCCTGGTAGACTAGATTTAGAAGACATGTGTCCAGTGCATAGCCTACTGCAGGCCTGGTTGACTAGATTTAGAAGACATGTGTCCAGTGCATAGTCTACTGCAGGCCTGGTAGACTAGATTTAGAAGACATGTATCCAGTGCATAGCCTACTGCAGGCCTGGTAGACTAGATTTAGAAGACATGTGTCCAGTGCATAGCCTACTGCAGGCCTGGTAGACTAGATTTAGAAGACAGGTGTCGAGTGCATAGCCTACTGCAGGCCTGGTAGACTAGATTTAGAAGACATGTGTCCAGTGCATAGCCTACTGCAGGCCTGGTTGACTAGATTTAGAAGACATGTATCCAGTGCATAGCCTAGTGCAGGCCTGGTCGACTAGATTTAGAAGACATGTATCCAGTGCATATCCTACTGCAAACCTGGTAGACTAGATTTAGAAGACATGTGTCCAGTGCATAGCCTACTGCAGGCCTGGTTGACTAGATTTAGAAGACATGTGTCCAGTGCATAGTCTACTGCAGGCCTGGTCCACTAGAGTTAGAAGACATGTGTCCAGTGCATAGCCTACTGCAGGCCTGGTAGACTAGATTTAGAAGACATGTGTCCAGTGCATAGTCTACTGAAGGCCTGGTAGACTAGATGTAGAAGACAGGTGTCGAGTGCATAGCCTACTGCAGGCCTGGTAGACTAGATTTAGAAGACATGTGTCCAGTGCATAGCCTACTGCAGGCCTGGTTGACTAGATTTAGACGACATGTATCCAGTGCATAGCCTAGTGCAGGCCTGGTCGACTAGATTTAGAAGACATGTGTCCAGTGCATAGCCTAGTGCAGGCCTGGTTGACTAGATTTAGAAGACATGTATCCAGTGCATAGCCTAGTGCAGGCCTGGTTGACTAGATTTAGAAGACATGTGTCCAGTGCATAGCCTAGTGCAGGCCTGGTTGACTAGATTTAGAAGACATGTGTCCTTTATGTTATAGATCCTTAACTCATTTACTGCTGGAGTAAATACAGAAATAATCCATCCATCCTTTCTCCTTACTGTTTAACTAATTTACAAAAGGCTCCGTCCAGATTGTTTCATGACTCACCCTCGTTAACCTTCTTAGTCGAGTCTTGTGATGGAAGTTCAGCTCCTGCATAAGGAGAGGAGGATGAAGTGTGAGTGGACATGGTAGAATGGTAACTGCTGCATTTATATAGCACCTTTAGGATTGTGCATTACATTCATCCATTCACTCAGCGATGGTGGAGGAAACCATGCAAGGCACCAACCTGCTCATCGGGAGCAATTAGCCCTTTGCTAAACCCCACCCCAAAAGTGGTTGTCCAATGGCAATCCAAATAGTTTAGCAACTGTTGCTATGCAGGGCAAGCTTCCGTCACTTCATAGCTGTCAGTGTTATTTTTCATGGCTGTGTTGTTGAACACACACACAGCTTAACGTCATGGCTGTGTTGTTGAACACATACACAGCTTAACGTCATGGCTGTGTTGTTGAACACACACACAGCTTAACGTCATGGCTGTGTTGTTGAACACACACACAGCTTAACATCATGGCTGTGTTGTTGAACACACACACAGCTTAACGTCATGGCTGTGTTGTTGAACACACACACAGCTTAACGTCATGGCTGTGTTGTTGAACACACACACAGATTAACGTCACACAGTTTAATGTCATGGCTGTGTTGTTGAACACGTCATGGCTGTGTTGTTGAACACATTAACGTCATGGCTGTGTTGTTGAACACATACACAGCTTAACGTCATGGCTGTGTTGTTGAACACATACACAGCTTAACGTCATGGCTGTGTTGTTGAACACACACACACAGCTTAACGTCATGGCTGTGTTGTTGAACACACACACAGCTTAACGTCCAGAAAGTTACACGACTGACCCACCCAGGTGATGCAATAATACTAATTGACTGTAGTCTGACCGTGCAACATGAAAACTCCCATCAGACGGTCGTTAAAGTAGATTGTTGGATACCGTTTCTCTTCCTCGTATTTCTAGTTTCCTGAAATAATATCATACACATGTGTCCAGTGCATAGTCTACTGCAGGCCTGGTTGACTAGATTTAGAAGACAGGTGTCCAGTGCTTAGCTTACTGCAGGCCTGGTAGACTAGATTTAGAAGACATGTATCCAGTGCATATCCTACTGTAGGCCTGGTTGACTAGATTTAGAAGACAGGTGTCCAGTGCTTAGCTTACTGCAGGCCTGGTAGACTAGATTTAGAAGACAGGTGTCGAGTGCATAGCCTACTGCAGGCCTGGTTGACTAGATTTAGAAGACAGGTGTCCAGTGCTTAGCTTACTGCAGGCCTGGTAGACTAGATTTAGAAGACATGTATCCAGTGCATATCCTACTGCAGGCCTGGTAGACTAGATTTAGAAGACATGTGTCCAGTGCATAGCCTACTGCAGGCCTGGTAGACTAGATTTAGAAGACAGGTGTCGAGTGCATAGCCTACTGCAGGCCTGGTAGACTAGATTTAGAAGACATGTGTCCAGTGCATAGCCTACTGCAGGCCTGGTTGACTAGATTTAGAAGACATGTATCCAGTGCATAGCCTAGTGCAGGCCTGGTCGACTAGATTTAGAAGACATGTATCCAGTGCATATCCTACTGCAAACCTGGTAGACTAGATTTAGAAGACATGTGTCCAGTGCATAGCCTACTGCAGGCCTGGTTGACTAGATTTAGAAGACATGTGTCCAGTGCATAGTCTACTGCAGGCCTGGTCCACTAGAGTTAGAAGACATGTGTCCAGTGCATAGCCTACTGCAGGCCTGGTAGACTAGATTTAGAAGACATGTGTCCAGTGCATAGTCTACTGAAGGCCTGGTAGACTAGATGTAGAAGACAGGTGTCGAGTGCATAGCCTACTGCAGGCCTGGTAGACTAGATTTAGAAGACATGTGTCCAGTGCATAGCCTACTGCAGGCCTGGTTGACTAGATTTAGACGACATGTGTCCAGTGCATAGCCTAGTGCAGGCCTGGTTGACTAGATTTAGAAGACATGTATCCAGTGCATAGCCTAGTGCAGGCCTGGTTGACTAGATTTAGAAGACATGTGTCCAGTGCATAGCCTAGTGCAGGCCTGGTTGACTAGATTTAGAAGACATGTGTCCTTTATGTTATAGATCCTTAACTCATTTACTGCTGGAGTAAATACAGAAATAATCCATCCATCCTTTCTCCTTACTGTTTAACTAATTTACAAAAGGCTCCGTCCAGATTGTTTCATGACTCACCCTCGTTAACCTTCTTAGTCGAGTCTTGTGATGGAAGTTCAGCTCCTGCATAAGGAGAGGAGGATGAAGTGTGAGTGGACATGGTAGAATGGTAACTGCTGCATTTATATAGCACCTTTAGGATTGTGCATTACATTCATCCATTCACTCAGCGATGGTGGAGGAAACCATGCAAGGCACCAACCTGCTCATCGGGAGCAATTAGCCCTTTGCTAAACGCCACCCCAAAAGTGGTTGTCCAATGGCAATCCAAATAGTTTAGCAACTGTTGCTATGCAGGGCAAGCTTCCGTCACTTCATAGCTGTCAGTGTTATTTTTCATGGCTGTGTTGTTGAACACACACACAGCTTAACGTCATGGCTGTGTTGTTGAACACATACACAGCTTAACGTCATGGCTGTGTTGTTGAACACACACACAGCTTAACGTCATGGCTGTGTTGTTGAACACACACACAGCTTAACATCATGGCTGTGTTGTTGAACACACACACAGCTTAACGTCATGGCTGTGTTGTTGAACACACACACAGCTTAACGTCATGGCTGTGTTGTTGAACACACACACAGATTAACGTCACACAGCTTAATGTCATGGCTGTGTTGTTGAACACGTCATGGCTGTGTTGTTGAACACATTAACGTCATGGCTGTGTTGTTGAACACATACACAGCTTAACGTCATGGCTGTGTTGTTGAACACATACACAGCTTAACGTCATGGCTGTGTTGTTGAACACACACACACACAGCTTAACGTCATGGCTGTGTTGTTGAACACACACACAGCTTAACGTCCAGAAAGTTACACGACTGACCCACCCAGGTGATGCAATAATACTAATTGACTGTAGTCTGACCGTGCAACATGAAAACTCCCATCAGACGGTCGTTAAAGTAGATTGTTGGATACCGTTTCTCTTCCTCGTATTTCTAGTTTCCTGAAATAATATCATACACATGTGTCCAGTGCATAGTCTACTGCAGGCCTGGTTGACTAGATTTAGAAGACAGGTGTCCAGTGCTTAGCTTACTGCAGGCCTGGTAGACTAGATTTAGAAGACATGTATCCAGTGCATATCCTACTGTAGGCCTGGTTGACTAGATTTAGAAGACAGGTGTCCAGTGCTTAGCCTACTGCAGGCCTGGTTGACTAGATTTAGAAGACAGGTGTCCAGTGCTTAGCTTACTGCAGGCCTGGTTGACTAGATTTAGAAGACATGTGTCCAGTGCATAGCCTAGTGCAGGCCTGGTCGACTAGATTTAGAAGACATGTATCCAGTGCATATCCTACTGCAAACCTGGTAGACTAGATTTAGAAGACATGTGTCCAGTGCATAGCCTACTGCAGGCCTGGTTGACTAGATTTAGAAGACATGTATCCAGTGCATAGCCTAGTGCAGGCCTGGTCGACTAGATTTAGAAGACATGTATCCAGTGCATATCCTACTGCAGGCCTGTGTTGTGTAAAGGGTTAACACTAGGAGCCAATGAGAACGCTCGATATACAGAACACCAGAGTGTATCATGTCACGTCATTGTCATGCTGGCTACTGAAGTAAACTGAACTACCTCACCCTCTGCCTCGTTATTATTAGACTAGGATAATAACATAACATGGTGTCAGAATAAAGTAGGCATTAAGGAAAGTGTCTGAAAGTCTTCTGCCTCCGAGTGAGAAGTGGAACGCTACCGCAAGTCTGCAAGAGGAACGGACGGAGCGTGTGGCAAGTGTCAACATAGGCTAATGTTGTGGGCTAACTGGGGCTAAGCTAACAGTGCATAGTCTACAGAGGAGAGCCATAACAAGTCAGTGAGTGAACAGATCGGGACGTCGGAACCGAACGAAAACGACGGCCGGGAGGTTTTGACAGAAAAACGGACATTAAAAAAAAAAAAAAAAACGTTTTTGAAAAATAAAAACAAAAACTGAAAGATGCTAAACGGAGATGACCAAGTGGTGGCGCCAGCAGCACATGCAGCTCCAGCTGCAATGCCTCCAGTAAGCAGTGTCCAACTGACTCCTCCAGGCAAGTTTGACTTTAATGATGCAAATGAATGGCCTAAATGGATAAGGCGTTTTGAAAGGTTCAGAATAACATCCAGCCTGGACAAACATTCCCAAGAATATCAAGTAAACACTTTGATGTATACTCTAGGGGATGAAGCGGAAGATATACTGCATGTCCTGCCATTAAGTGAGGATCAGAAAAAGTCTTATGATGACGTCAAGAGAGCTTTTGAGAGACACTGTGTGAGCAAGAAGAATGTTATTTTTGAGCGTGCACGGTTCAACAGGCGCTACCAGGAGCCTGGAGAAGGTGCTGAACCATTTATAACTGCTGTCCATAGCCTAGCTGAGCACTGTGCATTTAGAGATCTCAGAGAATAACTCATTAGGGACAGGATTGTCGTTGGTGTCAGAGACGCAAAACTGTCTGAGTCATTACAGATGGACCCTGAACTGACACTACAGAAGACGGTCACAAGGGTGCGCCAGAGTGAAGAAATAAAGAAGCAGCAGCCGTTGCTGCGTGGCAGCGTAAATGACAGACAGTCAGACAACCACAACCTGGATGCTATAGGTGCAAGGCGACAGACACAGAGGGGCCAAAAGGGTCAAAGATACAGCTCACAAGCCAAGCCGGAATATAAAAAGCCGGAGTATAAAAGGCCGGAATATAACAGCAGAGACACAGGGTGTGGACGATGCGGACATGCTGTAAAGCACCCCTGGAAGGATTGCCCTGCAAAAGAGGCGGAATGTCGCAAATGCAAGCGCAAAGGACATTATGCCCGCAAATGTCGTTCAGCCGGTGGCATCAATGACATCACAGAGGAGTCTACAGACTATGGAGAAGAGATTGCCTTTCTAGGAGAGGTGATAATTGACATGGACAATGTTGAACATGAGTGGAGAGAAGCTCTGGAACTGAATGGAGAGACAGTGGAATTCAAAATAGACACTGGAGCTGGAGTTACAGCTATTCCGAGCCACCAATACTCCAAGAAGAAGCATGGGGCATTACAGCCGCCAAAAATACCCCTGTATGGTCCGGGCAGGCAGCGCCTGGATGTGCAAGGACACTTCAGAGGAAGACTGAAGATACGAAACAAGACAACAGAACAGGATGTCTACGTGGTGGCCAGACTGATGACACCACTGCTGGGGCTTCCAGCCATTGAGGCTTTGACACTTGTGAAACGAGTGCACACAGTTCAAGTGGGTGAAGACATCTTAAAGACTTACCCCATGGTGTTCAAAGGGCTTGGGAAGTTGAAAGACCCATACAAGATTGAACTGGAACCGGGGGCCACACCCCATGCTCTGTCTGCCCCACGTCGAGTCCCCCTGCCACTGCGGGATAGAGTGAGGTCAGAATTGGAACGCATGGAAGCGATGGGTGTGATATCTAAGGTCACTCAACCCATTCCATGGTGTGCAGGCCTAGTGGTTGTACCCAAAGGAAGATTGAAGGACAAACTGAGGCTGTGTGTGGATTTGACACCCCTAAATCAGTGGGTCAAGCGGGAGAGACATATCCTGCCAGCGGTGGACCACACACTAGCCATGCTCACAGGAGCAAAAGTATTCACCAAATTGGATGCCACATCGGGGTTTTGGCAAATTCCCCTGACTGAAGACAGTGCCCTCCTGACCACTTTCATAACCCCATTCGGCCGCTATTGCTTCAACAGGCTGCCGTTTGGGATCTCCTCAGCTCCAGAACACTTCCAGCGACGTATGACTCAGATGCTGGAGGGCTGCGAGGGAACAGTATGCCACGCCGATGACATATTGGTGTTTGGTCAGGATCAGGCTGAGCATGATGGCAGGCTGCACCAAGTTCTCAAGAGACTGAGAACTGAAGGACTAACGCTAAATAAGGACAAATGTGAGTTCAACAGGAGCAACATAATGTTCCTCGGACATCGCATCACCACGGAGGGAGTCAATCCGGACCCAAGCAAGGTTAAAGCCATTCTGGAAATGCCAGAACCGACCTGTGTTGCCGACATCAGAAGAGTGATGGGCATGGCTAATTACCTGGGCAAGTTCCTCCCTCACCTCTCATCATTCACACAACCTCTGAAAGACCTTCTGTCGGAAAAGACAGAATGGTGTTGGGGAGCACCGCAGCGAGAGGCTTTTCAGAAGCTGAAGACAGAGATCAGCTCAGTCCTTGCTGTCTACTCACCCAGTGCAGAGACGTGCGTGTCAGCCGACGCGTCGTCCTTCGGTCTTGGAGCCGTTATGGTCCAGAAACAGCCAGAGAGCGGCGACTGGAAGCCAATTATGTTCATATCCAGAGGTCTGTCTGATGCAGAGAAACATTATGCTCAGATCGAGAAGGAAGCACTAGCAGTAACCTGGGCATGTGAGCGCCTGCAACCCTACCTTCTTGGCATGAGGTTCACCCTAGAAACGGATCACAAACCTCTGCTGCCGTTACTAAGTACTAAGGCGCTCGACGCGCTTCCTCCTCGAGTCCTGAGATTCCGCCTGAGACTGTTAAAGTTCACCTACGACATCGTACATGTGCCTGGAAAGCAGCTCATTACTGCAGACACGTTGTCACGAGCACCGGTGGAGCACACAGCCACTCAGGCAGAGAAAGAGCTGGAAGAAGATGTCCAGATCTTTGTGGATGCAGTCATACAGTCTCTTCCTGCTACTGAAGCTAGACTGAAGCAGCTTGCAGAAAAGCAGAAGGAGGACAGCATCTGCAGTACACTAATCCGCTACTGTCAAACACAGTGGCCTGACAAAGCCCACCTACCACATGAAATGGGACCCTACTGGAAGGAGAGACAAAATCTGTCCCTGGCTGGAGATCTTCTCCTGAAAGGTCAAAGGATCGTCATCCCCAGCTCATTGAGGACAGAAATGCTCGACATCCTCCATCAGGGCCACCAAGGCATAGTCAAGTGCCGTGCCAGAGCTCGTCAATCGCTCTGGTGGCCAGGGCTTTCAATTGACATTAGCCAGAAAGTTGGAAAATGTCTCTTATGCACCCAACACAGGACAACACAGAGAGAGCCCCTGCTGACGACTCCAGTACCTGAGAGACCATGGCAACGTATAGGGACAGACTTGTTCATCTGGGACAAGAAAACATACCTTGTGGCAATTGACTATTTTTCCCGTTACATTGAAGTTGCCCACCTCAACGTTGCAACAGCCAAAACAGTCATAGCAGCTCTAAAGAACGTCTTTGGCAGGCATGGCGTGCCAGAATTCCTGATGTCAGATAACGGCGCGCAGTATGCCTGTGCTCTCTTCAAGAACTTTGCCAGTGAGTATGGCTTCACTCACATAACGAGCAGCCCAAAGTACCCCCAAGCCAATGGAGAAGCGGAGCGAGCTGTAGCCACTGTCAAGGGCTTGTGGAAAGAAGGAGGAGATCAGGCTAAAGCTCTGCTCAGTTATCGAGCCACCCCGCTGGAGAATGGCTATTCTCCATCACAGCTCCTAATGGGGAGACAACTGAGGACCACTCTACCTCAAGTGCCCAAAGCCTTGTTTCCAAAATGGCCCGACATCAAGCTGTTCCGCAGCATGGAGATGCAGGCGAAGAGGAAACAAGAGAGACTCTACAACAACCGTCACAGAGCACACAACCAACCGGAACTGCACCCAGGCCAGAGTGTGTGGATTACTACGGAGAACACCCATGGGACAGTCATACAACCGACAGCAGCCCCAAGGTCTTACCTCGTCAGGACGGAGAATGGACTGTTGAGAAGAACCAGTGCGCACCTGCGTGCAACTCACCAGCCACTCTCTGATGCACACACACACACTCCAGTTGTCACAGACTCTGGTAGTGCTGGCAACACTGCAGGTGACACACGCACCACACCACACTATGTCACAGGCTCAGGGAGACACTCACGTCCACCCAAGAGACTGGACTTATAAATATACGGTGCAGTGTATTTAAGAAGAAAAAAGAAGAGGAATGTAGAAGGAAGAGATGTTGATGTTGATTTATTGTAAGAAGCACAAAGAACAAAAGTACAGTTATTTCCATGTGTGAATTCATGTGAAGTTACTTAGATTTCCATGTTCAGGATATATTGAAAAGAAGAAGTATTTTGTTGAATGTTTATTGCTGAAATAACAAAGGAATGTTTCTTACTTAAAAGGGGGAGATGTTGTGTAAAGGGTTAACACTAGGAGCCAATGAGAACGCTCGATATACAGAACACCAGAGTGTATCATGTCACGTCATTGTCATGCTGGCTACTGAAGTAAACTGAACTACCTCACCCTCTGCCTCGTTATTATTAGACTAGGATAATAACATAACAGCCTGGTAGACTAGATTTAGAAGACATGTGTCCAGTGCATAGCCTACTGCAAGCCTGGTAGACTAGATTTAGAAGACATGTGTCCAGTGCATAGCCTACTGCAGGCCTGGTAGACTAGATTTAGAAGACATGTGTCCAGTGCATAGTCTACTGCAGCCCTGGTCCACTAGATTTAGAAGACATGTGTCAAGTGCATAGCCTACTGCAGGCCTGGTAGGCTAGATTTAGAAGACATGTGTCCAGTGCATAGTCTACTGCAGGCCTGGTCCACTAGATTTAGAAGACATGTGTCCAGTGCATAGTCTACTGCAGGCCTGGTCCACTAGATTTAGAAGACATGTGTCCAGTGCATAGCCTACTGCAGGCATGGTAGACTAGATTTAGAAGACATGTGTCCAGTGCATAGTCTACTGCAGGCCTGGTCCACTAGATTTAGAAGACATGTGTCCAGTGCATAGCCTACTGCAGGCCTGGTAGACTAGATTTAGAAGACATGTGTCCAGTGCATAGTCTACTGCAGGCCTGGTCCACTAGATTTAGAAGACATGTGTCCAGTGCATAGCCTACTGCAAGCCTGGTTGACTAGATTTAGAAGACATGTGTCCAGTGCATAGCCTACTGCAGGCCTGGTTGACTAGATTTAGAAGACATGTATCCAGTGCATAGCCTAGTGCAGGCCTGGTTGACTAGATTTAGAAGACATGTGTCCAGTGCATAGCCTACTGCAGGCCTGGTTGACTAGATTTAGAAGACATGTGTCCAGTGCATAGCCTACTGCAGGCCTGGTTGACTAGATTTAGAAGACATGTGTCCAGTGCATAGCCTACTGCAGGCCTGGTTGGCTAGATTTAGAAGACATGTGTCCAGTGCATAGCCTACTGCAGGCCTGGTAGACTAGATTTAGAAGACATGTGTCCAGTGCATAGCCTACTGCAGGCCTGGTTGACTAGATTTAGAAGACATGTGTCCAGTGCATAGTCTACTGCAGGCCTGGTAGACTAGATTTAGAAGACATGTGTCCAGTGCATAGCCTACTGCAGGCCTGGTTGACTAGATTTAGAAGACATGTGTCAAGTGCATAGCCTACTGCAGTCCATTCACACAGCGATGGTGGAGGAAACCATGCAAGGCACCAATCTGCTCATCGGGAGCAATTAGCCCTTTGCTAAACCCCACCCCAAAAGTGGTTGTCCAATGGCAATCCAAATAGTTTAGCAACTGTTGCTATGCAGGGCAAGCTTCCGTCACTTCATAGCTGTCAGTGTTATTTTTCATGGCTGTGTTGTTGAACACACACACAGCTTAACGTCATGGCTGTGTTGTTGATCACATACACAGCTTAACGTCACACAGCTTAACGTCATGGCTGTGTTGTTGATCACATACACAGCTTAACGTCATGGCTGTGTTGTTGAACACACACACACACAGCTTAACGTCATGGCTGTGTTGTTGAACACACACACACACACACAGCTTAACATCATGGCTGTGTTGTTGAACACACACACAGCTTAACGTCATGGCTGTGTTGTTGAACACACACACAGCTTAACGTCATGGCTGTGTTGTTGAACACACACACAGCTTAACGTCACACAGCTTAACATCATGGTTGTGTTGTTGAACACGTCATGGCTGTGTTGTTGAACACATGCACAGCTTAACGTCATGGCTGTGTTGTTGAACACATACACAGCTTAACGTCATGGCTGTGTTGTTGAACACATACACAGCTTAACGTCATGGCTGTGTTGTTGAACACACACACACAGCTTAACGTCATGGCTGTGTTGTTGAACACGCACACAGCTTAACGTCCAGAAAGTTACACGACTGACCCACCCAGGTGATGCAATAATACTAAGTCTACTGCAGGCCTGGTCCACTAGATTTAGAAGACATGTGTCCAGTGCATAGCCTACTGCAAGCCTGGTTGACTAGATTTAGAAGACATGTGTCCAGTGCATAGCCTAGTGCAGGCCTGGTTGACTAGATTTAGAAGACATGTCTCCAGTGCATAGCCTAGTGCAGGCCTGGTTGACTAGATTTAGAAGACATGTGTCCTTTATGTTATAGATCCTTAACTCATTTACTGCTGGAGTAAATACAGAAATAATCCATCCATCCTTTCTCCTTACTGTTTAACTAATTTACAAAAGGCTCCGTCCAGATTGTTTCATGACTCACCCTCGTTAACCTTCTTAGTCGAGTCTTGTGATGGAAGTTCAGCTCCTGCATAAGGAGAGGAGGATGAAGTGTGAGTGGACATGGTATAATGGTAACTGCTGCATTTATATAGCACCTTTAGGATTGTGCATTACATTCATCCATTCACACAGCGATGGTGGAGGAAACCATGCAAGGCACCAATCTGCTCATCGGGAGCAATTAGCCCTTTGCTAAACCCCACCCCAAAAGTGGTTGTCCAATGGCAATCCAAAAAGTTTAGCAACTGTTGCTATGCAGGGCAAGCTTCCGTCACTTCATAGCTGTCAGTGTTATTTTTCATGGCTGTGTTGTTGAACACACACACAGCTTAACGTCATGGCTGTGTTGTTGATCACATACACAGCTTAACGTCATGGCTGTGTTGTTGAACACACACACACAGCTTAACGTCATGGCTGTGTTGTTGAACACACACACAGCTTAACGTCATGGCTGTGTTGTTGAACACACACACAGCTTAACATCATGGCTGTGTTGTTGAACACACACACAGCTTAACGTCATGGCTGTGTTGTTGAACACACACACAGCTTAACGTCATGGCTGTGTTGTTGAACACACACACAGCTTAACGTCACACAGCTTAACATCATGGCTGTGTTGTTGAACACGTCATGGCTGTGTTGTTGAACACATGCACAGCTTAACGTCATGGCTGTGTTGTTGAACACATACACAGCTTAACGTCATGGCTGTGTTGTTGAACACATACACAGCTTAACGTCATGGCTGTGTTGTTGAACACACACACAGCTTAACGTCATGGCTGTGTTGTTGAACACGCACACAGCTTAACGTCCAGAAAGTTACACGACTGACCCACCCAGGTGATGCAATAATACTAATTGACTGTAGTCTGACCGTGGAACATGAAAACTCCCATCAGACGGTCGTTAAAGTCGATTGTTGGATACTGTTTCTCTTCCTCGTATTTCTAGTTTCCTGAAATAATATCATACACATGTGTCCAGTGCATAGTCTACTGCAGGCCTGGTTGACTAGATTTAGAAGACATATCCAGTGCATAGCCTAGTGCAGGCCTGGTCGACTAGATTTAGAAGACATATATCCAGTGCATATCCTACTGCAGGCCTGGTAGACTAGATTTAGAAGACATGTGTCCAGTGCATAGCCTACTGCAGGCCTGGTAGACTAGATTTAGAAGACATGTGTCCAGTGCATAGCCTACTGCAGGCCTGGTTGACTAGATTTAGAAGACAGGTGTCCAGTGCATAGCCTACTGCAGGCCTGGTAGACTAGATTTAGAAGACATGTATCCAGTGCATAGCCTACTGCAGGCCTGGTAGACTAGATTTAGAAGACATGTGTCCAGTGCATAGGCTACTGCAGGCCTGGTAGACTAGATTTATCAGACAGGTGTCGAGTGCATAGCCTACTGCAGGCCTGGTAGACTAGATTTAGAAGACATGTGTCCAGTGCATAGCCTACTGCAGGCCTGGTTGACTAGATTTAGAAGACATGTATCCAGTGCATAGCCTAGTGCAGGCCTGGTCGACTAGATTTAGAAGACATGTATCCAGTGCATATCCTACTGCAAACCTGGTAGACTAGATTTAGAAGACATGTGTCCAGTGCATAGCCTACTGCAGGCCTGGTTGACTAGATTTAGAAGACATGTGTCCAGTGCATAGTCTACTGCAGGCCTGGTCCACTAGAGTTAGAAGACATGTGTCCAGTGCATAGCCTACTGCAAGCCTGGTTGACTAGATTTAGAAGACATGTGTCCAGTGCATAGCCTAGTGCAGGCCTGGTTGACTAGATTTAGAAGACATGTATCCAGTGCATAGCCTAGTGCAGGCCTGGTTGACTAGATTTAGAAGACATGTGTCCAGTGCACAGACTAGTGCAGGCCTGGTTGACTAGATTTAGAAGACATGTGTCCAGTGCATAGCCTAGTGCAGGCCTGGTTGACTAGATTTAGAAGACATGTGTCCAGTGCAAAGACTAGTGCAGTCCTGGTTGACTAGATTTAGAAGACATGTGTCCAGTGCAAAGACTAGTGCAGTCCTGGTTGACTAGATTTAGAAGACATGTGTCCAGTGCATAGCCTAGTGCAGGCCTGGTTGACTAGATTTAGAAGACATGTGTCCAGTGCAAAGACTAGTGCAGTCCTGGTTGACTAGATTTAGAAGACATGTGTCCAGTGCATAGCCTAGTGCAGGCCTGGTCGACTAGATTTAGAAGACATGTGTCCAGTGCATAGCCTAGTGCAGGCCTGGTTGACTAGATTTAGAAGACATGTGTCCTTTATGTTATAGATCCTTAACTCATTTACTGCTGGAGTAAATACAGAAATAATCCATCCATCCTTTCTCCTTACTGTTTAACTCATTTACAAAAGGCTGCGTCCAGATTGTTTCATGACTCACCCTCGTTAACCTTCTTAGTCGAGTCTTGTGATGGAACTTCAGCTACTGCATAAGGAGAGGAGGATGAAGTGTGAGTGGACATGGTAGAATGGTAACTGCTGCATTTATATAGCGCCTTTATCCAAGGCCCTTTTTATAGACTGTGCATTACATTCAGCCATTCACACACACACACATCATCATATCATCATATCATCATCATATTATAATTCTGTCTGCCTGTCTGTCTGAAACACTGTCGTAGCTCCTCACTGCCTGCACCAATCGCTCTGACTTCTCACACAGACATTGACCATAATATTACGGAGGTCTTAACGAAGCCCCCTTTTCAATTTAACAAATTGTTGATTAATAAATAATGTATTAGTGAATTAAACATTCCCACCCACTTACTTGGGAAAATGCGAAAACTCACATCAAGTATTTTTCTCTCAAAAACAGCTGGAGCTACAGTTACAACACTTGGAGGATAATAATTATTAAAATGAATGTAAATAATTATTACATCAGTCGGGCTCATGGTGGCGCTATAACAGCCCACTTTACATTTCGCCTTATAAGTCTTGCACCGTAGGTCCTAATTTACAAAAGGCTCCGTCCAGATTGTTTCATGACTCACCCTCGTTACCCTTGTTAGTCGAGTCTTGTGATGGAAGTTCAGCTCCTGCATAAGGAGAGGAGGATGAAGTGTGAGTGGACATGGTAAAATGGTAACTGCTGCATTTATATAGCGCCTTTAGGATTGTGCATTACATTCATCTATTCACACAGCGATGGTGGAGGAAACCATGCAAGGACACACCTGCACATCGGGAGCAATTAGCCCTTCGCTAAACCCCACCCCAAAAGTGGTTGTCCAATGGCAATCCAAATAGTTTAGCAACTGTTGCTATGCAGGGCAAGCTTTCGTCACTTCATAGCTGTCTGTTATTTTTCATGGCTGTTGTTGAACACATACACAGCTTAACGTCATGGCTGTGTTGTTGAACACACACACAGCTTAACATCATGGCTGTGTTGTTGAACACACACACACACACAGCTTAACATCATGGCTGTGTTGTTGAACACACACACACACAGCTTAACGTCATGGCTGTGTTGTTGAACACACACACAGCTTAACGTCACACAGCTTAACGTCATGGCTGTGTTGTTGAACACACACACAGCTTAACGTCATGGCTGTGTTGAACACATACACAGCTTAACGTCATGGCTGTGTTGTTGAACACATACACAGATTAACGTCATGGCTGTGTTGTTGAACACACACACAGCTTAACGTCACACAGCTTAACGTCATGGCTGTGTTGTTGAACACACATACACAGCTTAACGTCATGGCTGTGTTGTTGAACACAGACACAGCTTAACGTCCAGAAAGTTACACGACTGACCCACCCAGGTGATGCAATAATACTAATTGACTGTAGTCTGACCGTGCAACATGAAAACTCCCATCAGACGGTCGTTAAAGTTGATTGTTGGATACTGTTTCTCTTCCTCGTATTTCTAGTTTCCTGAAATAATATCATACACATGTGTCCAGTGCATAGTCTACTGCAGGCCTGGTTGACTAGATTTAGAAGACATGTGTCCAGTGCATAGCCTACTGCAGGCCTGGCAGACTAGATTTAGAAGACATGTGTCCAGTGCATAGCCTACTGCAGGCCTGGCAGACTAGATTTAGAAGACATGTGTCCAGTGCATAGCCTACTGCAGGCCTGGTAGACTAGATTTAGAAGACATGTGTCCAGTGCATAGCCTACTGCAGGCCTGGTAGACTAGATTTAGAAGACATGTGTCCAGTGCATAGCCTACTGCAGGCCTGGTTGACTAGATTTAGAAGACGTGTCCAGTGCATAGCCTACTGCAGGCCTGGTTGACTAGATTTAGAAGACATGTGTCTAGTGCATAGCCTACTGCAGGCCTGGTTGACTAGATTTAGAAGACATGTGTCCAGTGCATAGCCTACTGCAGGCCTGGTAGACTAGATTTAGAAGACATGTGTCCAGTGCATAGCCTACTGCAGGCCTGGTTGACTAGATTTAGAAGACATGTGTCCAGTGCATAGCCTACTGCAGGCCTGGTTGACTAGATTTAGGAGACAGGTGTCCAGTGCATAGCCTACTGCAGGCCTGGTTGACTAGATTTAGAAGACAGGTGTCCAGTGCATAGCCTACTGCAGGCCTGGTTGACTAGATTTAGAAGACAGGTGTCCAGTGCATAGCCTACTGCAGGCCTGGTTGACTTGATTTAGAAGACATGTGTCCAGTGCATAGCCTACTGAGAAGGACAGCTTGACCTGTCTCCTCGCTGCTAACGTGCCTATTGGACAAGGACGGGATGGGGAGGGACTTCAAGAACGGCTAATCAGGGGTTCAGAGTCTTGCTCAAGGACACCTCAACACTAACTCTGGGGGAGCCAACAGGGATCGAACTCTACCCCTGAGCCACTGCCACCCCTTCAATGAATGAATGAATGAATGAATGAATGAATGAATGAATGAATGAATGAATGAATGAATGATCTTACCAAGGTCCGCCAGCAGGCGGGGTTGGTGTTCCATGAGGGCATCATAAAATGCTGCCCGGGCGTTGGTTCCTCCTGGAACTACTGTTGATGTGTACAGAGTCTTCATTTGTTTCATGCTTGTCTTCTTAGCATTAATCTCGCTGTAGGTCTCAGGGTTGACCCAGCTCTCTCCTAGACTGTCTACTACAGCCATGACTGCGGACACCCTTTGGGTCAACTGTGGCCTGTGCTGCATCACAAATTGTGCTGTTTAAGAGAGAAAAAGAGTGGATGAAATTAGAGAATCCTATGAATGAAAAACAAAGCTCTCTGCATCTCCATATGCCCCACATACAAAGTAATGTAACATCTTGTACAATTATAGTTTTGTAATCAGATATTGTGGAAGTACAGTAGAGGATTACAGTAGGGATGTACAGTAGAGGATTACAGTAGGGATGTACAGTAGGGATGTCCCGTTCACGTTTGTTTTGCTCCCCATCCGATTCCGATTATTTGAAAATGACCAGATTTTCGATCGCGTGATCGGATCGAGACAACCCTACTGTACAGCCCTGGTAAACAGGAGGTAGCACCAGCTACCAACTTACTGTACAGCCCTGGTGAACAGGAGGTAGCACCAACCTACTGTACAGCCCTGGTGAACAGGAGGTAGCACCAGCTACCAACCTACTGTACAGCCCTGGTGAACAGGAGGTAGCACCAGCTACCAACCTACTGTACAGCCCTGGTGAACAGAAGGTAGCACCAGCTACCAACCTACTGTACAGCCCTGGTGAACAGAAGGTAGCACCAGCTACCAACCTACTGTACAGCCCTGGTGAACAGGAGGTAGCACCAGCTACCAACCTACTGTACAGCCCTGGTGAACAGGAGGTAGCACCAACCTACTGTACAGCCCTGGTGAACAGGAGGTAGCACCAGCTACCAACCTACTGTACAGCCCTGGTGAACAGAAGGTAGCACCAGCTACCAACCTACTGTACAGCCCTGGTGAACAGAAGGTAGCACCAGCTACCAACCTACTCACTGGTCACCTCGAACACTGAACTGAGGACAGATATAAAACACTCACCTTTTCTGGATTTTCTGGATTTGTCTGCATCCATTGCTTCTGAAGTCAAGTCGTTATCAGCATCCTGTTGGATACAGTCATGTTATTTAAATCCTAACCAGTCTGAGTGATATTGATCACATACTTTCTCACATGATACAGAGTGATGATCGTAATATGGTAATAATAAATATCAGTCAATGTGGAAACAATTAGTAGGATAATATATATTTATAATCCTAACCCTACTACAAAGCACGGGGAGAACATCACATCTAATTCATTGCGTTGCCATAAAGACTAATACCACCGAGACAAACGTTGAATAAGACTGGAATAAGTTAAAGCTGTGAGTGCATTAGTAACCAACAGTACCGTGGTCCACCATGTTCAATTCATCATAACATTTAGAGACGCACAAATAAACTGTGTAAAGCTGTGAGTGCATTAGTAACCAACAGTACCGTGGTCCACCATGTTCAATTCATCATAACATTTAGAGACGCACAAATAAACTGTGTAAAGCTGTGAGTGCATTAGTAACCAACAGTACCGTGGTCCACCATGTTCAATTCATCAAAACATTTAGAGACGCACAAATAAACTGTGTAAAGCTGTGAGTGCATTAGTAACCAACAGTACCGTGGTCCACCATGTTCAATTCATCATAACATTTAGAGACGCACAAATAAACTGTGTAAAGCTGTGAGTGCATTAGTAACCAACAGTACCGTGGTCCACCATGTTCAATTCATCATAACATTTAGAGACGCACAAATAAACTGTGTAAAGCTGTGAGTGCATTAGTAACCAACAGTACCGTGGTCCACCATGTTCAATTCATCATAACATTTAGAGACGCACAAATAAACTGTGTAAAGCTGTGAGTGCATTAGTAACCAACAGTACCGTGGTCTGTGGACCTGATGCTGAGGCTGATGCTGATTGGTCCATGGTCTGTGGACCTGATGCTGAGGCTGATGCTGATTGGTCCATGGTCTGTGGACCTGATGCTGAGGCTGATGCTGATTGGTCCATTGTGGGTTTGATTGATGCCACGGAGTGGAGCGACAGCAGCTAGCACTGAAGAACCTGTATGCAGTGTTTTTTATGGTACAATCATTACTGTTACTGTAACTAATTAACCTGTATGTACAATCATTACTGTAACTAATTAACCTGTATGTACAATCATTACTGTAACTAATTAACCTGTATGTACAATCATTACTGTAACTAATTAACCTGTATGTACAATCATTACTGTAACTAATTAACCTGTATGTACAATCATTACTGTAACTAATTAACCTGTATGTACAATCAGTACTGTAACTAATTAACCTGTATGTACAATCATTACTGTAACTAATTAACCTGTATGTACAATCATTACTGTAACTAATTAACCTGTATGTACAATCATTACTGTAACTAATTAACCTGTATGTGCAATCATTACTGTAACTAATTAACCTGTATGTACAATCATTACTGTAACTAATTAACCTGTATGTACAATCATTACTGTAACTCATTAACCTGTATGTACAATCATTACTGTAACTAATTAACCTGTATGTACAATCAGTACTGTAA
Organism: Electrona antarctica; assembly: GCF_951216825.1. Taxonomy (NCBI): domain Eukaryota; kingdom Metazoa; phylum Chordata; class Actinopteri; order Myctophiformes; family Myctophidae; genus Electrona; species Electrona antarctica. Next base: position 59,705,000 of record NC_136811.1, on the reverse strand, counting down.
CTAATTAACCTGTATGTACAATCATTACTGTAACTAATTAACCTGTATGTACAATCATTACTGTAACTAATTAACCTGTATGTACAATCATTACTGTAACTAATTAACCTGTATGTACAATCATTACTGTAACTAATTAACCTGTATGTACAATCATTACTGTAACTAATTAACCTGTATGTACAATCAGTACTGTAACTAATTAACCTGTATGTACAATCATTACTGTAACTAATTAACCTGTATGTACAATCATTACTGTAACTAATTAACCTGTATGTACAATCATTACTGTAACTAATTAACCTGTATATACAATCATTACTGTAACTAATTAACCTGTATGTACAATCATTACTGTAACTAATTAACCTGTATGTACAATCATTACTGTAACTAATTAACCTGTATGTACAATCAGTACTGTAACTAATTAACCTGTATGTACAATCATTACTGTAACTCATTAACCTGTATGTACAATCATTACTGTAACTAATTAACCTGTATGTACAATCAGTACTGTAACTAATTAACCTGTATGTACAATCATTACTGTAACTAATTAACCTGTATGTACAATCATTACTGTAACTAATGAACCTGTATGTACAATCATTACTGTAACTAATTAACCTGTATGTACAATCATTACTGTAACTAATGAACCTGTATGTACAATCATTACTGTAACTAATTAACCTGTATGTACAATCATTACTGTAACTAATTAACCTGTATATACAATCATTACTGTAACTAATTAACCTGTATGTACAATCATTACTGTAACTAATTAACCTGTATGTACAATCATTACTGTAACTAATTAACCTGTATGTACAATCATTACTGTAACTAATTAACCTGTATGTACAATCATTACTGTAACTAATTAACCTGTATGTGCAATCATTACTGTAACTAATGAACCTGTATGTACAATCATTACTGTAACTAATTAACCTGTATGTACAATCATTACTGTAACTAATTAACCTGTATGTACAATCATTACTGTAACTAATTAACCTGTATGTACAATCATTACTGTAACTAATTAACCTGTATGTACAATCATTACTGTAACTAATTAACCTGTATGTGCAATCATTACTGTAACTAATTAACCTGTATGTACAATCATTACTGTAACTAATTAACCTGTATGTACAATCATTACTGTAACTAATTAACCTGTATGTACAATCATTACTGTAACTAATTAACCTGTATGTACAATCATTACTGTAACTAATTAACCTGTATGTACAATCATTACTGTAACTAATTAACCTGTATGTGCAATCATTACTGTAACTAATGAACCTGTATGTACAATCATTACTGTAACTAATTAACCTGTATGTACAATCATTACTGTAACTAATTAACCTGTATGTACAATCATTACTGTAACTAATTAACCTGTATGTACAATCATTACTGTAACTAATTAACCTGTATGTGCAATCATTACTGTAACTAATTAACCTGTATGTACAATCATTACTGTAACTAATTAACCTGTATGTACAATCAGTACTGTAACTAATGAACCTGTATGTACAATCATTACTGTAACTAATTAACCTGTATGTACAATCATTACTGTAACTAATTAACCTGTATATACAATCATTACTGTAACTAATTAACCTGTATGTACAATCATTACTGTAACTAATTAACCTGTATGTACAATCAGTACTGTAACTAATGAACCTGTATGTACAATCATTACTGTAACTAATTAACCTGTATGTACAATCATTACTGTAACTAATTAACCTGTATATACAATCATTACTGTAACTAATTAACCTGTATGTGCAATCATTACTGTAACTAATTAACCTGTATGTACAATCATTACTGTAACTAATTAACCTGTATGTGCAATCATTACTGTAACTAATTAACCTGTATGTGCAATCATTACTGTAACTAATTAACCTGTATGTACAATCATTACTGTAACTAATTAACCTGTATGTACAATCAGTACTGTAACTAATTAACCTGTATGTGCAATCATTACTGTAACTAATTAACCTGTATGTACAATCATTACTGTAACTAATTAACCTGTATGTACAATCATTACTGTAACTAATTAACCTGTATGTACAATCATTACTGTAACTAATGAACCTGTATGTACAATCATTACTGTAACTAATTAACCTGTATGTACAATCATTACTGTAACTAATTAACCTGTATGTACAATCATTACTGTAACTAATTAACCTGTATGTACAATCATTACTGTAACTAATGAACCTGTATGTACAATCATTACTGTAACTAATTAACCTGTATGTACAATCATTACTGTAACTAATTAACCTGTATGTACAATCATTACTGTAACTAATGAACCTGTATGTACAATCATTACTGTAACTAATTAACCTGTATGTACAATCATTACTGTAACTAATTAACCTGTATGTACAATCATTACTGTAACTAATTAACCTGTATGTACAATCATTACTGTAACTAATTAACCTGTATGTACAATCATTACTGTAACTAATTAACCTGTATGTACAATCATTACTGTAACTAATTAACCTGTATGTACAATCATTACTGTAACTAATTAACCTGTATGTACAATCATTACTGTAACTAATTAACCTGTATGTACAATCATTACTGTAACTAATTAACCTGTATGTACAATCATTACTGTAACTAATTAACCTGTATGTACAATCATTACTGTAACTAATTAACCTGTATGTACAATCATTACTGTAACTAATTAACCTGTATGTACAATCATTACTGTAACTAATTAACCTGTATGTACAATCATTACTGTAACTAATTAACCTGTATGTACAATCATTACTGTAACTAATTAACCTGTATGTACAATCATTACTGTAACTAATTAACCTGTATGTACAATCAGTACTGTAACTAATTAACCTGTATGTACAATCATTACTGTAACCAATTAACCTGTATGTACAATCATTACTGTAACTAATTAACCTGTATGTGCAATCATTACTGTAACTAATTAACCTGTATGTACAATCATTACTGTAACTAATTAACCTGTATGTACAATCATTACTGTAACTAATTAACCTGTATGTACAATCATTACTGTAACTAATTAACCTGTATGTACAATCATTACTGTAACTAATTAACCTGTATGTACAATCAGTACTGTAACTAATTAACCTGTATGTACAATCATTACTGTAACCAATTAACCTGTATGTACAATCATTACTGTAACTAATTAACCTGTATGTGCAATCATTACTGTAACTAATTAACCTGTATGTACAATCATTACTGTAACTAATTAACCTGTATGTACAATCATTACTGTAACTAATTAACCTGTATGTACAATCATTACTGTAACTAATTAACCTGTATGTACAATCATTACTGTAACTCATTAACCTGTATGTGCAATCATTACTGTAACTAATTAACCTGTATGTACAATCATTACTGTAACTAATTAACCTGTATGTACAATCATTACTGTAACTCATTAACCTGTATGTACAATCATTACTGTAACTAATTAACCTGTATGTACAATCATTACTGTAACTAATTAACCTGTATGTACAATCATTACTGTAACTCATTAACCTGTATGTACAATCATTACTGTAACTAATTAACCTGTATGTACAATCATTACTGTAACTAATTAACCTGTATGTACAATCATTACTGTAACTAATGAACCTGTATGTACAATCATTACTGTAACTAATTAACCTGTATGTACAATCATTACTGTAACTAATTAACCTGTATGTACAATCATTACTGTAACTAATGAACCTGTATGTACAATCATTACTGTAACTAATTAACCTGTATGTACAATCATTACTGTAACTAATTAACCTGTATGTACAATCAGTACTGTAACTAATTAACCTGTATGTACAATCAGTACTGTAACTAATTAACCTGTATGTACAATCATTACTGTAACCAATTAACCTGTATGTACAATCATTACTGTAACTAATTAACCTGTATGTGCAATCATTACTGTAACTAATTAACCTGTATGTACAATCATTACTGTAACTAATTAACCTGTATGTACAATCATTACTGTAACTAATTAACCTGTATGTACAATCATTACTGTAACTAATTAACCTGTATGTACAATCATTACTGTAACTAATTAACCTGTATGTACAATCATTACTGTAACTAATTAACCTGTATGTACAATCATTACTGTAACTAATTAACCTGTATGTACAATCATTACTGTAACTAATTAACCTGTATGTACAATCATTACTGTAACTAATTAACCTGTATGTGCAATCATTACTGTAACTAATTAACCTGTATGTACAATCATTACTGTAACTAATTAACCTGTATGTACAATCATTACTGTAACTAATTAACCTGTATGTACAATCATTACTGTAACTAATTAACCTGTATGTACAATCATTACTGTAACTCATTAACCTGTATGTGCAATCATTACTGTAACTAATTAACCTGTATGTACAATCATTACTGTAACTAATTAACCTGTATGTACAATCATTACTGTAACTCATTAACCTGTATGTACAATCATTACTGTAACTAATTAACCTGTATGTACAATCATTACTGTAACTAATTAACCTGTATGTACAATCATTACTGTAACTAATTAACCTGTATGTACAATCATTACTGTAACTAATTAACCTGTATGTACAATCATAGTGTTGCTGTAATTCATACATGGGCAACTGGCGGCCCGGGGTCCAAATGCGGCCCCCACCATCACATAATACGGCCCACAGGTTAATATCAGAATACTGATATATTTCAGCTGTTTCATTTCCAAATATGAAAACATGACCTGCATTAATTACTTCAGTCTAGATGTAGCTTAATGACTAGTATTATTAAAATGTTATTGGGTTTTTTGTGTCCAATGTATTTGTGTTTAGTTCATAAAGTTAACATAACTATAACTAAATGCATTTGAAATTAAATATAAAGGTTACTTATCAGGATTCCAATAAAAAAATAGCATAAAACTAATTCAGGATTTGAATTCAAATATAGCAAAAATAGCTGATCTAAAAATAGCTGATCTAAAAATAGCTGATCTAAAAATAGCTGATCAAAAATGATCAAAAAAAAAGGATCAGCTATTTTTTGCTACAACAGAAATATGCAATGTGGCCCATCTGGAGAGAGTGTGGAAATATAGTGGCCCTCGCCATCGTCAAAGTTGCACCACCCCTGCTGTAACTAATTAAACTGTATGTACAATCATTACTGTTATTTAGGGATTCAAATTATCGAATAATTAATTAATTGATCATTGATAACCCTATCGATCATATTTTTTTCATCAGAGAATCTTCATTTCCCTCAATAACGTCTAACATAAAACAATCTACATTTTGCTGATGAACATAAAGAATACAAAAGGCATATTATATTCCTTAATCAAATATGTATTTGACCATTTCAGATACAGGGCCAGGCAGTGGCATCTTTGTATGAGGAATAAAATGAAATGACACACACACACACAGTGGTGCGGGGGGGCATTCCAACACAGTGGTGCGGGGGGGCATTCCAACACAGTGGTGCGGGGGGGCATTCCAACACAGTGGTGCGGGGGGGCATTCCAACACAGTGGTGCGGGGGGGGCATTCCAACACAGTGGTGCGGGGGGGGCATTCCAACACAGTGGTGCGGGGGGGCATTCCAACACAGTGGTAACACAGTGGTGCGGGGGGGCATTCCAACACAGTGGTGCGGGGGGGCATTCCAACACAGTGGTGCGGGGGGGGCATTCCAACACAGTGGTGCGGGGGGGGCATTCCAACACAGTGGTAACACAGTGGTGCGGGGGGGCATTCCAACACAGTGGTGCGGGGGGGGCATTCCAACACAGTGGTGCGGGGGGGGCATTCCAACACAGTGGTGCGGGGGGGGCATTCCAACACAGTGGTGCGGGGGGGCATTCCAACACAGTGGTAACACAGTGGTGCGGGGGGGCATTCCAACACAGTGGTGCGGGGGGGCATTCCAACACAGTGGTGCGGGGGGGGCATTCCAACACAGTGGTGCGGGGGGGGCATTCCAACACAGTGGTGCGGGGGGGCATTCCAACACAGTGGTGCGGGGGGGGCATTCCAACACAGTGGTGCGGGGGGGGCATTCCAACACAGTGGTGCGGGGGGGCATTCCAACACAGTGGTGCGGGGGGGCATTCCAACACAGTGGTAACACAGTGGTGCGGGGGGGCATTCCAACACAGTGGTGCGGGGGGGCATTCCAACACAGTGGTGCGGGGGGGGCATTCCAACACAGTGGTGCGGGGGGGCATTCCAACACAGTGGTGCGGGGGGGCATTCCAACACAGTGGTAACACAGTGGTGCGGGGGGGCATTCCAACACAGGGGTGCGGGGGGGGCATTCCAACACAGGGGTGCGGGGGGGCATTCCAACACAGGGGTGCGGGGGGGCATTCCAACACAGTGGTGCGGGGCATTCCAACACAGGGGTGCGGGGGGGCATTCCAACACAGTGGTGCGGGGCATTCCAACACAGTGGTGCGGGGCATTCCAACACAGTGGTGCGGGGCATTCCAACACAGGGGTGCGGGGGGGCATTCCAACACAGTGGTGCGGGGCATTCCAACACAGTGGTGCGGGGGGGCATTCCAACACAGTGGTGCGGGGCATTCCAACACAGTGGTGCGGGGCATTCCAACACAGTGGTGCGGGGGGGCATTCCAACACAGTGGTGCGGGGGGGCATTCCAACACAGGGGTAACACAGTGGTGCGGGGGGGCATTCCAACACAGTGGTGCGGGGGGGCATTCCAACACAGTGGTGCGGGGCATTCCAACACAGTGGTGCGGGGGGGCATTCCAACACAGTGGTGCGGGGGGGCATTCCAACACAGTGGTGCGGGGGGGCATTCCAACACAGTGGTGCGGGGGGGCATTCCAACACAGTGGTAACACAGTGGTGCGGGGGGGCATTCCAACACAGGGGTGCGGGGGGGCATTCCAACACAGGGGTGCGGGGGGGGCATTCCAACACAGGGGTGGGGGGGGGCATTCCAACACAGGGGTGGGGGGGGGCATTCCAACACAGGGGTGCGGGGGGGGCATTCCAACACAGTGGTGGGGGGGGGCATTCCAACACAGGGGTGCGGGGGGGCATTCCAACACAGTGGTGGGGGGGGGCATTCCAACACAGGGGTAAATATGTATTTGTTTTTTATAGTGATTTTTTTTGTTTTCATATATATTCATATATATTACTATAGACCCCAGGAAATTACATCTGGCCACCAAAGATCACAGGATCTACTGAATGTGAAAGGGGAGACCAACTGACATGTTGAGCCATGCAACACAGTATGGCCTCCCCCTATGTAGACACACCCCTCCCCCTATGTAGACACACCCCTCCCCCTATGTAGACACACCCCTCCCCCTATGTAGACACACCCCTCCCCCTATGTAGACACACCCCTCCCCCTATGTAGACACACCCCTCCCCCTATGTAGACACACCCCTCCCCCTATGTAGACACATACCTCCCCCATGTATCCCCCTCTATAGAGCCATGCAACACAGTATGGCCTCCCCCTATGTAGACACATACCTCCCCCATGTATCCCCTCTATAGAGCCATGCAACACAGTATGGCCTCCCCCTATGTAGACACATACCTCCCCCATGTATCCCCCTCTATAGAGCCATGCAACACAGTATGGCCTCCCCCTATGTAGACACATACCTCCCCCATGTATCCCCTCTATAGAGCCATGCAACACAGTATGGCCTCCCCCTATGTAGACACATACCTCCCCCATGTATCCCCCTCTATAGAGCCATGCAACACAGTATGGCCTCCCCCTATGTAGACACACCCCTCCCCCTATGTAGACACACCCCTCCCCCTATGTAGACACACCCCTCCCCCTATGTAGACAAACCCCTCCCCCTATGTAGACACATACCTCCCCCATGTATCCCCTCTATAGAGCCATGCAACACAGTATGGCCTCCCCCTATGTAGACACACCCCTCCCCCTATGTAGACACACCCCTCCCCCTATGTAGACACACCCCTCCCCCTATGTAGACACATACCTCCCCCATGTATCCCCCTCTATAGAGCCATGCAACACAGTATGGCCTCCCCCTATGTAGACACATACCTCCCCCATGTATCCCCTCTATAGAGCCATGCAACACAGTATGGCCTCCCCCTATGTAGACACACCCCTCCCCCTATGTAGACACACCCCTCCCCCTATGTAGACACATACCTCCCCCATGTATCCCCCCATGTATCCCCCCCTATAGAGCCATGCAACACAGTATGGCCTCCCCCTATGTAGACACACCCCTCCCCCTATGTAGACACATACCTCCCCCATGTATCCCCCTCTATAGAGCCATGCAACACAGTATGGCCTCCCCCTATGTAGACGCATACCTCCCCCATGTATCCCCCTCTATAGAGCCATGCAACACAGTATGGCCTCCCCCTATGTAGACACACCCCTCCCCCTATGTAGACACACCCCTCCCCCTATGTAGACACACCCCTCCCCCATGTATCCCCTCTATAGAGCCATGCAACACAGTATGGCCTCCCCCTATGTAGACACACCCCTCCCCCTATGTAGACACACCCCTCCCTCTATGTAGACACACCCATCCCCCTATGTAGACAAACCCCTCCCCCTATGTAGACACATACCTCCCCCATGTATCCCCCTCTATTGAGCCATGCAACACAGTATGGCCTCCCCCTATGTAGACACATACCTCCCCCATGTATCCCCCCCTATAGAGCCATGCAACACAGTATGGCCTCCCCCTATGTAGACACACCCCTCCCCCTATGTAGACACACCCCTCCCCCTATGTAGACACATACCTCCCCCATGTATCCCCTCTATAGAGCCATGCAACACAGTATGGCTTCCCCCTATGTAGACACATACCTCCCCCATGTATCCCCCTCTATAGACACACCCCCTATAGTACCCCCCTATAGGGGGTTAGGGTACTAAAACAGGGGGTGTGTCTATAGATCAGGAGGTAACAGGGGGATGTCTATAGATCAGGAGGTAACAGGGGGGGGATGTCTATAGATCAGGAGGTAACGGGGGGTGTGTCTATAGGTCAGGAGGTAACAGGGGGTGTGTCTATAGGTCAGGAGGTAACAGGGGGTGTGTCTATAGATCAGGAGGTAACAGAAGGAATGTCTATAGATCAGGAGGTAACAGGGGTGATGTCTATAGGTCAGGAGGTAACAGGGGGTGTGTCTATAGGTCAGGAGGTAACAGGGGGCATGTCTATAGATCAGGAGGTAACAGGGGGGATGTCTATAGGTCAGGAGGTAACAGGGGGGATGTCTATAGGTCAGGAGGTAACAGAGGGTGTGTCTATAGATCAGGATGTAACAGGGGGTGTGTCTATAGGTCAGGAGGTAACAGGGGGTGTGTCTATAGGTCAGGAGGTAACAGGGGGGGATGTCTATAGGTCAGGAGGTAACAGGGGGTGTGTCTATAGATCAGGATGTAACAGGGGGGGATGTCTATAGGTCAGGAGGTAACAGGGGTGTGTCTATAGGTCAGGAGGTAACAGGGGGGGATGTCTATAGGTCAGGAGGTAACAGGGGGGTGTCTATAGGTCAGGAGGTAACAGGGGGGGTGTCTATAGATCAGGAGGTAACAGGGGGGGGGGGATGTCTATAGGTCAGGAGGTAACAGGGGGGAGGTCTATAGGTCAGGAGGTAACAGGGGGTGTGTCTATAGATCAGGAGGTAACAGGGGGGGATGTCTATAGGTCAGGAGGTAACAGGGGGTGTGTCTATAGGTCAGGAGGTAACAGGGGGGGATGTCTATAGGTCAGGAGGTAACAGGGGGTGTGTCTATAGATCAGGAGGTAACAGGGGGGTGTGTCTATAGATCAGGAGGTAACAGGGGGGGATGTCTATAGGTCAGGAGGTAACAGGGGGTGTGTCTATAGATCAGGAGGTAACAGGGGGATGTCTATAGATCAGGAGGTAACAGGGGGGGATGTCTATAGGTCAGGAGGTAACAGGGGGTGTGTCTATAGGTCAGGAGGTAACAGGGGGGGTGTCTATAGGTCAGGAGGTAACAGGGGGGGTGTCTATAGGTCAGGAGGTAACAGGGGGGGATGTCTATAGGTCAGGAGGTAACAGGGGGGGTGTCTATAGGTCAGGAGGTAACAGGGGGGGGTGTCTATAGGTCAGGAGGTAACAGGGGGGGATGTCTATAGGTCAGGAGGTAACAGGGGGGGGGGGTGTCTATAGGTCAGGAGGTAACAGGGGGGGGGATGTCTATAGATCAGGAGGTAACAGGGGGGGATGTCTATAGGTCAGGAGGTAACAGGGGGGATGTCTATAGGTCAGGAGGTAACAGGGGGTGTGTCTATAGATCAGGAGGTAACAGGGGGGATGTCTATAGGTCAGGAGGTAACAGGGGGTGTGTCTATAGATCAGGAGGTAACAGGGGGGATGTATATAGGTCAGGAGGTAACAGGAGGTGTGTCGATAGATCAGGAAGTAACAGGGGGGGATGTCTATAGATCAGGAGGTAACAGGGGGTGTGTCTATAGATCAGGAGGTAACAGGGGGGGATGTCTATAGGTCAGGAGGTAACAGGGGGTGTGTCTATAGATCAGGAGGTAACAGGGGGGGATGTCTATAGGTCAGGAGGTAACAGGGGGTGTGTCTATAGATCAGGAGGTAACAGGGGGGATGTTTATAGGTCAGGAGGTAACAGGGGGTGTGTCTATAGGTCAGGAAGTAACAGGGGGTGTGTCTATAGATCAGGAGGTAACAGGAGGTGTGTCTATAGATCAGGAGGTAACAGGGGGGATGTCTATAGGTCAGGAGGTAATAGGGGGTGTGTCTATAGGTCAGGAGGTAACAGGGGGGGATGTCTATAGGTCAGGAGGTAACAGGGGGGGGGATGTCTATAGGTCAGGAGGTAACAGGGGGGGGATGTCTATAGGTCAGGAGGTAACAGGGGGTGTGTCTATAGATCAGGAGGTAACAGGGGGGATGTATATAGGTCAGGAGGTAACAGGAGGTGTGTCGATAGATCAGGAAGTAACAGGGGGGGATGTCTATAGATCAGGAGGTAACAGGGGGTGTGTCTATAGATCAGGAGATAACAGGGGGGGATGTCTATAGGTCAGGAGGTAACAGGGGGTGTGTCTATAGATCAGGAGGTAACAGGGGGGGGATGTCTATAGGTCAGGAGGTAACAGGGGGTGTGTCTATAGGTCAGGAGGTAACAGGGGGGGTGTCTATAGGTCAGGAGGTAACAGGGGGTGTGTCTATAGGTCAGGAGGTAACAGGGGAGGGATGTCTATAGGTCAGGAGGTAACAGGGGGGGGTGTCTATAGGTCAGGAGGTAACAGGGGGTGTGTCTATAGGTCAGGATGTAACAGGGGGGGATGTCTATAGGTCAGGAGGTAACAGGGGTGTGTCTATAGGTCAGGAGGTAACAGGGGGGGATGTCTATAGGTCAGGAGGTAACAGGGGGGTGTCTATAGGTCAGGAGGTAACAGGGGGGGTGTCTATAGATCAGGAGGTAACAGGGGGGGGGATGTCTATAGGTCAGGAGGTAACAGGGGGGAGGTCTATAGGTCAGGAGGTAACAGGGGGTGTGTCTATAGATCAGGAGGTAACAGGGGGGGATGTCTATAGGTCAGGAGGTAACAGGGGGTGTGTCTATAGATCAGGAGGTAACAGGGGGGGATGTCTATAGGTCAGGAGGTAACAGGGGGTGTGTCTATAGATCAGGAGGTAACAGGGGGGATGTTTATAGGTCAGGAGGTAACAGGGGGTGTGTCTATAGGTCAGGAAGTAACAGGGGGTGTGTCTATAGATCAGGAGGTAACAGGAGGTGTGTCTATAGATCAGGAGGTAACAGGGGGGATGTCTATAGGTCAGGAGGTAATAGGGGGTGTGTCTATAGATCAGGAGGTAACAGGGGGGGGATGTCTATAGATCAGGAGGTAACAGGGGGGGATGTCTATAGGTCAGGAGGTAACAGGGGGGGGATGTCTATAGGTCAGGAGGTAACAGGGGGGGATGTCTATAGATCAGGAGGTAACAGCGGGGGGGATGTCTATAGGTCAGGAGGTAACAGGGGGTGTGTCTATAGTTTTGTCTTCACTGCACTGGCTTCCGGTTGTTTTTAGGATTTATTTTAAAATTATTTGACTTGTTTATAAAGCTCTCAATGGTCTCGCACCTTCCTACCTGCCTAAATATGTCCCAAACCGCCTCCTAAGGTTTTCCACTGCTGGCCTGCTCTCTCTCTCTTTCTGTCTCTCATTAGCAGGCCGCAGTGCAGGACTATCTCTCTCTCTCTGTTTCTGGCACAATAGCGCCACTTTTGGTCATTGGTACTCGTGCTCATAGTGGCATAGTCACATAGGTGAACACACGTACACGGACATTGCTGTTCGTTGGAGTGGTTGCACCACTCAAAAAAATGGCAACAAAAAGATATGGGGAAGCAGCTTTTTGCTTCTACGGGCCGACGGCGTGGAACAAACTCCCACTGTACCTTCGACAGGCAGCCTCTGTAGACATCTATAAAGCGCAGCTCAAGGCCCACTTCTTGCTTTTAATTGATCTTTTAATTTTGTGTTATTCATGTCCTCACTGTATTGCATTACTGCTCTTGTTTTTTAATGTTTATGCATTGCTTTTATTTTATTTTTTTCTCCATTGCTCTGTAAAGCACTTTGAGCTGCATTTCATGTCATGAAAGGTGCTATACAAATAAAGTTGTATTATTATTATTATTATTATTATTATAGGTCAACTATACTATAAAACATTGATAATAGTTTGTGTTTGTGTATAAATATACAGTGTAATACAGTAGCAGTGGAACACTGATAATAGTTTGTGTACAGTAATAATGTACAGTGTAATACAGTAGGAGTGGAACACTGATAATAGTTTGTGTACAGTAATAATGTACAGTGTAATACAGTATCAGTGGAACACTGATAATAGTTTGTGTACAGTAATAATGTACAGTGTAATACAGTAGGAGTGGAACACTGATAATAGTTTGTGTACAGTAATAATGTACAGTGTAATACAGTAGGAGTGGAACACTGATAATAGTTTGTGTACAGTAATAATGTACAGTGTAATACAGTAGCAGTGGAACACTGATAATAGTTTATCTCAGTTTATCTCAGTTTATCTTAGGCTCAGGATGGTGAATTGACATCCAGATGAAATCAAAGAGACATTTTACCTTCATAGAGGAGATGACATCGGGGTCATCAGAGGGTCGTCATCCCTCCTCTCAAACTGGGAAGAACATCTGTGGTGTTTCCCCTGGAAGAGTCAGGAAGAGGAACACAGACCATGAACACTGGACTAGGAACACAGACCATTAACACTGGACTAGGAACACAGACCATGAACACTGGACTAGGAACACAGACCATGAACACTGGACTAGGAACACAGACCATGAACACTGGACTAGGAACACAGACCATGAACACTGGACTAGAAACACAGACCATGAACACTGGACTAGGAACACAGACCATGAACACTGGACTAGGAACACAGACCATGAACACTGGACTAGGAACACAGACCATGAACACTGGACTAGAAACACAGACCATGAACACTGGACTAGGAACACAGACCATGAACACTGGACTAGGAACACAGACCATGAACACTGGACTAGAAACACAGACCATGAACACTGGACTAGGAACACAGACCATGAACACTGGACTAGGAACACAGACCATGAACACTGGACTAGGAACACAGACCATGAACACTGGACTAGAAACACAGACCATGGACACTGGACTAGGAACACAAACCATAAACACTGTACTAGAAACACAGACCATGGACACTGGACTAGGAACACAGACCATGAACAATGGACTAGGAACACAGACCATGAACACTGGACTAGGAACACAGACCATGAACACTGGACTTGGAACACAGACCATGGACACTGGACTAGGTACACAGACCATGGACACTGGACTAGGAACACAGACCATGAACACTGGACTAGGAACACAGACCATGAACACTGGACTAAGAACACAGACCATGCACACTGGACTAGGAACACAGACCATGAACACTGGACTAGGAACACAAACCATACACACTGGACTAGGAACACAAACCATAAACACTGGACTAGAAACACAGACCATGAACACTGGACTAGGAACAGACCATGAACACTGGACTAGAAACACAGACCATGCACACTGGACTAGGAACACAGACCATGAACACTGGACTAGGAACACAGACCATGAACACTGGACTAGAAACACAGACCATGAACACTGGACTAGGAACACAAACCATAAACACTGGACTAGAAACACAGACCATGTACACTGGACTATGAACACAGACCATGAACACTGGACTAGGAACACAGACCATGAACACTGGACTAGGAACACAGACCATGGACACTGGACTAGGAACACAGACCATGAACACTGGACTAGGAACCAGACCATGAACACTGGACTAGGAACACAGACCATGAACACTGGACTAGGAACACAGACCATGAACACTGGACTAGGAACACAGACCATGAACACTGTACTAGGAACACAGACCATGAACACTGTACTAGGAACACAGACCATGAACACTGGACTAGGAACACAGACCATGAACACTGGACTAGGAACACAGACCATGAACACTGGACTAGGAACACAGACCATGAACACTGGACTAGGAACACAGACCATGAACACTGGACTAGAAACACAGACCATGAACACTGGACTAGGAACACAGACCATGAACACTGGACTAGGAACACAGACCATGAACACTGGACTAGGAACACATACCATGAACACTGGACTAGGAACACAGACCATGAACACTAGACTAGGAACACAGACCATGAACACTGGACTAGGAACACAGACCATGCACACTGGACTAGGAACACAGACCATGAACACTGGACTAGGAACACAGACCATGAACACTGGACTAGGAACACAGACCATGAACACTGGACTAGGAACACAGACCATGAACACTGGACTAGGAACACAGACCATGAACACTGGGCTAGGAACACAACCATGAACACTGGACTAGAAACACAGATCATGAACACTGGACTAGGAACACAGACCATGAACACTGGACTAGGAACACAGACCATGAACACTGGACTAGGAACACAGACCATGCACACTGGACTAGGAACACAGACCATGAACACTGGACTAGGAACACAGACCATGCACACTGGACTAGGAACACAGACCATGAACACTGGACTAGGAACACAGACCATGAACACTGGACTTGGAACACATACCATGAACACTGGACTAGGAACACAGACCATGAACACTGGACTAGGAACACAGACCATGAACACTGGACTAGGAACACAGACCATGAACACTGGACTAGGAACACAGACCATGAACACTGGACTAGGAACACAGACCATGAACACTGGACTAGGAACACAGACCAGGAAAACACTGGACTAGGAACACAGACCAGGAAAACACTGGACTAGGAACACAGACCATGGACACTGGACTAGGAACACAGACCATGAACACTGGACTAGGAACACAGACCATGGACACTGTACTAGGAACACAGACCAGGAAAACACTGGACTAGGAACACAGACCATGAACACTGGACTAGGAACACAGACCATGAACACTGTACTAGGAACACAGACCATGAACACTGTACTAGGAACACAGACCATGAACACTGGACTAGGAACACAGACCATGAACACTGGACTAGGAACACAGACCATGAACACTGGACTAGGAACACAAACCATAAACACTGGACTAGGAACACAAACCATAAACACTGGACTAGAAACACAGACCATGGACACTGGACTAGGAACACAGACCATGAACACTGGACTAGGAACACAGACCATGAACACTGGACTAGGAACACAGACCATGAACACTGGACTAGGAACACAGACCATGAACACTGGACTAGGAACACAGACCATGAACACTGGACTAGGAACACAGACCATGAACACTGGACTAGGAACACAGACCATGAACACTGGGCTAGGAACACAACCATGAACACTGGACTAGAAACACAGATCATGAACACTGGACTAGGAACACAGACCATGAACACTGGACTAGGAACACAGACCATGAACACTGGACTAGGAACACAGACCATGAACACTGGACTAGGAACACAGACCATGCACACTGGACTAGGAACACAGACCATGAACACTGGACTAGGAACACAGACCATGCACACTGGACTAGGAACACAGACCATGAACACTGGACTAGAAACACAGACCATGAACACTGGACTAGAAACACAAACCATAAACACTGGACTAGGAACACAGACCATAAACACTGGACTAGGAACACAGACCATGAACACTGGACTAGGAACACAGACCATGAACACTGGACTAGGAACACAGACCATGAACACTGGACTAGGAACACAGACCATGAACACTGGACTTGGAACACATACCATGAACACTGGACTAGGAACACAGACCATGAACACTGGACTAGGAACACAGACCATGAACACTGGACTAGGAACACAGACCATGAACACTGGACTAGGAACACAGACCATGAACACTGGACTAGGAACACAGACCATGAACACTGGACTAGGAACACAGACCATGGACACTGTACTAGGAACACAGACCAGGAAAACACTGGACTAGGAACACAGACCATGGACACTGGACTAGGAACACAGACCATGAACACTGGACTAGGAACACAGACCATGGACACTGTACTAGGAACACAAACCAGGAAAACACTGGACTAGGAACACAGACCATGAACACTGGACTAGGAACACAGACGATGAACACTGTACTAGGAACACAGACCATGAACACTGTACTAGGAACACAGACCATGAAAACTGGACTAGGAACACAGACCATGAACACTGGACTAGGAACACAGACCATGAACACTGGACTAGGAACACAAACCATAAACACTGGACTAGGAACACAAACCATAAACACTGGACTAGAAACACAGACCATGGACACTGGACTAGGAACACAGACCATGAACACTGGACTAGGAACACAGACCATGAACACTGGACTAGGAACACAGACCATGGACACTGGACTAGGAACACAGACCATGAACACTGGACTAGGAACACATACCATGAACACTGGACTAGGAACACAGACCATGAACACTGGACTAGGAACACAGACCATGAACACTGGACTAGGAACACAGACCATGAACACTGGACTAGAAACACAGACCATGAACAATGTGGACTAGGACGAAAGTCACTCTCACCAAGATGGGGGGGGGGGGATCGATAAACAATATATATGTTTTGACACCTGGTCCCTCTGAGGACCCCTAGGGGCCCTGGACCCCCTGTTGAAGACCCCTGCCTCAGCCCATATGCTAATTGTCCAGAGAATGAATAAAGATTCACCCATTCTCTCACACACACACACACACACACACACACACACACACACACACACACACACACACACACACACACACACACACACACACACACACACACACACACACACACACACACCAGGAGCAATCAGGAGTTCAGAGTCTTGCTCAAGGACACTTTGACACTAACTCTGGGGGAGCCCACAGTGTAGTGAAATGAAAAATATGTTTTTCACACTTCTAGACCATATCCGTGGTCATCATATGGTCATACCCAACAATGGATGCCAAAAAAATGGGAAAATTCTCATTTTTGTGTGTTTTTATATCAAACGTCCATAAAAAGATATTTTGTATTACTTCCTGAAAACGAAAACGTGCTGCGTGATGACGTGTCGAGGCCCACAGCGATAAGCCAATAAAAATGAAGCTCACCCGTTTAATTCCCCATATCTCCGCATCCGTCCAGCACAGGCTGTACAGCTGCTACTGATTACAGAAATCTTCCGTTTGTATTCCCATTCAAGATAACATCCAGAGAGTGTATTACTCGGTTTCAACTTAATCATCACGCTAAAAAATTTATCTGAAAACATTATAGGGTAGAAATAAGCCACATAAGAGTAAACTGGTAAAGCTGGCTGACTATCTGATTTGTAAACAAACATCCACACGCTGTCCTGCGTAGCATAGCTACCGTCACTAGCTAAGCCTGCAAACTTTGGTAGGCAATCTTAGCCAATGGGGATGGAATATGGGGAAGCGGCAGGGGCGGTATTGCAGTCGCTGTACCGCACTGTTGTGACGAAAAGAGAGTTGAGCCAGAAGGCAAAGCTCAAAGGAGCTCAAAGAAGAAAAACAACCAAAAAGTCCTTTAATTCTTTCTAATTATTAAACAAATAATTACAAAGAAGAAAAACAACCAAAAATGTGTTGTAATCTGCCGTTTTTTTCTTATTTCTAATTATTTGTTAGGCCCAAAAAATGGTGTTTGTTGTCATGATTTCTCACAACTCCAGTTGGCTTTGTACGAGGCTTAAAACTAAAAGGTCTTTAAATAAATACTTTTTGAAATGTCTATGAGGAAATGAACGGAGAATCATTTCCTGGGCCCTGGTAGGGGGCGGGGCTGCGACGCTCTATAGGCATATAGCCTACAAGTGCAAATAGGCAAGCTATAGGCCTATGCTTGTCATTGTCCCTTGGAAATAAAGGCGTGCAGTCCATTTATAGACAAGCTATAGGCCTATGCTTGTCATTGTCCCTTGGAAATAAAGGCGTGCAGTCCATTTATAGACAAGCTATAGGCCTATGCTTGTCATTGTCCCTTGGAAATAAAGGCGTGCAGTCCATTTATAGACAAGCTATAGGCCTATGCTTGTCATTGTCCCTTGGAAATAAAGGCGTGCAGTCCATTTATGCCTAAATATATTGTTTAAATATCACAGGGATTATAGGCATCTGATGTCACGCTGCGCTCCCCAATCATATCGCACAAGTGCGCTCGCATATATATGTTTAACAAGCACCAGATATCTGAAAAGGTCAGATCTACAAGCTCACAACATGAGACCTATCAAACACATTCCGGCCAATCACACGCTATGGGTGCGTGCGCGCGCTCGCGCACCGACACACACACACACACACACACACACACACACACACACACACACACCCCCACACACACGCACCCACACAGAGCTGGGCATAGCATTTTAAAACACACTCATCTTGTCCCTGGCGGAGTCAAATTACGTGCGTGTGTACAGTGCAATAATCATACGCACAGCATATGAGTGCTGAGCCGAGTGGCCAAGGCTCCAAAAATGTGACAAGTCCAGAGATGCAAAGTTTGGGACGTTTTATTTTCCCCCAAACGAGTCTTCCAACAACGATTACAGTGCAGTATAAATAGTGAAGGCCTTAAATAAATCAAAATAAGACCAAAATATCAAAAATTAAACAAACTTGACAGCAAACTAAACTAATGAAAACAACCTAAGGAACCTAATATGCTGTTAAACAGGCGACACCCTTACAAGACAAGGGCCCTGGCAGCTCTCCCCTAGGTGCTTAAGACAAGGGCCCTGGCAGCTCTCCCCTAGGTGCTTACAGCTTGTTGCTCCATGAGGGCCCTGGCAGCTCTCCCCTAGGTGCTCCCCAAGGGCCCTGGCAGCTCTCCCCTAGGTGCTTACAAGACAAGGGCCCTGGCAGCTCTCCCCTAGGTGCTTACAGCTTGTTGCTCCATGCCCAACTAAGGTGACCTTCACACCAGAAACTTTTACTGCAAGAGGGAAGAGCACACCACTCACACAACTACACTCTGCTGAGCCAGAGCTAGAGGGAAGAGCACACCACTCACACAACTACACTCTGCTGAGCCATAGCTAGAGGGAAGAGCACACCACTCACACAACTACACTCTGCTGAGCCAGAGCTAGAGGGAAGAGCACACCACTCACACAACTACACTCTGCTGAGCCAGAGAGAGAGGGAAGAGCACACCACTCACACAACTACACTCTGCTGAGCCAGAGAGAGAGGGAAGAGCACACCACTCACACAACTACACTCTGCTGAGCCAGAGAGAGAGGGAAGAGCACACCACTCACACAACTACACTCTGCTGAGCCAGAGCCAGAGGGAAGAGCACACCACTCACACAACTACACTCTGCTGAGCCAGAGCCAGAGGGAAGAGCACACCACTCACACAACTACACTCTGCTGAGCCAGAGAGAGAGGGAAGAGCACACCACTCACACAACTACACTCTGCTGAGCCAGAGCCAGAGGGAAGAGCACACCACTCACACAACTAGACTCTGCTGAGCCAGAGAGAGAGGGAAGAGCACACCACTCACACAACTACACTCTGCTGAGCCAGAGGGAAGAGCACACCACTCACACAACTACACTCTGCTGAGCCAGAGGGAAGAGCACACCACTCACACAACTACACTCTGCTGAGCCAGAGAGAGAGGGAAGAGCACACCACTCACACAACTACACTCTGCTGAGCCAGAGAGAGAGGGAAGAGCACACCACTCACACAACTACACTCTGCTGAGCCAGAGCCAGAGGGAAGAGCACACCACTCACACAACTACACTCTGCTGAGCCAGAGGGAAGAGCACACCACTCACACAACTACACTCTGCTGAGCCAGAGAGAGAGGGAAGAGCACACCACTCACACAACTACACTCTGCTGAGCCAGAGAGAGAGGGAAGAGCACACCACTCACACAACTACACTCTGCTGAGCCAGAGCCAGAGGGAAGAGCACACCACTCACACAACTACACTCTGCTGAGCCAGAGGGAAGAGCACACCACTCACACAACTACACTCTGCTGAGCCAAGGCCAGAGGGAAGAGCACACCACTCACACAACTACACTCTGCTGAGCCAGAGCCAGAGGGAAGAGCACACCACTCACACAACTACACTCTGCTGAGCCAGAGAGAGAGGGAAGAGCACACCACTCACACAACTACACTCTGCTGAGCCAGAGCCAGAGGGAAGAGCACACCACTCACACAACTACACTCTGCTGAGCCAGAGGGAAGAGCACACCACTCACACAACTACACTCTGCTGAGCCAGAGCCAGAGGGAAGAGCACACCACTCACACAACTACACTCTGCTGAGCCAGAGGGAAGAGCACACCACTCACACAACTACACTCTGCTGAGCCAGAGAGAGAGGGAAGAGCACAACACTCACACAACTACACTCTGCTGAGCCAGAGGGAAGAGCACACCACTCACACAACTACACTCTGCTGAGCCAAGGCCAGAGGGAAGAGCACACCACTCACACAACTACACTCTGCTGAGCCAGAGCCAGAGGGAAGAGCACACCACTCACACAACTACACTCTGCTGAGCCAGAGCCAGAGGGAAGAGCACACCACTCACACAACTACACTCTGCTGAGCCAGAGCCAGAGGGAAGAGCACACCACTCACACAACTACACTCTGCTGAGCCAGAGCCAGAGGGAAGAGCACACCACTCACACAACTACACTCTGCTGAGCCAGAGAGAGAGGGAAGAGCACACCACTCACACAACTACACTCTGCTGAGCCAGAGAGAGAGGGAAGAGCACACCACTCACACAACTACACTCTGCTGAGCCAGAGAGAGAGGGAAGAGCACACCACTCACACAACTACACTCTGCTGAGCCAGAGCGAGAGGGAAGAGCACACCACTCACACAACTACACTCTGCTGAGCCAGAGCCAGAGGGAAGAGCACACCACTCACACAACTACACTCTGCTGAGCCAGAGCGAGAGGGAAGAGCACACCACTCACACAACTACACTCTGCTGAGCCAGAGCGAGAGGGAAGAGCACACCACTCACACAACTACACTCTGCTGAGCCAGAGCGAGAGGGAAGAGCACACCACTCACACAACTACACTCTGCTGAGCCAGAGCCAGAGGGAAGAGCACACCACTCACACAACTACACTCTGCTGAGCCAGAGCGAGTTTTGTCACACTATGCTGTGGCCACTTGGTGTAGCCTCCTGTACCTGTGACTGTTTGTCTGTTTGATGTGGCCTGAGGCCAGTTGGTGTAGCCTCCTGTACCTGTGACTGTTTGTCTGTTTGATGTGGCCTGAGGCCAGTTGGTGTAGCCTCCTGTACCTGTGACTGTTTGTCTGTTTGATGTGGTCTGTGGCCAGTTGGTGTAGCCTCCTGTACCTGTGACTGTTTGTCTGTTTGATGTGGTCTGTGGCCAGTTGGTGTAGCCTCCTGTACCTGTGACTGTTTGTCTGTTTGATGTGGCCTGAGGCCAGTTGGTGTAGCCTCCAGTACCTGTGACTGTTTGATGTGGCCTGAGGCCAGTTGGTGTAGCCTCCTGTACCTGTGACTGTTTGTCTGTTTGATGTGGTCTGAGGCCAGTTGGTGTAGCCTCCAGTACCTGTGACTGTTTGATGTGGCCTGAGGCCAGTTGGTGTAGCCTCCTGTACCTGTGACTGTTTGTCTGTTTGATGTGGCCTGAGGCCAGTTGGTGTAGCCTCCAGTACCTGTGACTGTTTGTCTGTTTGATGTGGTCTGAGGCCAGTTGGTGTAGCCTCCTGTACCTGTGACCGTTTGTCTGTTTGATGTGGCCTGAGGCCAGTTGGTGTAGCCTCCTGTACCTGTGACTGTTTGTCTGTTTGATGTGGTCTGAGGCCAGTTGGTGTAGCCTCCAGTACCTGTGACCGTTTGTCTGTTTGATGTGGTCTGTGGCCAGTTGGTGTAGCCTCCTGTACCTGTGACTGTTTGTCTGTTTGATGTGGCCTGAGGCCAGTTGGTGTAGCCTCCAGTACCTGTGACTGTTTGATGTGGCCTGAGGCCAGTTGGTGTAGCCTCCTGTAACTGTGACTGTTTGTCTGTTTGATGTGGCCTGAGGCCAGTTGGTGTAGCCTCCAGTACCTGTGACCGTTTGTCTGTTTGATGTGGCCTGAGGCCAGTTGGTGTAGCCTCCTGTACCTGTGACTGTTTGTCTGTTTGATGTGGTCTGAGGCCAGTTGGTGTAGCCTCCAGTACCTGTGACCGTTTGTCTGTTTGATGTGGCCTGAGGCCAGTTGGTGTAGCCTCCTGTAACTGTGACTGTTTGTCTGTTTGATGTGGTCTGAGGCCAGTTGGTGTAGCCTCCAGTACCTGTGACTGTTTGTCTGTTTGATGTGGCCTGAGGCCAGTTGGTGTAGCCTCCTGTAACTGTTTGTCTGTTTGATGTGGTCTGAGGCCAGTTGGTGTAGCCTCCAGTACCCGTGACTGTTTGATGTGGCCTGAGGCCAGTTGGTGTAGCCTCCTGTACCTGTGACTGTTTGTCTGTTTGATGTGGCCTGAGGCCAGTTGGTGTAGCCTCCTGTACCTGTGACTGTTTGTCTGTTTGATGTGGTCTGAGGCCAGTTGGTGTAGCCTCCAGTACCTGTGACCGTTTGTCTGTTTGATGTGGCCTGAGGCCAGTTGGTGTAGCCTCCAGTACCTGTGACTGTTTGTCTGTTTGATGTGGCCTGAGGCTCGAGTGGTTTAGACACACCGTTAGCATCCTGGATGAGCGGACTGAGGTACTTGTTTGGAGTTTCATGATTTTTTTTGGGACATTTGGATATTGTGCATTTTCCTTTGGTATTTATTTGTCTTATTGAAATGAATAGTTATTGTATCACTGCTTTATAATTGACCATAAATTAACCATTTTATTGTTGATTGTATAACTGAAGTGATGAATTCAATGCACAGCTTTTATTAGTTAAACTATAAATTTGATTATGAAATTGTAACAGTATTTATTCTATATTTGTATAGTTTTCACGGTGTTGGAGAAAATAAACACACCCGTCGAGACCATCCAACTTCATTCTTTCATCAATCGAGGGCGCTTACACGGGGGTTTCGCTTCACTTCCAATCACACTTGATTTCGATTCGGTGCAGGTGGGAATGCAATCCGTAGCAAATAAAAGAAATGAAGCAAACTACCGTTGAATGCCACTGACCTTGTCCCTTTCTCTTTGCAGAGGTTTGCGTCATCTGCGCATTTCACAATGTAGATATTATGTCCACTAGGGGGAGTAGAGAGCTATATAAAATCTACCACCAGTCATATCAACAGACAGAGAGAGAGAGAGAGAGAGAGGGGGGGGGGGGGGGGGGGGGGTTTATTAATTTGTTGTATAAATCAAACATCATACATAATGCACGTGGTTTTCTGTTAATGTTGACACAATATTAACAACTAATAATGTTGTCTTCTACAAGTTGTAGAAGACAATGACGTGACGTGAAAAAAAATATATTTCCGTCCAAATTCATTGAAATGAGTCTTAATTATCAGCCCTGAAAATATATGACCGTCATGTTTAATATTTGTATAGGCTATTTAGACATAGTGCTAATTATTATTAATTGTAACTGATGTGAGCAGCAACAGGCGACTGTGGCTCAAGAGGTAGAGCAGGTCGTCCAATGATCCATGGGTCGGCGGTTCGAATCCCGGCTCCTCCTGTCTACATGTCGAAGTGTCCTTGGGCAAGACACTGAACCCCAAATTGCTCCCAATGTGCTGGTTGGTGCCTTGCATGGCTTCCTCCGCCATCAGTATATGAATGTGTGTGTGAATGGGTGAATGTAATGCACAATCTATGTAAAGCGCCTTGGATAAAGGCGCTATATAAATGCACCATTTACCAGTGTTTTTAAGCACGTTATAATGACATGAGAAATACCGCGGGGGTAGAGAGAGAGAGAGAGAGAGAGAGAGAGAGAGAGAGAGAGAGAGAGAGAGAGAGAGAGAGAGAGAGAGAGAGAGAGAGAGGGGGGGGGGGGGGACACAGAGTGATCAGTGAGATGGGGGTCGGAGGGCTTAATTTGCCAAACCGGTTATACTGTATATACTGAAGGTGTTAGGGGTTCCCAACCTTTATATTGTCACGGACCGGCTGGGGGGGGGGGGGGGGGGGGGGGTTGACTGGCCCTTAAATAGGCTACCCGCTGCTATAGGCCTATTGTTGTTATATCATTGACCTAAATGGCGTTATATCATTATCAACAATGATAGTATGATTTTTTTAGGGGGTTATGGCTTATGTCTTTTTCATGAATTGCTTTGGACATGTGGAAAACGTAGTTAAACATGCAGCGTGACACATTAGGCATTAGGCCACTACTTTACCTGGATAACATCATCTTTTCGTTTTGACATGAAATAATAATCCTACCGTCACGTGTAGCGTTTGGTTTCATTAGCGTGATCGTGACAAAATAGCCTACAGCTGCTGCTGCCCGCAGAGCATACATGAACGGTAAAGATACCAAGGATTGGACAACATGGAAGTAACACTGACTCCAAGCCGTTTATAAATCAGTCAGTGAACGGACGAGTCAACTTTTCACCGCCGTTTGGTGTGTCGCCCCCCCCACGCACAATCAGAAGCGTTTTCAAAGAGACGAGTAGGAAGGATATAAAGGCAGCCTGAAAGGCAAGCATTTGCATTCCAATGGGTTTGGAGCGTTGCGCTCTACGCGCAACGGCCAGGCATCAGGTCTGGTGTTTGGGAACCTCTAACACAGGCTGAGACACTAAAACTAGAATTTGGGGGAAGGGCGTAGTGCGGGCTGAGACTTTTAGACCTAGAATGGTGGATATTTGCTCAGTTAATAGGCCTACTTGTAGTCTTGTACCATAAATAACAGAAGGAAGTATCAAGCAAATGTGCACTGACGGCGCATGGAACCTTGGATGCATAACAGCCGATCACTTGTTATTTAATTAAGCCACTTACACATTTAGCTATGAGGTTTTTTAATTGTGTCTGTGTGTATAGCGGCCTACATATAAGCATGCACAGCTATGTTATAGCCTACTTGGGGGGTCCGTACAATTTACAATTTAGGCATTTAGCAGACGCTCTTAATCCAGAGCGACTTACATTTAGCAAGAACAAAAGCATGGGAATACATCACATATATAAAAAGCATTTATCAAGAAACATGCGTAAGCTAAGAACGTAGCTAGAACATATCTATATAATGACACTGTACATATAAACTATACATATATACTATACTATGCTGTACATATATACTATGAAGTGCTATGACTACATACAATGCAATTATTGTGCTGTCTACATAACATGCTATAAGTCTGTATCAAATGCTATCTAAGTCTAAAAAGTGCTGTCTAAGGGGGTAGGGTAAGTGCTATGGGCCATGGTGGAGTCTGAAAAGGTGGGTTTTCAGACTACGGCGGAAGATTGGGAGTGATGCAGTGCATTCCACAGTTTTGGAGCCAGAAGGGAGAAGAGTTTGGGACGTGTGGAGCGCTGTTGTCCCGGCGTTTTTAGTGAGGGTACTTCCAGCTTCCCTGCATTGGCTGATCTGAGTGCGCGGGAGGGTTTGTAGGGTTCAATCATACTTGCAGGTCCGTAGCCTAAATGCATGTCAAACTGTAGGTCCTTGAAATTAAACGGGTTGAGAATTACTGCTAGAGCCATAAAAATCTTCTCTTATGGGGGTCCCTGACATGTCTTTTCAAATGGGTCCGTGCAATCACCGCTGCGCTCTGAAAATAGCTGATCTACAAGCTCACAGCGCGTCGAGGAGGACGCATTTCTGTATAATACAATTTTGTATAATCCGGGAATCAAACTAGAGGCAACCACTATAACACCACCACTTCAGCTGTGAAGAATGAGCATCCACCGTATTTATAGATCACAAGGTGGTTATTCCCACACACATGTGATGTTAATTAATAGGGGAGGGTGATTCCTTTTTGTTTAATCACCTAGGGGAGGGGACTGGATTTGTATTTTCATTCACAGGGAGGTTGATGGCATTTTATATCAGGACACATACATTTCCTCCAGGGGTATCCCTATTTAAATTTCGACCTGTCCCTTAATACTTCCTATACTATATAGGATAATTTGAGCATGAATACTTTTTATTAGCACATGCATTCCATATATTCCATAGGGCTGGACCACACTTATGACATCATCAACTTGCAACAGGAGGAACAGTCCCTGAGTGAATGTTTCTCTATTTATGAGAGAAATACAATATCTAAAGGTGTTTTTATTTTTTATTTTTAGTTATAGAGAGAAAGTATATAGTAGTAATAGTATGTTTTAAGGCATAGGCCTACTTGTCTTATTAGCCATGCAGGGTTCATGCACTACAATAAAAACATACTAAACTGCTCCACCTGCTGGTTGATTTCGGGACTGACACACACACAAGCACGCGCGCACGCGCACACACACAAATGTCTATGAGGAAAATGAACGGATAATCATTTCCAGGGCCCTGGTAGGGGGCGGGGCTGCGACGCTCTATAGGCCTATAGCCTACAATTGCAAATAGGCAAGCTATAGGCCTATGCTTGTCATTGTCCCTTCAAGCTATAGGCCTATGCTTGTCATTGTCCCTTCAAGCTATAGGCCTATGCTTGTCATTGTCCCTTGGAAATAAAGGCGTGCAGTCCATTTATGCCTAAATATATTGTTTAAATATCACAGGGATTATAGGCATCTGATGTCACGCTGCGCTCCCCAATCATATCTCACAAGTGCGCTCGCATATATATGTTTAACAAGCACCAGATATCTGAAAAGGTCAGATCTACAAGCTCACAACATGAGACCTATCAAACACATCATCATATATTACATCATCACATTACGGCCAATCACACGCTATGGATGCGTGCGCTCGCAAGCACACACACGCACGCACACACCCACACAGAGCTGGGCATAGCAGGGCCTCAAAAGTGCAACATTTTAAAACACATATCTTGTCCCTGGCGGAGTCAAATTACGTGCGTGTGTACAGTGCAATAATCACACACACACACACACACACACACACACACACACACACACACACACACACACACACACACACACACACACACACACACACACACACACACACACACACACACACACACACACACACACACACACACACACACTTTAGATTGAGATTGTTTAGAAACTAACTGCCCCAACTATCAACATTTACAAGAGACTTTACAGAACAAGAAGCCCAACGTCGCTTATAACAAGCTGACCTGGCAACACTGGCTCTGTGTTGCCAGGTTTTGTGAGAGAAACAACAAACCAGCCGGGCTCTATGAAAACAAGCCCAACTTATTATAGGTCACATGACACCTTTTAACCAATAGGCCTAATGTCAGATCTACAAGCTCACATGAGACCTTTTAACCAATAGGCCTAATGGCAGATCTACAAGCTCACATGAGACCTTTTAACCAATAGGCCTAATGGCAGATCTACAAGCTCACATGAGACCTTTTAACCAATAGGCCTAATGTCAGATCTACAAGCTCACATGAGACCTTTTAACCAATAGGCCTAATGGCAGATCTACAAGCTCACATGAGACCTTTTTAACAAATATGGAAATGCAATTTATAATGATATATTATGATATATGAATATTACAACCCCTATCACACAGGAAAGTGTATTTATGAAACTAATAATAAAACGATCATCTTAAATACTAAAATAGACATGATAGACATGTATAAATAGGCCAAGCATGTACAGTAGGCACTGCCTGTGAATAAGGACAGTTTGTATAAAGTGATGCAAAGTGTCATGAATGGTGGACTCATCTTCAAAGTGTCATGAATGGTGGACTCATCTTCAAAGTGTCATGAATGGTGGACTCATCTTCAAAGTGTCATGAATGGTGGACTCATCTTCAAAGTGTCATGAATGGTGGACTCATCTTCAAAGTGTCATGAATGGCGGACTCATCTTCAAAGTGTCATGAATGGCAGACTCATCTTCAAAGTGTCATGAATGGCCGACTCATCTTCAAAGTGTCATGAATGGCGGACTCATCTTCAAAGTGTCATGAATGGTGGACTCATCTTCAAAGTGTCATGAATGGCAGACTCATCTTCAAAGTGTCATGAATGGCCGACTCATCTTCAAAGTGTCATGAATGGCCGACTCATCTTCAAAGTGTCATGAATGGCGGACTCATCTTCAAAGTGTCATGAATGGTGGACTCATCTTCAAAGTGTCATGAATGGTGGACTCATCTTCAAAGTGTCATGAATGGTGGACTCTTCTTCAAAGTGTCATGAATGGTGGACTCATCTTCAAAGTGTCATGAATGGTGGACTCATCTTCAAAGTGTCATGAATGGTGGACTCATCTTCAAAGTGTCATGAATGGTGGACTCATCTTCAAAGTGTCATGAATGGTGGACTCATCTTCAAAGTGTCATGAATGGCCGACTCATCTTCAAAGTGTCATGAATGGTGGACTCATCTTCAAAGTTCTGTCCCATTCCTTTCACAACAATGTGGAGCCCTTGCAGCCTCTCACCCTCAAGCACTTACAGCTGACTTACAGCTGACGTCACTAAAGACAATGGGCCTCATGCGCCAATAAGTTCCTAACTTTTCCTCTTACATTTCTTCATAAGTGAATTCCTAAGAGAAGTCCAGTCAGATTCATGAAACGTTCTTAAGTAGGCAGAATTGTTCGTAAGCATGTTCTTATGATGATGAATCCAAATCTTCGTAACTTGAAGGGGTGTGCCAGTTCATTCGAATTATCATAGGTAGACGCCCCATATATCCTAATTAGCATCCTAATTACCATAGGGAACCACCCCACCAATCCCATATAAGGCATTGGGAATTCACTTTCCTACCTGTGTTCACCCAGGTGGGTGTGGTTTTGCATGACTCCATGGCCTTGCCTGCAGTCACACCTGTGTGTGATTGCAGCACACAGAAATCACAGGACCTCACACATAGAAATAGTTGAGTGAAGTCAAGAATACCTAAACTAAAGTCTAAATATGGTGGAACACCAGACTCCAAACATTAAAAATCAATAATACTGTGGAGGTACTGAAGTGAACAGAAATTTTCATATTTTCAATATTTCAATATTCATGAATGTATTTCATTATTTATCTCACAATAGTCAACTTGGGGGGGGTGGGGGGGTGTGATTGGGGGGGGGGGGGGGGGGTTATGTGGTGGGTATGGTGTGTTTGTTTGGGTTGGGTTGTGAACTCTAAATCAGTGGTTCTCAAACATTTTCATGTCAAGAACCCCCTAATTGACATGCATTCTGCAGACCCCCATATGAAAATATCTTCTGCTAGGCAAATGTTTTGAACATTTATCAAAATGTTTCGAAAATAGCCAATCTACAAGCTAAAAATCGGCAGTAATGGGACGCGTTTGTGAGCTTGTAGATTGGCTATTTTCAAAGTATAAAATGGGATTAAAGTGGTAAAATGTTCCATATTTTGCTGTGGACTGCCTGGAACTCCCTCAAGGACCCCTTGAGGTCCTCAGACCAAACTTTGAGCATCATGCAGATGGCGCTGTTTTTCCTTTATGTTTTCAGATTGCACTTAAGAACGAAAAGGGCACCCTAAGAGTGCTCCACAGTGTGCGTAGATTCTGTTCTTACCTACGAACAAATCTCAGCTAAGAAAAGATTTAGGGATCCCAAAACCTTCTTAAAAACTTCCTAAGTGGGTCTAAGAACAAATTTCCTCTTAAGAACTTCTTAGCTGTGATTTGTTCGTAGGTAAGAACAGAATCTACGCACACTGTGGAGCACTCTTAGGGTGCCTTTTTCATGATGAGTGCAGAACCCTCATTAAACATCATGCACTATAGATTGTCTAAATTCATAGTGTGGCCCAGTAAGGAGCAGATTCAAATGAGTTTACCCATCTGTTTCAGTAAGAGCAGTTGCACCTCCATAATAGATGCTTTGAATTATTATTAATATTTATCGAGAGGCCAAAGAACATGAGAGCCCAAGCACAAACATTCACAGTATGAAGTTGAACATCATAATACCACAAAGTATTTGATCTCAATAACTCCACAAGGAGTCGTATCATTTGTGTCAAATGGTTGGGGGAGTTGAACAGAATTGAACAGAGTTGAACAGAAAACTGGCTACCATGAAAAACTGTCATCTGATGATGTGGTCCTAGCAGATCGAGGGTACACCATAAGAGATACCGTGGGCTTATACAGTGCTCAAATAAAAATACCTGCCTTCACTAAAGGTAAAAAGCAACGCACCCATGTGAACTTGAGGCAACGAGGGGACTAGCAGCTGTTCGGATCCATGTTGAATGGGTCATTGGTCTTGTGGGGAACAAGTACACCATATTACAAGGCACAAGTAACGATACCCAATTACCTATCTCTTTCTGCCAGACTGCAACTCCAGGAGAGTCTACATATCTAGTTTGGCAGCCAACAGGTTTCTTTTGATTAAAGTGGGAAATTTGGTATATAGTTTTTTTTTATTGGCCTAATATATTGTCTATATACATACACAAATGCTTGGAATTAATTCAGAATCATGAAAACCCCCTAGTTTGACATGTCACATGCTACATAAAGCATAGGCCTAATGACATTTTGAAAATATTGCCTTATATAGGATGTTAATGGTATGGTCACATATAAACCCCTATAAAACAAATTGCTCAATGCCGACAGCGGGTTAGCAAGTGGATTCATGAATGTACGTAAATATACAATATTTTAGGCCAATAAAAAAAATGATATACCAAATTTCCCACTCCACACCCCCGGCTGCCGGACAACTAGACAAGATGGTCAGTTTGCTGTGCATTGTGCAACATGTGTCCACATGTGCAACTGTTGTCCCTTCAGAATAGCATGGGTTTTACATACAAATGTACATCAATGATAGCCTGGCTCCAGCCCTGCATGACTCTATATGCATTAAACAATGTTCTGCCATAATGAAGTGAAACATGATGAATGAAATGAGTGTCAGGGTACATAAATTAATGTGGAATGTTTTTGGAATTAATGGCTCCTGCTCATGAATTTCAATTCATCTTGTATTAATAATAAAAGTTGACATGGCTCGTTTAATCCAATAACAATGTTATAACAGATGATTAAGTAACATGAAATCACACATGTGAAGTGAGGGGTGTGCCAGTTCATTCAAATTATCATAGGTAGACGCCCCACCTATCCTAATTAGCCTACCCGTGTTCACCCAGGTGGGTGTGGTTTTGCATGACTCCATGGCCTTGCCTGCAGTCACACCTGTGTGTGATTGCAGCACACAGAAATCACAGGACCTCTCACACAGAAATAAAGTTGAGTGAAGTCAAGAATACCTAAACTAAAGTCTAAATATGGTGGAACACCAGACTCCAAACATTAAAAATCAATAGTACTGTGGAGGTACTGAAGTGAACAGACATTTTCATATTTTCAATATCCATGAATGTATTTTATTATTTTTCTCACAATAGTCAACTTTCACCACTAGACATCAATGTAAATTAGCTGAAATTAGCATATTATCCATATGTCATGTTCAGAAGTAGTGGATAGTAGTGGATATAAAACATTTTAGCACTGGAGGGTGGATATGGAGGGGCTTTAAGGCAGCAACTGCTTGGTATGTAATGGTGAGGAAATAGGGGTGTTGAGGGTGATATGGTGGTGCAAGGGGTGGGATAGGGGGGCTTGCAGGTAGGAAGCTTACAGGAAAATGGAGGTGGTGGCTGTCGGTATATGGGGTGGAGGTGTATGGGGGGGGGATAATGGCGGGTGGAGTGGTGGTTATGTGGGTATGGTGCGTTTGTTTGGGTTGGGTTGTAAACTCTAAACCAGTGGTTCTCAAACATTTTCATGTCAAGGACCCCCAAATTGACATGCATTCTGCAGATCCCCTATGAAAATATTTTCTGCTAGGGAAATGTTTTGAAGATTTATCAAAATGTTTCGAAAATAGCCGATCTACAAGCTCAAATTGGGCAGTAATGGGACGCGTTTGTGAGCTTGTAGATTGGCTATTTTCAAAGTATAAAATGGGATTAAAGTGGTAAAATGTTCCATATTTTGCTGTGGACTGCCTGGAACTTCCTCAAGGACCCCTTGAGGTCCTCAGACCAAACTTTGAGCATCCTGCAGATGGCGCTGTTTTTCCTTTATTTTTTCAGATTGCACACAACGAAAAAGTCACCCTAAGAGTGCGTAGATTCTGTTCTTACCTACGAACAAATCACAGCTAAGAAAAGATTGAGGGATCCCATCTACAAGCTCACAAACGCGTCCCATTACTGCCCATTTTGAGCTTGTAGATCGGCTATTTTCGAAACATTTTGATAAATCTTCAAAACATTTCCCTAGCAGAAAATATTTTCATAGGGGATCTGCAGAATGCATGTCAATTTGGGGGTCCTTGACATGAAAATGTTTGAGAACCACTGGTTTAGAGTTTACAACCCAACCCAAACAAACGCACCATACCCACCACATAACCACCACCCCACCCGCCATCACCCCCCCCCCCCCCCCCCCCCAAGTTGACTATTGTGAGATAAATAATAAAATACATTCATGAATATTGAAAATATGACAATTTCTGTTCACTTCAGTACCTCCAGTCTGGTGTTCCACCATATTTAGACTTTAGTTTAGGTATTCTTGACTTCACTCAACTATTTCTATGTGTGAGGTTCTGTGATTTCTGTGTGCTGCAATCACACACAGGTGTGACTGCAGGCAAGGCCATGGAGTCATGGCCTTGCCATGAATTCCCAATGCCTTGTATGTGATCGGTGGTGGCGGTTCCCTATGGTAATTAGGATGTTAATTAGGATATGTGGGGCGTATTCAAAATGATAATTTGAATGAACTAAGAGAAGTCCAGTCAGATTCAGGACACGTTCTTAAGTAGGCAGAATTGTTCGTAAGCATGTTCTTATGATGATGAATCAAAATCCTCGTAACTTGAAGGGGTGTGCCAGTTCATTCAAATTATCATAGGTAGACGCCCCACCTATCCTAATTAGCATCCTAATTACCATAGGGAACCGCCCCACCGATCCCATATAAGGCATTGGGAATTCACTTTCCTACCCGTGTTCACCCAGGTGGGTGTGGTTTTGCATGACTCCATGGCTGCGTTCGAATTGCTAGGGTTGTTCCCTACTCCCTACTCCCCATACGGGGACCCAGACTCAGCTAGGGTTGTTCCCTACTCCCTACTCCCCATACGGGGACCCAGACTCAGCTAGGGTTGTTCCCTACTCCCTACTCCCCATACGGGGACCCAGACTCAGTGGACTCAAATAGTGATTAATTCGGACAATACTCCCTGTATGGGGAGCACCGACTCTGACGTCAATATCGTTAGAGGGCACTATAGGTCCGCGGGTTCATGTACTTTTTATTTGCATTGTAATCCCCATAGGGTTTTTTCAGATCGCCTCATAAAGAACTGTATGAAAAATAAACAAATCATCCCGGCCGTTTCACTCATTTGGATATGAAGACTACAAAAAACCAGTCAAAACGCTGCTGCTGAAATGATGATAAAAAGGTTATTCTTTTAAAATAAGATAGGCCTATGATTATTATCAATAAATTAATATTATATCCATTATCCAGCAATATGAAAACAGTGCACCACCTTGACAATATGAAAATATCAGCAGCATGATTATGAACCCCCGCTAATCCTGGGGGGGTTCATACACGTCCGTGTTGTGAGCTTGTAGATCGGGTACTTTTGGTAAAGAATTACCAAAAGTAGCCGATCTACAAGCTCTGCTCACAATACGGACGTTAACAGAAACAGCAGTCCAATAAATTACTGCCTACATAATGAAGTTTTAATGTATTTAGTGCAATTCAATGAAATAATGTTAGATAACATATATTTTTTAATGTCAGGAATGAATTATTATTAATAAAACATATGTTCGGAGACACAATTAATGTGTCTCACTAGCCCTGATACATGACTGCCATGTATCAGGGCTAGTGAGACACTAGCCCTGATACATGACTGCCATGTATCAGGGCTAGTGTCTCACTAGCCCTGATACATGACTGTCATGTATCAGGGCTAGTGAGACACTAGCCCTGATACATGACTGCCATGATAATCATCATGATGATTATCATGACTGCTATGTATCAGGGCTAGTGAGACACTAGCCCTGATACATGACTGCCATGATAATCATCATGATGATTATCATGACTGCTATGTATCAGGGCTAGTGAGACACTAGCCCTGATACATGACTGCCATGTATCAGGGCTAGTGTCTCACTAGCCCTGATACATGACTGTCATGTATCAGGGCTAGTGAGACACTAGCCCTGATACATGACTGCCATGATAATCATCATGATGATTATCATGGCAGTCATGTATCAGGGCTAGTGTCTCACATGCATGTACAAAATATATATTGGACTTTAGCACATAGCTTTACAACCTCACCAACCTTAATCCAAAAACTATTAAAATATAAGGCCTTCTACAGCAAGCAACTCATTCCTCTCCTAACGTCATGCGCTGGGCCTGGGTAATACAATGAATCAGATTAGTAATAGTAATACTATTGCAATGAATTGTTTTATTATAAATAAATAAAACAAAACAATTGCAAATAAATGCACAGATAATTTGTCTCGAGATCTGTAGCTTCGAGATCCGCCAGGGAAGAAAATAGAGGGGAAACGAAAGTTTAAAAAGTACATTTGTGTTGATTTCTTTCGCTGGTTCAACTTCTGCCTCATCTGAGTTGGAGCGCAATAAGCGCATGCATGCAGAAGCAGCGCACGTGCGCGCAAACGCGTGCATGTGCGCTCAAGAGCGAGCTTGCGCAATGCATTATGGGGCAGATTTGCTTCGCTGTGTTTTTGTAGTGACCATCGGATGGTCCCTACAATTCCCGGTGCATTGTGGGATACTTCAGTCCACTACATTAGGGTGCAAAAATGCTCACTACATATTCGGACACTATAACAAAATGGCGGAACCCCAAAGTAGTGCACTATATGGGGCATAGGGAATGAATTCGAACGCAGCCCATGGCCTTGCCTGCAGTCACACCTGTGTGTGATTGCAGCACACAGAAATCACAGGACCTCACACACAGAAATAAAGTTGAGTGAAGTCAAGAATACCTAAACTAAAGTCTAAATATGGCGGAACACCAGACTCCAAACATTAAAAATCAATAGTACTGTGGAGGTACTGAAGTGAACAGAAATGTTCATATTTTCATATTTTCAATATCTTCAATATTCATGAATGTATTTATCTCACAATAGTCAACTTTCACCACTAGACATCAATGTAAATTTGCTGAAATCATCCATATGTCATGTTCAGAAGTAGTGGATATAAAACATGTTAGCACTGGAGGGGCTTTAAGGCAGCAACTGCTGTATGTAATGATGAGGAAATAGGGGTGTTGAGGGTGATATGGTGGTGCAAGGGGTGGGATAGGGGGGCTTGCAGGTAGGAAGCTTACAGGAACATGGAGGTGGTGGCTGTCGGTATGGGGCCTTCCCATCACAGTCAGAACTGCAGCCTCACTCCCAATCTTCCGCCGTAGTCTGAAAACCCACCTCTTCAGACTCCACCATGGCCCGTAGCACTTGCCCTAGCCTAGCCCCTTAGATAGCACATTATGTAGACTTAGATAGTATTTTAAACAGACTTATAGCTTGTTACGTAGACAGCTCTAGAATTGCACTTCATGTAGTCATAGCACTTTATAGTACACATGTATAATATATTATATAGTATAGTATAGTATGTATAGTTTACATAGATACTCCACTGTTACGTTCTTAGTCTACGCATGATTCATGATAACTACTTTTTATATATGTGATGTATGCCATGCTTTTGTTATTGCTTAATGTAAGTCGCTCTGGATTAAGAGCGTCTGCTAAATGCCTAAATTGTAATTGTAAATTGTGGTATATGGGGTGGGGGTGTATGGGGGGGGGGGGGGGGGGGGGGGGGGGCTGGGGTTATGTGGTGGGTATGGTGCGTTTGTTTGGGTTGGGTTGTTTGTAAACTCTAAACCAGTGGTTCTCAAACATTTTCATGTCAAGGACCCCCAAATTGACATGCATTCTGCAGACCCCCCTATGAAAATATTTTCTGCTAGGGAAATGTTTTGAAGATTTATCAAAATGTTTCGAAAATAGCCGATCTACAAGCTCAAAATGGGCAGTAATGGGACGCGTTTGTGAGCTTGTAGATTGGCTATTTTCAAAGTATAAAATGGGATTAAAGTGGTAAAATGTTCCATATTTTGCTGTGGACTGCCTGGAACTTCCTCAAGGACCCCTTGAGGTCCTCAGACCAAACTTTGAGCATCCTGCAGATGGCGCTGTTTTTCCTTTGTTTTCAGATTGCACTTAAGAACGAAAAAGGCACCCTAAGAGTGCTCCACAGTGTGCGTAGATTCTGTTCTTACCTACGAACAAATCACAGCTAAGAAAATGGGCCTCATGCGCCAACCGTTCTTAAGAAGTTCTTAAGAGGAAATTTGTTCTTAGACCCACTTAGGAAGTTTTTAAGAAGGTTTTGGGATCCCTCAATCTTTTCTTAGCTGTGATTTGTTCGTAGGTAAGAACAGAATCTACGCACACTGTGGAGCACTCTTAGGGTGCCTTTTTCGTACTTAAGTGCAATCTGAAAACATAAAGGGAAAACAGCACCATCTGCATGATGCTCAAAGTTTGGTCTGAGGACCTCAAGGGGTCCTTGAGGAAGTTCCAGGCAGTCCACAGCAAAATATGGAATATTTTACCACTTTAATCCCATTTTATACTTTGAAAATAGCCAATCTACAAGCTCACAAACGCGTCCCATTACTGCCCATTTTGAGCTTGTAGATCGGCTATTTTCAAAACATTTTGATAAATCTTCAAAACATTACCCTAGCAGAAAATATTTTCATATGGGGGTCTGCAGAATGCATGTCAATTTGGGGGTCCTTGACATGAAAATGTTTGAGAACCACTGGTTTAGTTCACAACCCAACCCAAACAAACGCACCATACCCACC
This sequence comes from Electrona antarctica, assembly GCF_951216825.1. Taxonomy (NCBI): domain Eukaryota; kingdom Metazoa; phylum Chordata; class Actinopteri; order Myctophiformes; family Myctophidae; genus Electrona; species Electrona antarctica. The sequence continues at coordinate 59,666,998 of NC_136811.1, read as the reverse complement.
ACATAACCCCCCCCCCCCCCTCCCAGTTGACTATTGTGAGATAAATAATAAAATACATTCATGAATATTGAAAATATTAAAATATTGAAATATTGAAAATGTGAAAATTTCTATTCACTTCAGTACCTCCACAGTATTATTGATTTTTAATATTTGGAGTCTGGTGTTCCACCATATTTAGACTTTAGTTTAGGTATTCTTGACTTCACTCAACTTTATTTCTATGTGTGAGGTCCTGTGAGCTGCAATCACACACAGGTGTGACTGCAGGCAAGGCCATGGAGTCAAAACTACACCCACCTGGGTGAACACAGGTAGGAAAGTGAATTCCCAATGCCTTATATGGGATTGGTGGGGCGGTTCCCTATGGTAATTAGGATGCTAATTAGGATATGTGGGGTGTCTACCTATGATAATTTGAATGAACTGGCACACCCCTTCAAGTTACGAAGATTTGGATTCATCATCATAAGAACATGCTTACGAACAATTCTGCCTACTTAACAACGTTTCATGAATCTGACTGGACTTCTCTTAGGAATTCACTTAGGAAGAAATGTAAGAGGAAAAGTTAGGAACTTATTGGCGCATGAGGCCCATTGAGGGATCCCAAAACCTTCTTAAAAACTTCCTAAGTGGGTCTAAGAACAAATTTCCTCTGAAGAACTTCTTAAGAACCGTTGGCGCATGAGGCCCAATGAGGGTTCAGGGCTCAGGGCTTGAGGGAGGCAATTGGGATTCTATGTTCACCCGAGGGTGCTGCTGCTTTCTGGGGAGTCCCTACGGCACCGCAGGCCTGCATTCATTGCTTAATTCAGCCATTTCTCCATTGATCACGCCTGCTATCAGCTGGTAATGTGTGTCCACATCAAATGACTGTTTGTCCGCTGTCTGTCACACAGTCTGTGTGAAGGAATAAAACATCACACGTGTGTGTGTGTGTGTGTGGCAGCTCCGCCCACAGAGGTTGTGGTATTTAAAACATATATAATGAGGGGGAGGTCAGGTGTGAGTGCAATAGTTAATAGTTATAGACCAATTATTTGTTTACAAACATTGGGACTGGGCGCACGGGTGACTGTTTCATGTAATCAATTCCCAACAGATCTCCAAACCTGTTGTTTTGGGGAGCGCTGGTTTCAGTTCATTCAATCTCTCTTGTGTGTTGGCTAGTGAGGTGCACCCTAGGAGACACTGGGCCTCATGCGCCAACCGTTCTTAAGAAGTTCTTAAGAGGAAATTTGTTCTTAGACCCACTTAGGAAGTTTTTAAGAAGGTTTTGGGATCCCTCAATCTTTTCTTAGCTGTGATTTGTTCGTAGATAAGAACAGAATCTACGCACACTGTGGAGCACTCTTAGGGTGCCCTTTTCGTTCTTAACACTTTGATTGCTACAAGATCTCGGCAGGCCTATTTGGATGTTGCTACCGTTTAACATTGCACAAAGGCCTTGTTCGGGGGCCCACAGCAAAATGTTCTCTTATAGCGAGAATCACACGCATACATCAAAAGAAAGCTGAACTTGTCCACTTCAATTAAAAAAATACATTTTGATTTTACCATGTTCCATTCTGGAGATATTGACCTTTTTGCAACACCTGCATTTGCCTAAAAGTGGTTATCTTGAACAGCGAGCAGAGTTATGGATGGTTTAAAGTCAGAGACATTGACAGGCAGATATAAAATTGAACCCAATAAATATCCTATACATCCTATACACCGAATGAAAGCCCTGAATGTGTACTTTTACGAGGAAAACAGTATACATTGATCCCATCTACAGTTAGACAGTAATTGGTTATTGAATGCAGCTTGTGCCCACCAGATAACTTCAGAGAAGACATGGACGTGAACTCCTCAATATTCACAAAATAAGGCCTATAGCGACATATAAATACTATATACCGTATGAAACAGAAGACTCTCTGCTTTCATAAGAAAAAAACTTCTACTGTAGTAATAATAAAAATCACACCCATGTGAAGTGAGTGGTGCAACTCTGTCCCATATTCTGTTCTCTGCTTATTCAATACAGCTCGCTATATACGGACTGAGGCAGAAAGTCATGTAAACCTTTTATTTACAGTTTGGTCTGTAAACTTCTACTGTAATAATAAAAATCACACCCCTGTGAAGTGAGCGTTGCAACTGTTCTGTACTTATTCACTACAGCTCGCTATATACGGACTGAGACAGAAAGTCATGTAAACCTTTTATTTACAGTTTGGTCTGTAAACTTCTACTGTAATAATAAAAATCACACCCCTGTGAAGTGAGCGGTGCAACTGTTCTTTACAGTTGCGCGGTGCAACTGTAGAGAACAGTTGCACCGCTCACTTCACAGGGGTGTGATTTGTATTTGTTGTTGTTGTTGTTATTTGTTGTTGTTGTTGTTATTTGTCGAACAGGAGAGAAAGAGAAAAAAAAAGAGATTTAAATATGCTGTATCACAGTATTGGCACCTTATCCTGGTTAATTGCCTGTGTCAGTTCGTTCATATATAACTTGTGTGTGGAGAGGGAAAGTAAAGGCCACGTTTGCGCGTGAAAATGCGCGAAAATGCGCGTGCACGCGCATTTTTGCGGCGCGCGCTATGCGCGCGCACCCCCAGGTACACGTTCAGCCCCTGCTAGTGTAAAGTACTTCCCGCGGGCCTGCGCACACACACACACACACACACAGCTGGGCCTCAAAAGTGACATTTTAAAACACACACATCTTGTCCCGGCGGAGTCAAATTACGTGCGTGTGCACAGTGCAATAATCATTCTCACACACACACACACACACACACACACACACACACACACACACACACACACACACACACACACACACACACACACACACACACACACACACACACACACACACACACACCATGATGATCAACCATGTTTAGTTACTATATATAAATTAGCCAACAGGATAAGTTAATTGGTCTTAAATTCCCCTCCTTTAGCTTAACGTGTGTTTGGTGTGTGTGTGTGTGTGTCAGTGTGTGTGTGTGTGTGTGGTGTGTGTTTGGTGTGTGTTTGGTGTGTGTGTGTGTGTGTGTGTGTGTGTGTGTGTTTGGTGTGTGTCTGCAGCTCTCACCGGTCAGATGTGTGCGTGCGTTGGTTCCGGCGTGTCCAGCGACGTGCCGTCTGGAGGAGGAGAGGTGATGTTGATCGTGTCGCAGAGCGTCACAAATGACACCAGATAATAATCAGGTGTCTATGAGGTGACGAGCTTTGGGGGGAGGAGGGGGAGGAGGAGGAGGAGGAGGAGAGACAGATATGTCGTTCTACCAGATTCCTGAACACAAGGAGTGTCAACAAAAGTGTGTTGACAAGCAGGTCAACCTGCTGCTTCATCACCAGACAACAATGTACAGGATTAAGTAAATGCTAAATGGTGCATTTATATAGCTCCTTTATCCAAGGTGCTTTACATAGACTGCATTACATTCACCCATTCACACACACATTCACACACCTTTACATAGACTGTGCATTACATTCACCCATTCATACACACAGGCCCGCGGGAAGTACTTTACACTCGCAGGGGCTGAGCGTCTAGTAGGGGGTGCGCGCGCGTAGGGGGTGCGCGCGCGTAGCGCGCGCCGCAAAAATGCGCGTGCACGCGCATCATGCACGCGCATTTTAGCGCATTTTCACTCGCAAACGTGGCCTTTACTTTCCCTCTCCACACGCAAGTTATATGAACGAACTGACACAGGCAATTCACCAGGATAAGGTGCCAATACTGTGATACAGCATATTTATTTATCTTTTTTTTTTCTTCCCCTCCTGTTCGAGGGGGGGCTGTGCCTGGGGGGAGGGGGTGCTACAGCCCCCCCAGCACCCCTACTTCCCTCAGCCATGCATACACACACATTCACACACCTTTACATAGACTGTGCATTACATTCACCCATTCATACACTGATGGTGGAGTAAACCATGCAAGGCACCAACCTGCACATCAGGAGCAATCAGGGGTTCAGAGTCTTGCTCAAGGACACTTCCACACTAACTCTGGGGGAGCCCACAGGGTTCGAACCGGCAACCTATAGCGGTTTCCATCCGGCCACTCTACCACTGAGCCACCGCCGCCCTGAAGCCTGAAGGCCTATTCATTGATACGCATCACATTTAGCCCTGAAGCCTGAAGGCCTATTCATTGATACGCATCACATTTAGCCCTGAAGCCTGAAGGCCTATTCATTGATACGCATCACATTTAGCCTGAAGGCCTATTCATTGATACGCATCACATTTAGGTGAAAATACTCTTATAATAATAATAATAATCTTTATTTATAGAGCACCTTTCATCACATTTAGGGCAGTTGTTTTACAGACGGGTAAAAGGGCAGTTGTTTTACAGACAGGTAAAAGGGCAGTTGTTTTACAGACAGGTAAAAGGGCAGTTGTTTTACAGACAGGTAAAAGGGCAGTTGTTTTACAGACGGGTAAAAGGGCAGTTGTTTTACAGACGGGTAAAAGGGCAGTTGTTTTACAGACGGGTAAAAGGGCAGTTGTTTTACAGACAGGTAAAAGGGCAGTTGTTTTACAGACGGGTAAAAGGGCAGTTGTTTTACAGACAGGTAAAAGGGCAGTTGTTTTACAGACGGGTAAAAGGGCAGTTGTTTTACAGACGGGTAAAAGGGCAGTTGTTTTACAGACGGGTAAAAGGGCAGTTGTTTTACAGACAGGTAAAAGGGCAGTTGTTTTACAGACGGGTAAAAGGGCAGTTGTTTTACAGACAGGTAAAAGGGCAGTTGTTTTACAGACGGGTAAAAGGGCAGTTGTTTTACAGACGGGTAAAAGGGCAGTTGTTTTACAGACAGGTAAAAGGGCAGTTGTTTTACAGACGGGTAAAAGGGCAGTTGTTTTACAGACAGGTAAAAGGGCAGTTGTTTTACAGACGGGTAAAAGGGCAGTTGTTTTACAGACAGGTAAAAGGGCAGTTGTTTTACAGACAGGTAAAAGGGCAGTTGTTTTACAGACGGGTAAAAGGGCAGTTGTTTTACAGACGGGTAAAAGGGCAGTTGTTTTACAGACAGGTAAAAGGGCAGTTGTTTTACAGACGGGTAAAAGGGCAGTTGTTTTACAGACAGGTAAAAGGGCAGTTGTTTTACAGACGGGTAAAAGGGCAGTTGTTTTACAGACGGGTAAAAGGGCAGTTGTTTTACAGACAGGTAAAAGGGCAGTTGTTTTACAGACGGGTAAAAGGGCAGTTGTTTTACAGACAGGTAAAAGGGCAGTTGTTTTACAGACGGGTAAAAGGGCAGTTGTTTTACAGACAGGTAAAAGGGCAGTTGTTTTACAGACAGGTAAAAGGGCAGTTGTTTTACAGACGGGTAAAAGGGCAGTTGTTTTACAGACAGGTAAAAGGGCAGTTGTTTTACAGACAGGTAAAAGGGCAGTTGTTTTACAGACAGGTAAAAGGGCAGTTGTTTTACAGACAGGTAAAAGGGCAGTTGTTTTACAGACAGGTAAAAGGGCAGTTGTTTTACAGACAGGTAAAAGGGCAGTTGTTTTACAGACGGGTAAAAGGGCAGTTGTTTTACAGACGGGTAAAAGGGCAGTTGTTTTACAGACGGGTAAAAGGGCAGTTGTTTTACAGACAGGTAAAAGGGCAGTTGTTTTACAGACAGGTAAAAGGGCAGTTGTTTTACAGACAGGTAAAAGGGCAGTTGTTTTACAGACAGGTAAAAGGGCAGTTGTTTTACAGACGGGTAAAAGGGCAGTTGTTTTACAGACGGGTAAAAGGGCAGTTGTTTTACAGACAGGTAAAAGGGCAGTTGTTTTACAGACGGGTAAAAGGGCAGTTGTTTTACAGACGGGTAAAAGGGCAGTTGTTTTACAGACGGGTAAAAGGGCAGTTGTTTTACAGACAGGTAAAAGGGCAGTTGTTTTACAGACAGGTAAAAGGGCAGTTGTTTTACAGACGGGTAAAAGGGCAGTTGTTTTACAGACGGGTAAAAGGGCAGTTGTTTTACAGACGGGTAAAAGGGCAGTTGTTTTACAGACAGGTAAAAGGGCAGTTGTTTTACAGACGGGTAAAAGGGCAGTTGTTTTACAGACGGGTAAAAGGGCAGTTGTTTTACAGACGGGTAAAAGGGCAGTTGTTTTACAGACGGGTAAAAGGGCAGTTGTTTTACAGACAGGTAAAAGGGCAGTTGTTTTACAGACAGGTAAAAGGGCAGTTGTTTTACAGACAGGTAAAAGGGCAGTTGTTTTACAGACAGGTAAAAGGGCAGTTGTTTTACAGACGGGTAAAAGGGCAGTTGTTTTACAGACAGGTAAAAGGGCAGTTGTTTTACAGACGGGTAAAAGGGCAGTTGTTTTACAGACGGGTAAAAGGGCAGTTGTTTTACAGACAGGTAAAAGGGCAGTTGTTTTACAGACGGGTAAAAGGGCAGTTGTTTTACAGACGGGTAAAAGGGCAGTTGTTTTACAGACGGGTAAAAGGGCAGTTGTTTTACAGACGGGTAAAAGGGCAGTTGTTTTACAGACAGGTAAAAGGGCAGTTGTTTTACAGACAGGTAAAAGGGCAGTTGTTTTACAGACAGGTAAAAGGGCAGTTGTTTTACAGACAGGTAAAAGGGCAGTTGTTTTACAGACGGGTAAAAGGGCAGTTGTTTTACAGACAGGTAAAAGGGCAGTTGTTTTACAGACGGGTAAAAGGGCAGTTGTTTTACAGACGGGTAAAAGGGCAGTTGTTTTACAGACGGGTAAAAGGGCAGTTGTTTTACAGACAGGTAAAAGGGCAGTTGTTTTACAGACAGGTAAAAGGGCAGTTGTTTTACAGACAGGTAAAAGGGCAGTTGTTTTACAGACAGGTAAAAGGGCAGTTGTTTTACAGACGGGTAAAAGGGCAGTTGTTTTACAGACGGGTAAAAGGGCAGTTGTTTTACAGACGGGTAAAAGGGCAGTTGTTTTACAGACGGGTAAAAGGGCAGTTGTTTTACAGACAGGTAAAAGGGCAGTTGTTTTACAGACGGGTAAAAGGGCAGTTGTTTTACAGACGGGTAAAAGGGCAGTTGTTTTACAGACGGGTAAAAGGGCAGTTGTTTTACAGACAGGTAAAAGGGCAGTTGTTTTACAGACAGGTAAAAGGGCAGTTGTTTTACAGACAGGTAAAAGGGCAGTTGTTTTACAGACGGGTAAAAGGGCAGTTGTTTTACAGACGGGTAAAAGGGCAGTTGTTTTACAGACGGGTAAAAGGGCAGTTGTTTTACAGACGGGTAAAAGGGCAGTTGTTTTACAGACAGGTAAAAGGGCAGTTGTTTTACAGACAGGTAAAAGGGCAGTTGTTTTACAGACAGGTAAAAGGGCAGTTGTTTTACAGACAGGTAAAAGGGCAGTTGTTTTACAGACGGGTAAAAGGGCAGTTGTTTTACAGACAGGTAAAAGGGCAGTTGTTTTACAGACGGGTAAAAGGGCAGTTGTTTTACAGACGGGTAAAAGGGCAGTTGTTTTACAGACGGGTAAAAGGGCAGTTGTTTTACAGACAGGTAAAAGGGCAGTTGTTTTACAGACAGGTAAAAGGGCAGTTGTTTTACAGACAGGTAAAAGGGCAGTTGTTTTACAGACAGGTAAAAGGGCAGTTGTTTTACAGACGGGTAAAAGGGCAGTTGTTTTACAGACGGGTAAAAGGGCAGTTGTTTTACAGACGGGTAAAAGGGCAGTTGTTTTACAGACAGGTAAAAGGGCAGTTGTTTTACAGACAGGTAAAAGGGCAGTTGTTTTACAGACAGGTAAAAGGGCAGTTGTTTTACAGACGGGTAAAAGGGCAGTTGTTTTACAGACGGGTAAAAGGGCAGTTGTTTTACAGACGGGTAAAAGGGCAGTTGTTTTACAGACGGGTAAAAGGGCAGTTGTTTTACAGACGGGTAAAAGGGCAGTTGTTTTACAGACGGGTAAAAGGGCAGTTGTTTTACAGACGGGTAAAAGGGCAGTTGTTTTACAGACGGGTAAAAGGGCAGTTGTTTTACAGACGGGTAAAAGGGCAGTTGTTTTACAGACAGGTAAAAGGGCAGTTGTTTTACAGACGGGTAAAAGGGCAGTTGTTTTACAGACAGGTAAAAGGGCAGTTGTTTTACAGACAGGTAAAAGGGCAGTTGTTTTACAGACAGGTAAAAGGGCAGTTGTTTTACAGACAGGTAAAAGGGCAGTTGTTTTACAGACAGGTAAAAGGGCAGTTGTTTTACAGACGGGTAAAAGGGCAGTTGTTTTACAGACGGGTAAAAGGGCAGTTGTTTTACAGACAGGTAAAAGGGCAGTTGTTTTACAGACAGGTAAAAGGGCAGTTGTTTTACAGACAGGTAAAAGGGCAGTTGTTTTACAGACAGGTAAAAGGGCAGTTGTTTTACAGACGGGTAAAAGGGCAGTTGTTTTACAGACGGGTAAAAGGGCAGTTGTTTTACAGACAGGTAAAAGGGCAGTTGTTTTACAGACAGGTAAAAGGGCAGTTGTTTTACAGACAGGTAAAAGGGCAGTTGTTTTACAGACGGGTAAAAGGGCAGTTGTTTTACAGACGGGTAAAAGGGCAGTTGTTTTACAGACGGGTAAAAGGGCAGTTGTTTTACAGACGGGTAAAAGGGCAGTTGTTTTACAGACAGGTAAAAG